>NC_143055.1:2970000-3286875 GCF_052426305.1 Pelodiscus sinensis | reverse complement strand
AATAGTGTCCCCAGCTTCTGTTTGTCAGAGGGTGGAGATGGATGGCAGGAGAGAGATGGCTTGATCAGTACCTGTTCGGTTCACTCCCTCTGGGGCACCTGGTATTGGACACTGTGGGCAGGCAGGATACTGGGCTGGATGGCCCTTTGGTCTGACCCAGTGTGGCCGTTCTTATGTGTCTGGACTTTATGAAATGCTCACAAGTCGCAGCCTGCATTAACGTCACTATTAACACCTGCGTCCTGTTGTATAAGATAACACTTACGCATCTGCTCCGTGACCAGAGACACGTTTGCTAAGGCTAAGGCTAGGATTTTTGCCGCCAGCATTGTTAGTAAAAGCCACTGACAGGTTGTGGGCTAGAAACAAAAAATTGACGCCGCTCACATGACTCGTCCCCGACGTTACTAACAATCCCCGCGGACGGAGGCGAGACAAATGGAGCTTGCAGCTGCTCCGGCCCTGGGTCTGACCCTGCTCCAGCTGTCCGGGGGCTGCTGCTGGCCACCAGTCAGCTGTCCCGGCAGCCCCAGGCTTGACCGCCAGCCAGATCTCTTGGCAGTCCTGGGGCTGGCAACTGGTGCAGGCCTGGCCAAGACGCTATCACGACAGTCCCAGGACCCACAGAACCATAGATCACTAGGACTGGAAGGGACCTCGCGAGTCATCCAGTCCAGTCCCCTGCCCTCATGGCAGGATCAAGCACCGTCTAGACCATGGGTTCCCAAACTGGGGGGCGTGAGGAAATTCCAGGGGGGGCACAAGGCGACCCAGCCTCCCCCATCAAGTTTTGCTGCCCCGGTCAGTTCCTTTTTTTTTTTTTGCTCAATAAGTTTTGCTGCTATTTTGGGAGAGGGGGGGGATTTTTCAAAAATCAAAAAGGGGGCGTGATGTTAAAAAGTTTGGGAACCGCTGCTCTAGACCTCCATGACAGACCACAGATTTAGCTATGACACTGGAAAAAACCATCCAACTGGGGGGGGTCTCGTTTCCAAGGGGGAAATACTGGTTTAGCACAAGTGGTGTCCTCTCCTGCCCAACCAAAGGAGGACGATGACAAACCATTGGGGAACATAAGAACGGCCGTACTGGGTCAGACCAAAGGTCCATCTAGCCCAGTATCCTGTCTGCCCACAGTGGCCAGCACCAGGTACCCCAGAGAGGGTGGACCAGAGACAATGATCAAGCGATTTGTCTCCTGCCATCCCTCTCCAGCCTCTGACAAGCAGAGGCCAGGGACACCATTTTATCCCCTGGCTAATAGCCTTTTATGGACCTAACCTCCAGGAAATTACCTAGCTTCTCTTTAAACTCTATTACAGTCCTAGCCTTCACAGCCTCCTCTGGCAAGGAGTTCCACAGGTTGACTACACGCTGTGTGAAGAAGAACTTTCTTTTATTAGTTTTAAACCTGCTACCCATTAATTTCATTTGGTGTCCTCTAGTTCTTCTATTTAGGGAACTAATAAATAACTTTTCTTTATCGGCCCTGGAACACCAGTGGCGAAAAGACTTTGCTGACTGTTCCCCTCACAGCTATGAAGATCGGCACAAACTCTCGCCCCAGCAGTTTGAACTCTGAGGGAAGGGAATAAAACCACCTGACCAGAAGGAATTTGATCACTGTACCGCTTGAACTCTGCAGGGAAGAGATTTCCAAGCATAAGCAAGAGACCTCCAGCAGGTTAGCCCGGGTCAGCCCTAAAGGGCCTTAACAGGTTGCCGACTTCAGCAGCTTCTATTGCCTTTTGGAACCGAAGACTGTTACTCTCGTGTGTTTAAGAACATAATATAAGAACGGCCATACAGGGTCAGACCAAAGGTCCATCCAGCCCAGTACGCTGTCTGCCAACAGTGGCCAACACCAGATAGTCCAGGGGAAGTGAACTGAACAAGTAATGATCAAGCCATCTCTCTCCTGACATCCATCTCCACCCTCTGACAAACAGAAGCTGGGAACACCATTCCTTACCCATCCTGGCTAATAGCCATTAATGGACCTAACCTCCATGAATGTATCTAGTTCTCTTTTAAACCCTGTTATAGTCCTAGCCTTCACAACCTCCTCAGGCAAGGAGTTCCGCAGATTCACGATGTGCTGTGTGAAGAAGAACTTCCTTTTATTTGTTTTAAACTGGCTGCCCATTAGTTTCATTTGGTGGCCCCTAGTTCTTATATTATGGAAACAAGTAAAGAACTTTTCCTTAGTCACTTTCTCCACACCTGTCATGATTTTATAGATCTCTATCCTATCCCCCCTTAGTCTCCTCTTTTCCAAGCTGAAAAGTCCAAGTCTCTTTAATCTCTGCTCATATGGGACCCGTTCCAAACTCCCAATCATTTTAGTTGCCCGTCTTTGAACCTTTTCTAATACCAGTATATCTTTGAGATGAGGAGACCACATCTGTACCCAGTATTCCAGATGTGGGCGTACCATGGATTTAGATAAGGGCAATAAGATATTCTCCGTCTTATTCTCTATCCCATTTTTAATTATTCCTAACATCCTGTTTTCTTTTTTGACTGCCACTGCACACTGGGGCTACGTCTACACTGGCCCCTCTTCCGGAAGGGGCATGTAAATTTCACTAGTCGTCGTAGGGAAATCCGCGGGGGATTTAAATATCCCCCGCGGCATTTAAATAAAAAGTAAGAATAAGAATAAGAGCCTCCGGAAAAGGGCGCTTTTTTAAAAGCCGGAAAAAAGCGGCGGACATTTTTATTTAAATGCCGCGGGGGATATTTAAATCCCCCGCGGATTTCCCTACGACGACTAGTGAAATTTACATGCCCCTTCCGGAAGAGGGGCCAGTGTAGACGTAGCCTGGGTGGACGTCTTCAGAGAACTATCCACGATGACTCCAAGATCTCTCTCCTGATTAGCTGTAGCTAAATTGGTCCCCATCATATTGTACGTATAGTTGGGGTTTGTGTGTGTTTGTGGGTTCACTTGCTATGATCTTTTAACAACTCTTCATTTCTTTTCTTAATAAATCTTTCATTAGCTTAGTACCCACCTGGCTGCAAGCACTGGCTCTGGCAGGGGTGGGTAATAATTTTTGACGGGGGGCCACTCCAAGAATTTGGAAAGTGGCCGAGGGCCACACTCTTCCATGATATTAATGGTGCCGGGCCTGGGATGGAGGTTGGGACAGACGGGAGCTGGGGGTATGGGACTGGGGTGGGGGATCTGGGAGGGAGGGGATTGTGACCTGGGGCAGGGGCTTAGGAGGGGGTGTAGCGGTTTGGGTTGTGACCTGGGACAGGGGATTGGGGTGCAGGAGAGGACTCTGGCCTGGGGAGGGGTGTAGGAGGAAGGCGTGCAGGGTGTGGGTGGGAGGTGTGACCTGGGACAGGAGTGCAGGTGGAGGGGTGCAGGGATTGGGGCTGTGACCAAGGATAGTGGCTTGGGGTGCAAGATCTGGGAGAGAGCTGTGACCGGAGGAGGGGTGTAGGAGGGGATGCAGGGTGTATGGGGGCTGGATCTGAGGGGGGATGGGGGACGGTTTGGGTTACATGGTGTAGGGGGCAGGAGGGGGCAGAGGGTTGCGGGGGGGGGGCTGGGGTGCCAGACCTTATCTGGGCAGCTCCCAGCCAGCAGCCCAGCAGGATCCTTAACCAGGGTCCCTGCCCTCCATGCCCCTGTACGTGCTCGGAGCAGCCACAGGGCCACGTTCGCTGCTCTGAACTGAACGCTGCGAGACCGGGAAATAAGGGGGGGGGCACTTCCCATGCTGCCTGTCCTGCAAACAGGCAGCTGCTATTGGCCAGAAGCCAGCCAATGGGAGCTACTGGGGGCGGGGCAGCATGAGAAGCCTCTCGCCTCCCCCCCCCACCCGGGCTCTCAGTCGCCCACCTGGCCCCGCAGCCGGCTTTTCTGAGTGCCGAGCGGGGGCGGGGCAGGCTCAATCTGGCCCATGGACCATATTTTGCCCAGCCCTGGTCTCTGGTGTTGCATGTCAGGTGCGGTTGACCTGGGCTCCGTGACTGGTCCTTTGGGACGGGGAGGAGCCTGAATCGTGCTGTGACTTTTCGGGCATGGGACCGTCTTTCCCAAAGCCAGTTGGTCAGACTGGAGCGTGTACTGTCTGGCTTCCCGTGCACACTGAGGCTGGAGGAATTCCCGCCTGCTAGTTGGCTGGTGACACCGAACTGCACAACACATCGCCAGTGGCTTTTGCCCGCCTACCCGGAGGTTCACCCCCGGCCATGAGCCGCTCCGGACAGCTTAGCCACAGGTTCTGCTACGGTTCGGGTCAAAGATCCCCGGTCCAGGTCTGGCCAGGCCCGTGGGGTCTGTACGCACCTGGGCTGCCACTGTAGATTACGGCTGTCGCGCCCAAGCGGGACGCGGGACTTGTTTCCAGGAGGCAGCTCTGGCTGTCGTGGATTTGCGACCCAGCCCCGCACGTCAGGGGTGCTCAAAAGGCGGCTAAACACAGCCCAGAAGAACCTTTCTACAAAGGCACCCCCCGAAGGACGAGGGATCCCAGCATGCACTGCTCCATCCTCCTCCGAGTAGCCAGCCCTGCCCTGCAGCCCACCCAACCCTACCAGCGACAAAGGTGGCGGCAAATTGCTCCGCGGTGACCCAGCTAGATCCGACGCCCAGGCGAGCAGCAGGTGGCCACACACAGCTGGGTCCCACGTTGGGAGCCTGGCACAGCATTACTCCAAGGAGCCACTGGGGGCCATGGAGGAGGCTTTCGGCCGGTCGGTCGAACTTACCGTGATGAAGATGGGCTCGTCAAACAGCTCAGCCGGAGACTCAACAACATTGAAGAAGAAGATCTGTGCAAAACAGGAGAGAGCAAGATTGGACACGCACCCGAAGGGGCGCCCGAGGGGCCAGCAAAAACCGGCGGCCCAGCAAAACCAGGGTCGGAGGCCATGGGCCAAAGTGCTACGGGATCTTCGCAGCGGCGGTACCGGAACGTCTGGTGAGCGACAGTTCTCCACCTCCCGCCCGAGGAGCTCGGAGCCCTTTGACCACCGCGACAAATTCACTCGGGGACGAAACAATCTCAGTGGCAGGCAGGTAAACTGAGGCACCACAGAAGGACAGTACCTGGCCCAAAGCCACACCCCCGCAGAGAGGTCAACGGGCCTCGGAGCAGTGTCACCAGCTGAGGATCTGGCCCAGGGCGTCTATCGAGGAAGCGGCTGCGGTGACAGAGCGGAGCTGGCTCTGGAGGGAGTTTGGGCTGGCAGAGAAGGCTGCTGTTACACCCCCACCGCCCGGAACGGATTCATCTCGCAGGACAGCAGCGCTGGGAGAAAACGGGCCTCTCGTGCAGCCGAGGGCAGCGCTAAGGACACGGCCACGTCCGGCGACGGGCTGGGTACACGGAGCGACGCACGGCAGCGAAAGGCAGACTGTGCCCACACTGCACTGCGGAGCTACCCCCAGCGGCCAACAGCCCAGGCGGGGGGCAGGTGTTACCCACACGCCTGCTGGGCATGGCGCAGTGCCCCATCTCGGGGCACCCAGACCACAGAGAGGCTGTGAGTTTGCTCTACAGCGGCTGGCAGAGACCTCAGGAGTCATCTGGTCCAGCCCCCGGCCCAAAGCAGGACCAACCCAACTTGCGCTGAGTGGTGCACAGTCCTTCTACAGCGAGGCTTCAGCCGGGTTTCTGCCCCAGAGGGTCGCCCTGGCTGAAAGTGGTTTCCGGCCGATGCCGGGTTTCCGGTTCGGTCCAATGGCTCTCAGCACCCCGCTGAACCACTGCTCCCGCTCCCCATCCCAGCTGCTCATGGGCCATGCGGGGCTCTCTGGCAATCAGAGCCCCCCCGAGGACCAATCCCGGCTCACTAGAGCAACCCTCGGTGGGGTTGGCATTGTCAATCGAGGTCATGACCAACAGCATCCGAAGCATTTCCTGGGGCACCTTCCCAAATCCCAGGGCAACGTCGACAGGCGGAACCGAACCCGCGACCTCTGGAGCCTGTACTGCCTGAGCTCATAGACTCTAAGGTCAGAAGGGACCTTTATGATCATCTAGTCTGACCCCCTGCACAGTGCAGGCCACAGAATCTCACCCACCCACTGCTAGAATAATCCTCTCACCTATATCTCAGATATTGAAGTCCTTGAAACGATGGTTCAAAGACCCCAAGATGCAGAGAATCCTCCCGCTCGTGACCCGCTCTCCGCGAAGGCTGTAGAGCAAAACCCCTCTCTGTGTGAGGTCTAACGGCACGGTTCCCCACCTTCAATCGTGCGCAGTTGGGTGGGTAGGGGGGATCTTCGTGTGGCCGGGGGGCCCAGCCCCTGGCCCGAGGCCACCCCGCCCCCAGGCGCTGCCCGAGCGGCGGCACTCACCTCGTCGAAGCGCGGGCTGTTCCCTTTGCGGATGCGAGTGCGCCTCGTCTGCCCAGCGGCCGTCACTTTCACCACCGGCTTGATGTTGACGCCGGGCAGCTGCCGGCCTTCTATGACGCGCACCCGGATCTAAAGGCAGGCGGGGGAGAGAGGGGCTCACGGCCCATCGGACACCGGTGAGTGGCCAGTTCTCAGCCAACAGCCCCACTCCCTGGAATCAAGGGGGCAGCCCCCACGGGGGCAGAGGGGAGTGCGGGACTCGGGACAGTTTAACACCCGGTGGGGCCGGGAAGCCCCCGGGGCGGTTGTGCACCGGAGAAGGGTTCAGTCCCAAGACGGTGCAGTTAACGGGGAGGGAGAAGAGGAGCAGCCGGGAAAGGCAAACGTCACCCCCACGGGGCTGCGGCTCACCTGGAAGTCCTGCGGTTTGTTGGACAGCGGCTTCTTCGGGGCGCTTCTCCGCCTCTTAATGCCTTGCACGCGGTGTGACGGTGGCTTCTTGGGCAGCGTGGGCTGTTCCGACCCCGAGGGCCCCGTGGAAGGCTCGGTCTCATCCGCCGTCACGATGGGGTCTTCCGTGTCTTCCTCCCCGGCCGTGTCTGGAAGGCGGGGGGGGGGGGGGGGAGACACAGAACTGGGAACCGAGCCGAGGGAGCAGAGCGGGACCCCCAGACACAGGGACAGGAGAAGGGCCCACGGGGTCCAGACCTAGCCAGGACCGTCCCCAATAGACAGATCTCAGAAGGGCTGGGCGAGGCCCCGAGTCAGTCCCAGCTCGACCGGGGGAACGCCGCGCTGGCACCGCGAGCGGCTGGGCTGTGCAGGGCCCGGACCCCGGCTGGGGCCACCAGCAGGAAGACGAAGGCGGCGCATCTCGCTGCCCTTGGGCACAGCTAGTCGGGAGAAACGCGCTGGGCACTGCCAGGCAAGGCCCACAGATTCCCCCTCCCCCAGCTACCCCACCATGCTTTGGAGGCCGTCACCACCACCCAAAAACACAAGCAGCCGCCTTTGCACAACCCTGTCCTGCGGCACGGCATGGAGAGACTCCCCAGCTTCTGCAACGCCTCCCGACGCCTGGCACCTGCTGCCGCCCTCTCCTGCCAGCTTGCAGGGGTCTTGCTTTAACTCACTGGGCCAGGAGGGAGCGGCTGCTACACCCTGCGCCCGTTCATCACTTTGCTTTCACTGCCGTTGCTCAAGCCAGGTAGCATCCACCACCAACTTAGCAGAGTGCAGCCTAGAAATTCACAAATGCGCATGCAACCGAGCAAATGTACATGCAACCGTGCAAAGCGCATGCAACAGACAAATGCGCATGCAACCGTGCAAATGTGCATGCAACCGTGCGAAGCCACGTGCAACCATGCAGATGTCCATGCACCAGACAAATGTGCATGCAACCGTGCAGATGTCCATGCAACCATGCGAAGCCACGTGCAACCATGCAGATGTCCATGCAACAGACAAATGCGCATGCAACCGAGCAAATGCGCATGCAACAGTGTCTCTTTACCAGTGACCGAGTCAAGCTCCGCTATGGACGGTGTTGGTTCAGGCGGGGTCGGAGGGGTAGGTGGGAAGTGAGGCGCCGCCCCTGGTGGAGGGGTGTAGGAAACCTGCAGGATGAGACAGGCCTGGGGAAGAGAAAAGGATCGTTACAAAAGGTTCGTATGCGACTGTACTAAGCCCTCGCACAACAAGCGCCAAGGGCCGGATGTGCGTTGTCCCCGCCTCGCATCCGCTATGGATCATTCCAGCTTGAGAGAAATTCCCGAGTCCCAAGTCCCTCCGGAGAGGAAGCACCTGCCTTGCAAATACACCTGGTAGGAAGGCTGAGTCGGCCAGTATCCCATAATGCCTCTATCTAGCCCTCTTCCTTAGGAGATCGCGAAGCTCTTTACAAGGGGAGGGGGCCCGCACAATCCTATCCTTTTACGAAAGGGAAACTGAGGCCCAGAGAGGGGCCGTGACTTGCCCAGCAGCACCCACAAGCCCATGGACAGAAGCCCCGTCTCCGGCACGCCAAGCCCGCACACGCTCCGGGCAGAGGACTCGGGCGTAAAAGGCTCCCGCCGGCCTTGTGGTCTGAGCTCGCTACGCTGCAGCGGGTGACCACGCGGCTGTGGAGCCGAAGGGAATCCTGCCTTCCGGGCTCCTGACCAATGATCGTTTTTATGGCCCAGGAAATTCCCAGTTCTGCGCTGGCTCTAGCCCCACGGCCAGGGCCGGCTCTAGGCAACAGCAAATCAAGCACGTGCTTGGGGCGGCACATTTCCAGGGGCGGCATTTCCAGATAAGCAGCCGCCCCCGAGCAGTGCCCGCCCCCTACTGGGCAAGAAATGCCAGAGCCCGAGGGGGCGGGGCTGGCTGTTTTTAGGCAAGTGGAAGGTGATTCAATAATCTGCCACTAGAGGGCAGCTCGAGACCGTTCCGTGTCTCTCCGACCCCGGATTGAGGAACACCCGGGGAAATGGAGAAGGGCTGGCGGGACAGAGACGGAGGCGGGGCAGGCCAGTGCGCGACTGGTACATAGTGTCGCGGGGCCAGAGACGTGGGTTCTAGTCCCAGTGCTGCTGGCGGGGATGCTATGGTACGCTGGGGGCTGTGATCGTCAGGGTCTCGCCATCTGCCAGACAGGGCGAAAGCCACTAATCCCCGAGAAGCTCAGGCACCCTTCGATGTGAAAGGCAAAGGCCCGACCCCTGGGTCCGAATAACCCTCACGAGCAAGATCAACTGTCAAGAAGGAGCCACTGTGGTTATTGCTACAAGGAGCTTTTCCCCCCATCGATTCCAGGGCCCGAAGGACCCGCTGCGATCCCACCGTCCGACCTCCTGCATGGCACGGGCCCTACGGCGGTCCTCCTCGAGCAGGAAAAAGCAGCCGCACCCAATTTCAAAATGGGCGGCGAGGGAGCCTCCACCAGAGCCCTGGAGGGAAACGGTTTCAGGTATCACGAGCCCTTTCTTATTGTCGAAGACTTTGCCGTTCCGGGGAAGGATGGTCCAATGGCTAGGGCAGTGGGCTTAGCTCTGTAGTCAATTCCTGCTCTTCCTGGCTGACGTGAGCCTCAGTTTCCCCATCTGTACCATGGGGATAATAATGCGCCCCTGCCTCACAGGGATGGGGCGGAGCTCACGACATCACAGACTGTGACGTGCTTTGAGAGCCACTCAGGAACAACTCGGCGTTATTGTTCTACCTCTGCCCAAGCCACTCCTGTTGAGCATCAGAAGTGGGGCTCTGCAGGGGCCTGGTTGGGGGCTGGTTCTGGTCAATATCTTCAGCAACAATTTAGATATTAGCATAGAGAGGACACTTATTAAGTTGGCAGATGATACCAAGCTGGGACGGGTTGCAACTGCTTTGGAGGATCAAGTCAAAATTCCAAATGATCTGGACAAACTGGAGAAAGGGTCTGAGGCAAACAGGATGAAGTTTAACAAGGATGAAGTTTAATCAAGACAAATGCAAAGTGCTCCCCTTGGGAATGAACAATCCGGGTCACACACGCAGAATGGGAAGTGACTGTCTAGGGAGGAGCCCTGCAGAAAGGGATCTAGGGGTCAGAGCGGACCACACGCTGAATAGAAGTCAATAGTGTGACACTGTTGCAAAAATAGCCAACGTGATTCTGGGAGGCATGTGCAGGAGTGCTGTGAGCAAGACACGAGGAGTCATTCTTCCGCTCTGCTCTGAGCTGATTCAGCCTCAGCTGGAGTCTTGTGTCCAGTTCTGGGCCCCACATTTCAAGAAAGATGTGGAGAAATTGGAGAAAGTCCAGAGAAGAGCAACAAAAATGATGCAAGGTCTAGAGAACGTGAGCTAGGAGGGAAGACAGAAGGAATTGGGTTTGTTTAATTTAGAAAAGAGAAGATTGAGAGGGGACATGAGAGCAGTTTTCAGGTATCTACAAGGGTGTCACAAGGAGGAAGGAGAAAACTTGTTCATCTTGGCCTCTGGGGATAGAACAAGAAGCAAGGGGCTTAAACTGCAGCAAGGGAGGTTGAGGTTGGACATTAGGAAAAAGTTCCTGCCTGTCAGGGTGGTTAAACACTGGAATAAATTGCCCAGGGAGGTTGTGGAATCTCCATCTCTGGAGATACTGAAGAGCAGGTTGGACAGACACCAGTCAGGGAAGATCTAGACCAGGCGTTCCCAAACTGGGGGGCGTGAAGAAATTCCGGGGGGGGCATGAGGTGACTCAGCCCGCCCCCCCCCCCCCATTGTCAACTCCTCCCCCCCAAAGTTTTGCTGCTATTTTTGTTTTTCGGGTCCGGTCAGTTCCCTCTTTTTTTTTCTTTGCTTTACAAGTTTTGCTGCCCGGGGGACGGGGGAGGGCATGAGGGTTTCTCAAAAATCAAAAAGGGGGCGTGATGCCGAAAAGTTTGGGAGCCACGGGTCTAGACGGTGCTGGGTCCTGCCGTGTGGTCCCTTCCAGTCCTGTGATTCTAGGGTTGCTGTGGTAGGAAAGCGCAGCAGCTACTGGGCAGATGAGAAACTCATTCAAAACGCGAGCCAATCAGCGGGCAGGGGCGTGCTGCATTTAGGGAAGGCGAGGCACGGACCTGCGTGTCTCCGCCGCCCGGACTCCCCTCCACGGCGTGACAGCAGAGCACACACGAACATGCTACCAAAATCAGGGAGTCCGGGGGCCACGTGTCACGTGCCAGGACGCCGGGGGCCCGGGAGGGGCGGGGAGAACGCTCCTGGGGCAGAGGGCTGCTGTGTCTGTGACCGCTGCGCGCAGGCGGGCCGTGCACAGAGAGGTCGGCCAGAGGCCCCCAAAGAGGCGGATGGCGCGGAACGGAAGGGAGCGGGGATCCGACCGAAAGAGGAACCCTGGGGGACGCAGGGAAGGAAGAGGTCAGTCCTCGCCAGCAGACGAGAGCAGATATTTTCACACCTCCCAGGAGAGGGGAGCGTGAGTCATTTCCCTGACGGGGCGAAGACAATCGCCCGGGCGTTCAGGGAGGAGGGAAACAGGCTTCCTTGCAACCGACCACGAGGGGCTGAAATTCACCTCCCCGGTCCCTGCTGGAGAACTAGTGCGATTGGGGCTTAACGAAGCTGAAATCGAACAAGGGGACCTGCTGGCCGTCTGCTACCAGGTTCCTGGGGGAAAGGCTCCGTCGGAGGGGTGAGACTCCAGATCACCAGCATGGAAACCCCCCCAGACGTTGTCCTGAGTTCTCCCCGCCCTGGGGGGACCCCGCAGCCTTGGGCTAAGCTGTATTGGGACCATTCCAGGGGCCCCTTACGGGTCTGAACCTGACCCACCCGGGGATGGGAGGTTCTGACCTGACAACTCCATAAGGAACCGAATCCAAGCCCCATTCCCTGACCAGTCAGTTATGAGCATCTGATTCGGTGGCCGTGCCGTGGCTAGACCGAAGCGGAGGAAGAGGAGGTGAAAAGCTGGGATGAATGAGGCCGGAGGGACGGCTCTCAGCTGGGCGAGCTTACGGGAACGGCTCTTGCACGTCCCAGTCCCAAGGCTGTCCCGGCCCTTGGCAGCTGCTCTGGGGGTAGGTCTGTGAGACAGAGTCAGTCTGCCCGGCCCCATGGCTGCACAGGACACGCTTCCCCGGAAGGGGGGCGGAAACACTTTCTTTAGAAACTCTCCCGTCTAAACAGGAAAGAGAAACACGCCGAGAGGCTAAAACCAGAGCCAGGAATGTCCTGCCGGATCCTACCGCCCCGGATCAGACCAGGTCCGGACCCAGGCTGCACCCGGCACAGTCCGTCCCCCCGGGGTCTGGAGCAGCGGCAGGGCTGGCCCACAACATTTTGGCTCCTGAGGCGGGGAGCTCAAAGGACAGCCCCATGCCCCCTCGCTTGGGCCAACACTTTGCAAGGCTCAGTTCTGCCTCCGTCCTGTTCCTTGTGCCCTCCTTCCTCCCGCCCCGCACTCCCCCATCTCTGCATCCAGAGCAGAGAGGAGACACCTGCACCAGCAGCAGACACAATTTTCTACACTCTGGGTCCTAGTGGTACCCCCCTAACCCCCCAGTCTGGCACTTGAGGCGGCCGCCTCCTGGTAAGGCCAGCCCTGCGCAGCGCTCCCCAACATCGAGCGGGGCCAGACCACACTCCCATGAGCCCGCCCACTCCGCCTCGGCTGGAGCGATTCACACGGGTGCCCCCCACCGCTGACTGCGGGAACCCAGGGCACTGCTGAAAAGCTGGTAGAGGTAGGCTAGCCCCTAGCTCCGCCCCTTCCGCCCAAGGCCCCGCCCTTTCCAGGCACCCGGCAATTCTATCGGTTCCGTGGCCGGAGCTGACCCAGCAGTGGGGCTCCCCCGGAAGAACAGAGGCTAAGGGCACCAACCCCACCCCACCTGGCTACTAGCCATTGATGGACCTAACCGGTCTTGCTGAGATCCGGGGGCAAGCTGACCTACCTCCGCAGCATGGACAGGGCCCGAGGGAGACGCAGGTGTTAGGGGAAGCTGCCTACAGTGTCCGAAAGGGACATCGGGAACGGTCGAGCAGCCAGCTGAATGGGGGAGACCCCAGTGGGCAGCCGAGAGAGACCCCACAGAGCTGGATTTCGGGGACGCGCCATTCTCCGAGGAGAGGAAGGATCAGCCCGGGGGGACGCTGCGAAAGATCCCAGGAGTTGTCACTGCTCGCGAGGGACGGGCACCAGGAGCGGAAAGCGTCCGGGGGGGGGGGAACACTCAGGAGCACTCCTCTCACTGCCGGGTCTGGGGGGCCGACCCAGCCCCTGCCGGCAGGGCTCAGAGGAGCGGCGTGTGAAAGGGACGTGTGTTTGCCGGACTTTCCCACCGCAAGGTGAGGAACTGAGCCGAAAGACCCGCCCAGAGTGCTCCGGGAAGGGCGCTTGGCTTGCGAGCGCCTGGCTTTGGATGTGGTTGTGGTATCTGCCCAGACAACGCCGGCTTCCCTTTTCTCACAAGTTCTCCTTTGTTCTACACAGGCTCCTGCTTGCGGGAGGGGAAGAGTTGCACCTGGGGGCGGGGGGTAAGTTTTCCCAGATAAGCAGGGGGATAAGACTTGAGCTGGTTTGGTGAAGTGCCCAGAGGAACACCTAGACAGCTCAGCCGGCCCTGCCGCTGCCGACTCCACCTGGCAGGAGAGTTACAAGCAATGTTACCTCCCATTTTTCCATCCGTGTGGGGAATGCATTTTGTTTGGCGCACCGAGGTGTATCCAGATGTGCACCACTAATGAAACATGCTGCCAGCAGTGGGAAGCGGTGGATGCTCTGCTAATCGGCTAGGCAGCATTTGAACCTCTCCTAGGCGGCTGCCCAAGCCCTCCACTTACAGGGAACACTGCTTCCAAGAGCCTGACACTCATTTCCCCCAGGCACCCGTGCTGGCAGGAGGTGGCAGGGGACGGGCTGGCTGGGCGTTTGGTACGTCAGGCGCTAGATCCGGATCTCAGCAAGACGGGTGTCAATCCACCGGCGTCAACAGCAGTCCTGGGAGCGCTGCCCCCTCCCCCCCCGCCTTCCTGTAAAGCTGAGAAATGCTGCAGGACTGGCGCCAGCTTGGCAGGTTCTCCGCAGCTCCAGAGGCCCCCGGGTCCTCGGTGCACCCCCCGATCTACCAGCACACAGATCGGGCTCAGCTGGGTCTGCGGGTCGCTGTGGGTCCCAGAGCTGGCCTCATCTCTGGACCCTCTCCAACTTCTGCATTTCTCCTCATTCTGCTCACACTTCCCTTCCAGGCTGCCCGGGCACCGGGGGGGGGGGGGGGGAGGGACCTGGTGGAACCGTCCCAGCCTCTGCTCCCGTTTTACCGAGACGGGCTTTTAGTCCTGGTTTCGAGGAGTTCTCAGGGCTGCCCCTGCTGCCGGTTCTGCTGGGCACGTGTTTCCTCGGGATGGGAATTCCCACCCCCCAGGGACTGACACCCCCACCAGCATTCCCTGCAAGCTGAGCACTTGGGCGGCCACCCAGGGGAGATTCGAGTGCTGCACAGATGAACGGCAGGGCACCCCAGGGCCCGCAGCCAGGTTTCTAATGGTGGTGCACATCTGCACACGCCTCGGTGCACAGAACAAAATTTATTCTGCACATGGATGGGGAAAAAATTAGAGGAGCCATTGACGATCATCTCCTTGCATGCAGCAGGACCATCGGTTTTCCATGGAACTCCAGAGGGGGGCAGAGCAGAGCGTGTGTATGGTACCTCTGCCCTCCGGCCATGCCCAAACCTCCCCCGTCATAGCCCCACGACCCACACATGGAGAGGATCTTACCCCCGTGCTCTGCCTCTTGGTGTCCAGCAGGGGCACGTTGAAACTGGCAGCCAGGCTGGGGGAGGCCAGGACGTCCCGCAGGGGCACATGTGCTTCCCCCAAAAACCTACAAAAGAGTCCGAGAAACGAAAAGTCAGTGGGGGAGGAAAAGAGTCAGTAAATGCATCCGGTTAACCCCCCGGATGGGGGGGGGGGAGGGATCCAGGAAACCAACCAGATCAGGTGTAAAACACGTGAAATCCCCCAGATTTACAAGTTTGGAAACTCACACAGACACAGCCCTGAAATCACCTCTCGGCCAGCCCCCGGGGCAGCAAACCCTGGATCTGTATTACACAGAGATCTCAGGTTCACGCAAACTTCCGGAGAACCAAGAGCTCCCTGTGGCGAAAGCTAAACTCCCCGCGGTCCCCTACATGCAGCTGCTCCTGCAAAGCACAAGACAGCGGTCACCAACCGATAGATCAGGATCTACTGGTAGATCTTTGGAGTCTGCACTACCTGCCTTGGCTATAACTGGTGACGTCTGCCTTGTCCATAGTAGCAAGGAGTCCTGTGGCACCTTATAGACTAACTGAAGTGTAGGAGCATAAGCTTCCGTGGGCAAAGATCCACTTCGTCAGATGCATGTAGTGGAAATTTCCAGAGGCAGGAATCAGAAATTTCCAGAGGCAGAGGTTTCCTGCCTCTGGAAATTTCCACTACATGCATCTGACGAAGTGGGTCTTTGCCCACGGAAGCTTTTGCTCCTACACTTCAGTTAGTCTATAAGGCGCCACAGGACTCCTCGTCGCTTTTGCAGATTCAGACTAACACAGCCACCCCTCTGATACTTGTCCATAGTGCGGCTCTGGCCTCTCTCAAGTCTGGTGCCACAACGCACACAGGCAGGGCCCGAGAGTCAGGAACGGTTTTGCATAACAATGCAGATTACGCCTGGGACGCGAGACCCCGTCAAGACACGGACCAAGCGGCCTTGTACTGGGACGTGTTTCTGATCAGCGAAAAGTACAGCTGCAGCCCTGGAACCGTCAACCGCACACACAGCAGCAGCAATCCCTGAGCAGCAGGATAGACCCCAGATAGGACATCGGGCATTTGACGTGTCCTGCCCAATACGGAATCCATTGGTAAATCGCATTAGAACGACCACGTCTCGCTTTGCCATGAATTAGGCTTAGTAAGAACAATCGGTGGGAGGGAACGGGCAGGGTCGACTCGCAGGTCCTGCTCGATGTGACTAGAAGCGATGAGGCCCGTCACACCGGCGGCCCCGTGCGTGGGAAGATACGGAGCCACGCCCCCCTGCCTGGCACGGTGGGTAGCATACGGGCGAAGCGTAAGGGTTGTCTACACAGCAAAGTTATTTCGAAATAACTTTCCTAGCGTCTACACAGGCCAACGGCTATTTCAAAATGAATTCGAAATAGCGGAGGGCTTATTTCGAAATTGGTAAACCTCATTCCACGAGGAATAGCGCCAATTTCGAAATTGCTATTTCCCGAGGTGCCCTGCTGGCTGCACTGGCCACAAGGTAACTTCTGACCTGATTCCCTGCCGGAACCAGCTCGTTGGGGGCTCAGGCTGGCCTTAAATGCAATTCAGCATCCAATCAGTGTGGCCGCGCTATTTGGAAATAGCAAAAAGCCATTTCGAAATGCATTGTGTGTGTAGAGGCGTTATTTCGAAATAAGAGATTGCGAAATGACGCCGTCATGTAGCCATACCCTCAGTGAATTAGGCTGTATCATTGTATGGAGCAGATCTTTCAGTAAGTGCTTTCGCATTGCTTTGCGCTGCATTCACTGCTTTCGAACAGTGGTCCCCAACGCGGCGCCCGCCGGTGCCATGGCGCCCGCCGGGCCATTTTGGTGGGCCTGCCGAGTGATCAGGGGCAGCTCCGTCCCCGGGTGCACGGTGCATGGGCTGGGCCGGCCCCGGGCGCGCGGCGTATGGGCGGCCCTGCTCCTCGGCACGCAGCACAGGAGCGGCACCAGCCCTGGGAGGGTGGCACAGGCACCGGGCACACGGCGTATGAGTGGCCCCGCCCCCGGGCGCCCGGCAGCCCCAAAAGCTTGGGGACCCCTGCTTTCGAAGGGATCGTATTTAAGGTTTACATTGCGTAGTACTTGTGCCAAAGGCTTGTCAGACTTAAACAACTGAATGAACCCTGTATCCCGTCTCCACAGAGCAGAGAACGGGCACAACAGGACTTGGGATGGAGTTTGCTGGCTGCTGGAGGGAGTGGGCCAGGGCCAGGGCGGGGGGGAGCCTCCCTTAGCCCCACTGCACCCCCACCCAGGAGCCACCAGCAGGGGCCCACTGCCCTAATTCTGACCCCAGTCGTCAACCCCCTGCTGCACCCTAAGCCCCTACCCCAGCCCCGAGCACCCTGCATCCAAACGCCCTCCTAGCGCCTGCTCCTAGAACCCCTCCTATATCCCAACGGGCTGCCCCAGGCTCAACTCGGAGCCCCCCCGCCCCCGCACTCCAGATCCCTAATCCAACACCAGAGCCTGCCCCACCGCTCTATGCCCCAGCCTGATGGAAGTGACCGAGGACGGGCAAGAGAGGGAGGCTGGAGTGAGCAGGGGCGGGGCCTCGGAGAAGGGGCGGAGCCAGGGGATTTATATTTGAGGTAGATCCTGGATTGCACTTAAATTCAAAAAGTGACCTCGCGCTTAAAGAGGTTGGCGACCGCTGGCGCAGCTGCTCTGCAGGGCAGGTTTAAAACTAACAAAAGAAAGTTGTTCTTCACACAGCGTGTAGTCAACCTGTGGAACTCCTTGCCAGAGGAGGCTGTGAAGGCTAGGACTAGAACAGAGTTTAAAGAGAAGCTAGATAATTTCATGGAGGTTAGGTCCATAAAAGGCTATTAGCCAGGGGATAAAATGGTGTCCTTGGCCTCTGTTTGTCAAAGGCTGGAGAGGGATGGCAGGAGACAAATCGCTTGATCATTGTCTTTGGTCCACCCCCTCTGGGGCACCTGGTGCTGGCCACTGTCGGCAGACAGGATACTGGGCTAGATGGACCTTTGGTCTGATCCAGTACAGCCGTTCTTATGTTCAGAACAGCACAGAACTGTAAGTGCAACGCATGGTACAATGTCAGCCTGGGCAAACGAGGAGGAGACATTATTGTATTCTCCCACCCCCGGCTGGAAGGCCCAATGGTGAGGGTGCTCGTTGGGGGCTCAGAAGACTGAAGTTCCCTACAGAGTATTAATGTCAATTTGAGTGACTCATGTAGCTGCTTTGTGCCTCAGTTTCCCCATATGTACAATAGTGGATGACAGCACTGGGCCTGTCTCACAGGGGTGAGGAAAAATACATGAATGACAGCAAGAGGCATTGATGATGGGAGATGTATCACCCCCTAAGCTGAACAGATTCCCCTCCACAGCCCTGTGAGACAGACCATTGCATTGAGGGGGAAACTGAGGCACAGCGAGGGGCCATGGAACATGAACTGGCTGGTCCCTGCTCCGGGCTCCCAGCCCTGAATCCAGACTGCTAGACGCCAGTGTCTCAATGCAGTGGTAACAACATTCACTCAGGACTGCCCCGTGCATATTACTTCTCTGTAACAAAGGCTGCTCGCTGTAACGGAAATCAGCCTTGTTATGTGTAAATAAGGAATGTGCAAGTTCCAAAATAAGTGTAAAGGCCAAAAGTTCATTTAAAAAAAACCCAGAACCAAACATAAAAGCAGCAGCAAATTGGTGACTATCTCCAGTGGGTGTATCAGACTACAGGGTTTTTTCGAAAAAAAGTAGGCTTTTTTAAAAAAAAACCCCTTCACCTCAGTCTAGACTGCAGCCGTGTTCTTTCGAAAGTAAATCGAAAGAACACAGCTGTTTTTTCGATCACGGTAAACCTCATTTTACGAGGAATAACACCTTTTTTCGAAAGTGCTCTTTCAAAAAAAGGCGCTATTGAATGCAAACTGTGCTTTTTCAAAAGAGAAAGCGACTCGCTTTTTTTAAAAAGCGGCTTATAGTCCAGACGCTCTCTTTCGAAAGATGTTGTTTCGAAAGATTCTTTCGAGGAAGCCTCTTTCGAAAGAGGCTTGGAGTCGAGCCGTAGCCATCGAGATGTGAGCCGGCGGCAAAATGAACAGATCTTAAAAAAAAAACAAGACGTTCTCAATTAAAACAAAGAGTTCGTAATCAAAACCCGCTTCGCGTAGCAAAACAAAACAAAAAATAAAAAGCAAAAAAAAAACCCAACAACCAAAAATAACAAACATCCGTCCAAAAACCAGCATAATAATGCAAACCTGACTTGTCCCACACAGGGGCTTGTGGGCAGAGAGAAACAATTTCGAAATACTACACAGGTATAAGCAGCCAGACCAGAGTCCGGCCTGCCCCACCAGACAGAAATCCGGCCCACGGTTTTTAATCTAGCTACCTCCCCCGAATTTGCTCCCCGGTACGGCTGGGTACAAGTTCTATTGCGGTGTCTGCGGCGCAGTGACTCATGGGGAGAGGGGCCGGGAGCCGGTGCACGCCGGGAGCTGGCGGATAACCGTTTCAATGGTTCCACCTCGACATCCTTATTTCCTAAGTCGCTTCCGTTCCATGAAAATGACTGAGTGTCTGAGCCCCCTGTCTTCCCCTCGCTCCACGCGCCAGGGCGTGAAATACGCTGCACTACCCCGGGGAGATGGGAATTCCTGGAAAAAAAAGGACCAGTCACGGCAGGGAGACAATGAGGGGAAGGGAGGTGCACTTCTGCGATGGGTTATCAGCCAAGCGGGGAGAGGGCGGGGACACAACGCACACTCAAGCCGGCAGCCAGAGCTTTATGGGTTTCCATTTTAAGCTCGACTACTCACAAATCACCGGCCAAGTCCCCCTGCGGAACTATTGTTTTTCCAAGGCTCCATTTGCGGCACAAATCCCGCCGCCTCCGGGGGCGCAGCCGCTAGCGACAGGACGGGAACCGCGTTTTCCCTCGCTGTGACTCTCAGGCACAATCAGGGCAATGCTGATTGACACCAGCTGGAGATCTGGCCCTCTGGTTCCCATGGAGCAATGGCTGGGTTACTCCGAGGCAGCTCTGGCCCTTTATTTCTAAGGGATCTCTCTCTCTCACACACACACACACACACACCAGATACCAGTGTTCCCTGTAAGCTGGGTGCTTGGGCAGCGACCCAGGAGAAACTCAAGTGCTGCCCAGCTGATTGGCAGAGTGCCAGCAGCCTGCATTTCTATTGGTGGTGCACATCTGCACTTGCCTTGGTGCGCCAAACAAAATTTATTCCACACATGAATGGAAACTATTAGAGGGAACCCTGCCTGAGCCCCCCGCCGTTACGGCGGCAAACTCTGCACTTTGACACGGGTTCCTACCACTCAGGGAAGCAAGAACCACAGGGCAGAAGGCCCAGGGGACTGCAGCTTCCTCTCTGCACCAGCCGCAGCGATGCTGCTCGGTTACACACACCCGGCCTGAGCGACAGACGTCACTGACACCTGGACGGAAGGGTGTGAAGGAAAAGCCAGTGGCTACGAGGAGCGGGCCTAGTGACGCAGCAGGGGCAGCTCTTCTCTCAGCATCAGTACTGATCTCAATACCCCATGGCTGCACTGCAGGGAGCGAGATGGGCCCCATAGGATGCCACAGGGAGCCAGATGGGCCCCTGGGGGCGCCGCGCCGCAGGGAGCCAGGTGGGTCCCAGGGGGGCACCGTGCCACAGGGAGCCAGGTGGGTCCCAGGGGGGCACCGTGCCGCAGGGAGACAGGTGGGCCCCAGGGGGCGCCACGCCGCAGGGAGACAGGTGGGTCCCAGGGGGGCACCGTGCCACAGGGAGCCAGGTGGGCCCCAGGGGGCGCCGTGCCGCAGGGAGACAAGTGGGCCCCAGGGGGCGCCGTGCCGCAGGGAGCCAGGTGGGTCCCAGGGGGGCACCGTGCCACAGGGAGCCAGGTGGGCCCCAGGGGGCGCCGTGCCGCAGGGAGACAAGTGGGCCCCAGGGGGGCACCGTGCCGCAGGGAGACAGGTGGGTCCCAGGGGGCGCCGTGCCGCAGGGAGACAGGTGGGTCCCAGGGGAGCACCGTGCCGCAGGGAGACAGGTGGGCCCCAGGGGGCGCCGTGCCACAGGGAGACAGGTGGGCCCCAGGGGGCGCCGCGCCGCAGAGAGCCAGGTGGGTCCCAGGGGGCGCCGTGCCGCAGGGAGACAGGTGGGTTCCAGGGGGCGCCGTGCCGCAGAGAGCCAGGTGGGCCCCAGGGGGCGCCGCGCCGCAGGGAGACAGGTGGGTCCCAGGGGGCGCCGTGCCGCAGGGAGACAGGTGGGCCCCAGGGGGCGCCGTGCCGCAGAGACCCAGGTGGGCCCCAGGGGGCGCTGCGCCGCAGAGAGCCAGGTGGGCCCCAGGGGGCGCCGCGCCGCAGAGAGCCAGGTGGGCCCCAGGGGGCGCCGTGCCGCAGAGACCCAGGTGGGCCCCAGGGGGCGCTGCGCCGCAGGGAGCCAGGTGGGTCCCAGGGGGCGCCGTGCCGCAGGGAGACAGGTGGGCCCCAGGGGGCGCCGTGCCGCAGGGAGACAGGTGGGCCCCAGGGGGCGCCGCGCCGCAGGGAGCCAGGCGGGCCCCAGGGGGCGCCGTGCCGCAGGGAGCCAGGCGGGCCCCAGGGGGCGCCGTGCTGCAGGGAGACAGGTGGGCCCCAGGGGGCGCCACGCCGCAGGGAGCCAGGTGGGCCCCAGGGGGCGCCGCGCCGCAGGGAGACAGGTGGGTCCCAGGGGGCGCCGTGCCGCAGAGACCCAGGTGGGCCCCAGGGGGCGCCGCGCCGCAGGGAGCCAGGTGGGTCCCAGGGGGCGCCGTGCCGCAGGGAGACAGGTGGGCCCCAGGGGGCGCCGCGCCGCAGGGAGCCAGGCGGGCCCCAGGGGGCGCCGTGCCGCAGGGAGCCAGGCGGGCCCCAGGGGGCGCCGTGCTGCAGGGAGACAGGTGGG
The DNA here is from genome assembly GCF_052426305.1 of Pelodiscus sinensis. NCBI lineage: Eukaryota > Metazoa > Chordata > Testudines > Trionychidae > Pelodiscus > Pelodiscus sinensis. The sequence goes on along the minus strand of NC_143055.1, from coordinate 3,265,367 downwards.
CCCCAGGGGGCGCCACGCCACAGGGAGCCAGGTGGGCCCCAGGGGGCGCCGTGCCGCAGGGAGACAGGTGGGCCCCAGGGGGCGCCGTGCCGCAGGGAGACAGGTGGGCCCCAGGGGGCGCCGCGCCGCAGGGAGCCAGGCGGGCCCCAGGGGGCGCCGTGCCGCAGGGAGCCAGGTGGGCCCCAGGGGGCGCCGCGCCGCAGGGAGCCAGGTGGGCCCCAGGGGGCGCCGCGCTGCAGGGAGACAGGTGGGCCCCAGGGGGCGCCGCGCCGCAGAGAGCCAGGTGGGCCCCAGGGGGGCGCCGTGCCGCAGAGACCCAGGTGGGCCCCAGGGGGCGCCGTGCCGCAGGGAGACAGGTGGGTCCCAGGGGGGCACCGTGCCGCAGAGACCCAGGTGGGCCCCAGGGGGCGCCGCGCCGCAGGGAGCCAGGTGGGTCCCAGGGGGCGCCGTGCCGCAGGGAGACAGGTGGGCCCCAGGGGGCGCCGCGCCGCAGGGAGCCAGGCGGGCCCCAGGGGGCGCCGTGCCGCAGGGAGCCAGGCGGGCCCCAGGGGGCGCCGTGCTGCAGGGAGACAGGTGGGCCCCAGGGGGCGCCACGCCACAGGGAGCCAGGTGGGCCCCAGGGGGCGCCGTGCCGCAGGGAGACAGGTGGGCCCCAGGGGGCGCCGTGCCGCAGGGAGACAGGTGGGCCCCAGGGGGCGCCGCGCCGCAGGGAGCCAGGCGGGCCCCAGGGGGCGCCGTGCCGCAGGGAGCCAGGTGGGCCCCAGGGGGCGCCGCGCCGCAGGGAGCCAGGTGGGCCCCAGGGGGCGCCGCGCTGCAGGGAGACAGGTGGGCCCCAGGGGGCGCCGCGCCGCAGAGAGCCAGGTGGGCCCCAGGGGGGCGCCGTGCCGCAGAGACCCAGGTGGGCCCCAGGGGGCGCCGTGCCGCAGGGAGACAGGTGGGTCCCAGGGGGGCACCGTGCCGCAGAGACCCAGGTGGGCCCCAGGGGGCGCCGCGCCGCAGGGAGACAGGTGGGCCCCAGGGGGCGCCGTGCCGCAGGGAGACAGGTGGGTCCCAGGGGGGCACCGTGCCGCAGGGAGACAGGTGGGTCCCAGGGGGGCACCGTGCCGCAGAGAGCCAGGTGGGTCCCAGGGGGGCACCGTGCCGCAGGGAGACAGGTGGGCCCCAGGGGGCGCCGTGCCGCAGGGAGACAGGTGGGCCCCAGGGGGGCACCGTGCCGCAGAGAGCCAGGTGGGTCCCAGGGGGGCACCGTGCCGCAGGGAGCCAGGTGGGCTCCAGGGGGCGCCGTGCCGCAGGGAGCCAGGTGGGCCCCAGGGGGCGCCGTGCCGCAGGGAGACAGGTGGGCCCCAGGGGGCGCCGCGCCGCAGGGAGACAGGTGGGCCCCAGGGGGCGCCGTGCCGCAGGGAGCCAGGTGGGCTCCAGGGGGCGCCGCGCCGCAGGGAGACAGGTGGGCCCCAGGGGGCGCCGTGCCGCAGGGAGCCAGGTGGGCCCCAGGGGGCGCCGCGCCGCAGAGACCCAGGTGGGCCCTAGGGGGCGCCGCGCCGCAGAGACCCAGGTGGGCCCTAGGGGGCGCCGCGCCGCAGGGAGACAGGTGGGCCCCAGGGGGCGCCGTGCCGCAGGGAGACAGGTGGGCCCCAGGGGGCGCCGTGCCGCAGACAGCGCCCTCTTTCCGAAAGGTTCTCTACAACTTTCTACGGCACAGCCTGCAGCACAGCTGGCTTCTAAGCCATCTCCCGGTGCGCACCAGCTGTCGGGCCTCCTCCCGGGGAGCCGGTGGCACGGCAGACTCCGCAGGATACATTTTAAGCGGCACAGCCCGCAGCGCGGGGAGCGGGTGTGTAACCTGGACAGACACTAAGGAGCTGATGCTTCCCGATTAACCCTTTCAACGGTCCCAGTTTTACGTCCCTCGTTCCGGGGCCAGGGGATCGCAGGCTCTAGGGACCCATGTGGGAAACACACTTTTAATAACGGGCTCGCCTGCCTTGCCGCGCGGCGCAGCAGGACAGAGGAGGTGATCCCAGGGTCCCTTCTGGCCTGGGAACCTGTCAGGCTTTGAGGATGTAATAACGGGGAGGGAGAGCAGAGCAGCTGTTAAATCGCAGCATCAGAGAACACTACGACTGGAAGGGACCTCGCGAGGTCACCAAGTCCAGTCCCCTGCCCCCACGGCAGGACCAAGCACCGTCTAGATCATCCCTGACAGGTGTCTGTCCAACCTGCTCTGAAATATCCCCAGGGATGGAGATTCCACAACCCCTCGAGGCAACTTATTCCAGTGTTTAACCACCCTGACAGGCAGGAATTTTTTCCTAATGTCCAACCTAAACCTCCCTTCCTGCAGTTTAAGCCCCTTGCTTCTTGTCCTGCCCTCAGAGGCCAAGGAGAACAAGTTTTCTCCCTCCTCCTCCTAACACCCTTTTAGATGCTTGAAAACCGCTCTCATGTCACTGCTCCGTCTTCTCCTTTCCAAACTAAACAAGCCCAATTCTTTCATAGCTCATGTTCTCTAGACCTTGAATCATTTCTGTTGCTCTTCTCTGGACCTTCTCCAGTTTCTCCACGTCCTTCCTGAAATGTGGTGCCCACAACTGGACACAAGACTCCAACGGAGGCCGAATCAGCGCAGAGCAGAGCAGAAGAATGACGTCTCGTGTCCTGCTCACAACACTCCTGTGAATGCCTCTCAGAGTCACGTTGGCTTTTTTGCAACAGTGTCGCAGTGTTGGCCCTAAAGTACAAGGCCTGAACATGAAGCTCCAGTCCAGGATCTGAGCTTCCGGGCAGCCGTGGGGGTCACAATCGGTTTCCCCATCGGTGAGGAATCTGAGGACAATTCACCTCGCAGAGGGGTGGTTCGTTATGTCTGTAACGCACCAGGAGACGCCTGGTGGGGCGAGCGCTCGTGGGCAGTGGTCCGTGTTCTCACCGGCTGGTTTCCCAAGAGAAGTGGGTTTCAATCGTTTCTCGGCCACACAGGGAATTTAAAACACTGTCTCAGGGGAGTGTGTGCCCAGGCTGCCAGAGCCCAGATCAGACTTCATCCTAGGCCCCTTCCCCAGCGTTCCTGCAAAGCAACCAGAGGGCAAAAAAAAATCAACCCTCCCTCCCTGTCTCTCAGGGCAATCCCCAGCTGTCGTCACTCCACACTCGGGAGATGGTCCAGCAGAGCTGGATGCGGGCTCCCTTACTACCCTGACTCCTCTGCTACCGATCACTGCCATTCCTGGCCCGGGACAGATCTCTCCCGGCGTGTGCTGCGGCCACAGAGCAACGGCGAGAAGGAATTTGCATGAGCTACCCACTACTTGCCCTGCCTGATTTACATCACTGAGCACCTGCGACAGGCGGGCCTCCCATGGCCCAGCTGAGCTGCAGCAAGAGCACAGGGCCCCGCAGCTGAAATCGGGCCCAGCGAGGGACGTATAAAACCAACCGCCTGCAAGCGGAGACACAAGCTCGCCTTCCGGCGGAGGCTACCGCCCTGGAAAGCTAGAGCCGTGCCCTGAACGGAGTTCACGTGGATTCACTCCAGGGGCAACAGAGTCCAGCGCCTGCTGCATGAAGAGACCGAGAGGCAACAGAGCTCGGGCCGTGTCCAGGCCACGCAGAGACAAAATCCACAAAGATCAGCTAGTGATTTTAGGTGCAGGACAAAGTAAAGGATAAAAAACCACCCATTCCCCAAGCACCAGTTCCAAAGCGGTAGGGACCCTGCGGGTGAGACCTGTGCACTCGGCATAGAATCATAGGACTGGAAGGGACCTCGAGAGGTCATCGAGTCCAGCCCCCCGCCCTCAAGGCAGGACCAAGCTCCGTCTACACCATCCCTGACAGATGTCTATCTAACCTGTTCTTAAATATCTCCAGAGAGGGAGATTCCACCACCTCCCTTGGCAATTTATTCCAATATTTGACCACCCTGACAGTTAGGAATTTTTTCCTAATGTCCAATCTAAACCTCCCCTGCTGCACTTTAAGCCCATTACTCCTTGTCCTGTCCTCAGAAACCAAGAGGAACAAATTTTCTCCTTCCTCCTTGTGACACCCTTTTAGATATTTGAAAACCGCTATCATGTCCCCCCTTAATCTTCTTTTTTCCAAACTAAACAAGCCCAGTTCATGAAGCCTGGCTTCATAGGTCATGTTCTCTAAACCTTTAATCATTCTTGTCGCTCTTCTCTGTACCCTTTCCAATTTCTCCACATCTTTCTTGAAATGTGGCACCCAGAACTGGACACAGTACTCCAGCTGAGGCCTAACTAGTGCAGAGTAGAGCGGCAGAATGACTTCACGAGTTTTGCTTACAACACACCTGTTGATACAACCTAGAATCATATTTGCTTTTTTTGCAACAGCATCACACTGTTGACTCATATTCAACTTGTGGTCCACTATGACCCCTAGATCCCTTTCCGCCATGCTCCTTCCTAGACAGTCACTTCCCATCTTGTATGTATGGAACTGATTGTTCCTTCCTAAGTGGAGCATTTTGCATTTCTCTTTATTAAACCTCATCCTGTTTACCTCTGACCATTTCTCTAACTTGCTAAGGTCATTTTGAATTATGTCCCTATCTCCAAAGAAGTCGCAACCCCACCCAGTTTGGTATCATCTGCAAACTTAATAAGCGTACTCTCTATCCCAATATCTACATCATTGATGAAGATATTGAACAGTACGGGTCCCAAAACAGACCCTTGAGGAACTCCACTTGTTATCCCTTTCCAGCAGGATTTAGAACCGTTAACAACAACTCTCTGACTACGGTTATCCAGCCAATTATGCACCCACCTTATCGTGGCCCTATCTAAGTTATATTTGCCTAGTTTATCAATAAGAATATCACACGAGACCGTATCAAATGCCTTACTAAAGTCTAGGTATATGACATCCACCGCTTCTCCCTTATCCACAAGGCTCGTTATCCTATCAGAGAAAGCTATCAGATGGGAACAGTTAACCAGTGAACCAGTGGAGACAGGAGCAGCTGGTGCCCCCCGCCACGGGCAGCTGGTGCGCCCCCCACACACTTTCACAAGTGAACATTATGTGTAACCTTATTAACCAATTGTACACACCCAGAACGGGAAGTGGCTGTCCGGGAAAGAGTCCTGCAGAAAAGGATCTAGGGGCCAGAGTGGACCACAAGCTAAACATGAGCTAACAATATGACATGATTGCAAAAGCAAAGCAAATATCATTCTGGGAGTGTTGTGAGCAAGACATGAGAAGTCATTCTCCCGCTCTGCTCTGCGCGGATTAGGGCTTGTGACCAGTTCTGGGCCACACATTTCAAGAAAGATGTGGAGAAACCGGAGAAGGTCCAGAGAAGACCAACCACAATGATTCAAGGTCTAGAGAACATGAGCTATGAGGGAAGACTGAAAAAACTGAGTTTGTTTAGTTTAGAAAAGAGAAGACTGAGGGGGGACATGAGAGCTGTTTTCAAGAATCTAAAAGGGTGTCACAGGGAGGAGGGAGAAAAATTGTTCTCCTTGGCCTCTGAGGACAGGACAAACAGCAATGGGCTTAAACTGCAGCAAGAGAGGTTGAGGTTGGACATTAGGAAAAACTTCCTGCCTCTCGGGATGGTTAAACACTGGAATAAATTGCCTATGGAGGTTGTGAAATCTCCATCACTGGAGAAAAGCAAAAAAAGATTTTGAGGAACAGCTGGCCAAAAACTCAAAAAACAATAGCAAAATGTTTTTTAAGTACATTAGAAGCAGGAAGCCGCTAAAAAACCAGTGGGTCCCCTAGACAATCGAGATACAAAAGGAGCAATCAAGGATGATAAAACCATTGTGGAGAAGCTAAATGATTTCTTTGCATCAGTCTTCACAGCTAAGGATGTTGGGGAGATTCCCAAACCTGCACCGTCCTTTGTGGGGGATGAATCGGAGGAACTGTCCCAGATTGAAGTGTCATTAGAGGAGGTTTCGGAACAAATAAAAAACGTAACGTAAACAAATCCCCGGGACCGGATGGCATTCATCCAAGGGTTCTAAAAGAACTCAAATGGGAAATTGCAGAACTGTTAACTGTGGTTTGTAATCGATCCCTTAAATCGGCTTCCATACCTACTGACTGGAAGATAGCTAGCGTGACACCAATATTTAAAAAGGGCTCTAGAGGTGATCCCGGCAATTACAGACCGGTAAGTCTAACGTCAGTACCAGGCAAATTAGTCGAAACAACAGTCAAGAATAAAATTGTTAGGCACGTAGAAGAACATAATTTGTTGGGCAAAAGTCAACATAATTTCTGTAAAGAGAAATCATGTCTTACTAATGAATTAGAGTTCTTTGAAGGGGTTAGCAAACATATGGACAAGGAGGAATCCAGTAGATATACTATACTTAGATTTTGACAGTCCCTCACCAAAGGCTCTTGTGTAAATTACACGGTCATGGGATAAGAGGGAAGGTCCTTTCATGGATTGAAAATTGGTTAAAAGACAGGAAACAAAGCGTAGGAATAAATGGTAAATTTTCAGAGTGGAGAGGGGTAACTAGTGGTGTCCCCCAAGGATCAGTCCTGGGACTGATCCTATTCAACTTATTCATAAATGATCTGGAGAAAAGGGTAAGCAGTGAGGTGGTAAAGTTTGTGGATGATACCAAACTGTTTAAGATAGTCAAGACAGAAGCAGACTGTGAAGAACTTCAAAAAGATCTCACCAAACTGAGTGATTAGGCAACAAAATGGCAAATGAAGTTTAAAGTGTAAAGTAATGCACATTGGAAAAAATAACCCCAATTATACGTACAGTATGATGGGGGCTAATTTGGCTACGACAAATCAGGAAAGAGATCTTGGAGTTATCGTGGACAGTTCTCTGAAAACTTCCACACAGTGTGCAGCGGCGGTCAAAAAGGCAAACAGAATGTTAGGAATTATTAAGAAAAGGATAGAAAATAAGACCCAGAACATCTTACTGCCCCTGTATAAAACTATGGAACGCCCACATCTTGAATACTGTGTACAGATGTGGTCTCCTCACCTCAAAAAAGATATTTTGTTCTTGGAAAGGGTTCAGAAAAGGGCAACTAAAATGATTCGGGGTTTGGAACGGGTCCCATATAAGGAGAGGCTAAAGCGACTGGGACTTTTCAGTTTGGAAAAAAGGAGACAGAGGGGATATGATAAAGGTCTATAAAATCATGAGTGGTGTGGAGAGGGTGAATAAAGAAAAGTTCTTCATTAGTTCCCATAATGGACTAGAGGACACCAAATGAAATTAATGGGTAGCAGGTTTAAAACTAATACGCGAAAGTTCTTCTTCACACAGCGTGTAGTCAACCTGTGGAACTCCTTGCCAGAGGAGGCTGTGAAGGCTAGAACTATAATAGAGTTTAAATTGAAGCTAGATAAATTCATGGAGGTTATGTCCATAAAAGGCTATTAGCCAGGGGATAAAATGGTGTCCCTGGCCTCTGTTTGTCAGAGGCTGGAGAGGAATGGCAGGAGACAAATCGCTTGATCATTGTCTTCAGTCCACCCCCTCCGGGGCACCTGGTGCTGGCCACTGTGGGCAGACAGGATACTGGGCTAGATGGACCTTTGGTCTGACTCAGTCCGGCCGTTCTTATGTTCTTAGATATTGAAGAGCAGGTTGGACAGACACCAGTCAGGGACAATCTAGATGGTGCTGGGTCCTGCCATGAGGGCAGGGAACTGGACTTGGTGACCTTGCGAGGTCCCTTCCAGTTCTAGGGTTCTATGATTCTGTCCCTAGTGTGCATGGGACTTTACTTCTCCACAACCCCAGGCAAATATTACACCAAAAAGCAGTGCCCAGGCTGCCTGTAACAGGGATCCCAGTGGGAGTGAACAGGACAGGGAATCATCCAGGGATCCTTCCCGTCACCCAACCCAGCCTCTGACAAGCAGAGGCTAGAGACACCCTCCCGATGTTTCTAGAACAGCAAAAGCCGCAGTTTGGGTGCAGTTCTCTTGGCCTTTCGCTGGTCTCGCTTATTTCCTTCGGGAGTCACTACAGTCTATGCTGCCAGAAGCGCCGGTTTGCCAGGAGGCACCGGGTCTCCACGAGGAGGGCTGCTCTATATTTTTTCAAGTCAACGAGGTCTTAGAAAGGAGAGGGAGGCTCTGATTGCAAAGATCAGCTGATGGCTCGTTTTGGTAAGTTGAGCGGAGGGGCTTCGGCAAGAACCACCGCTCCTCCCCAACCCCGATCAAGGAGGAACCAAGCCCAGGTAGGACCCTGGGGCAACTTTGCATGAGAGGCCAGGTCCGCACCCCACCAACAGGGGGCTCGGCGGACAGATACGTGCTGGCATTCGGAACATTTGCATGCTCCACTGCGGGTGGCATCTCAGGTGGGAGGAGCCTGTTTTGTGGGTGGAGCTTGAAAGAGAACCGCCTCTTTTCCCTTTCCTGCTTCCCACAATCAGAGCCCGGATCTGCATCTAGCTGGTTCACTGGGACACCGTTTCAGCCGGTTCATGGATTTGCATGGAAAACAGATTGGAACAGACGGCGAGATTGGGAAGGGTTTTTCAAATGTTTGGGACGAGGCAGAACCTGTGTTCCCTGCGCCCTGACTGCATGGGCAGCCCCCCCAGGAGAGAGCCAGGTGCATGTGTTTCTGTCAGTGGTGCACATCTCTCAGTGCACATAAAATTTATTCCACATAGCGATGGGAAAAAATGAGAATGAGCAATAGGAATCGAACCTGCTGAGTTCCACCCTGCACTAGGGACACTGCATGTAGGAAGCAGGAAAAGCCCTGGAGCCCTTTGTAACAGGTTTTGGTCTCAGAGAAGAGCTGGATTAGAGCCTGCAGCCAATTCCCTCCAGAGACACGCCCTTCCCCATTTAGCTTCTCACGCGGCCCATCTCCTAGCGTAAACAGGAGTGTTGCGAGCAAGACCCGAGGAGTCATTCTTCCGCTCTGCTCTGTGCTGATTAGGCCTCCGTTGGAGTCTTGTGTCCAGTTCTGGGCACCGCGTTTCAAGAAAGATGTGGAGAAATTGGAGAGGGTCCAGAGAAAAGCAACAAGAATGATTAAAGATCTAGAGAATATGACCTATGAAGGAAGGCTGAAGGAATTGGGCTTGTTTAGTTTGGAAAAGAGAAGACAGAGGGAACATGAGAGCTGCTTTCAAGTACCTAGAAGGGTGTTACAAGGAGGAGGGAGAAAATTGTTCTCCTTGGCCTCTGAGGACAGGACAAGACGCAATGGGCTTAAACTGCAGCAAGGGAGGTTTAGGTTGGACAGTAGGAAAAACTTCCTAGCTATCAGAATCCCAGGAGAGATTCCAGCGCTGCCCCGCTGATTAGCAAAGCACCCACTGCTCGGTTATTGTTTCTACGGGTGGTGCACATGCCTCCGTGCACATAAAAATTTATTCCACACGAGGACGGAAAATATCAGAGGGAACATTGGAGCCCCCTTTTGTAAAAAAGTAAGTATTTCTATAGTTCACCTTCCCTTGCAACAAACCATTTGAGCAGAGGTTGGAGAGGGGCAGGGAACGGAGGAGTCCACTTTTTCCAGTGAGAAAAGCTGCAGGCTCTAGCCTGGAAATTCCAGGGCAAGATTTACCGTGTCGCTAACCCAGCTGTTTCAAAACATCCCCTGCAGGGCCCAGAAGAAACCTCCCCGTCCAGATTCCAGCCGAGCCCATGGATTATGGTGCCCTGCAGCCAGACAGCAGCACAAAATTCACACCGGCCGGGCTGTCAGCATCCAGGCATTCCTATCTCCAAGCATCGTCTTCCCCACCTTCTGGTCGGGGGCTCCATAGAGCCAGATTAAAGTCCTGCCCATTCAGTCCTGCCGGAAGGCGGGTTTGTCTCTTTCCATCAGGACGGCTCCAAGGTGGGGAGGAATGCAAATGAAGACATTCGAAATTGCAAATGAAGCCAGGGTTTAAATATCCCATGCTGCATTTGCATATTCGCATTATGGCGCTATTTCGAAATAACAGACGCTGTTAAATAGCGATAGAGATGTAGCCGTAACAAAAGACAGAACTATGCAGCACTTTAAAGGACAAAGGAGAAGTGGGGCGACCTGCTGAGTATGTGTGTGGTGGTGGAAGGGTGGCGGAGAGTCTTGGCTGGCTTAGGAGGCAGGGAGGGGGCCCTGGCTCTGGGCTCCCCAAAATGGATTGTACTGTCTGCTTCTGGTGCCTGTGCTGACCAGTCTGTGCTACCCTGTGTCCCTGTCACTAGATAACCCCTCTGTTCTCCCTGCCGGCTGAGAGTCACGTCTGGCTGTAGATGGGGGTGCAGGGCCCGGGGACTCCCCCACACTCCCTGACACCCTGCCAGGGTGAGGGAACCGCCAGATGAAACTGACACAGATGCTAACGTGAAATTGACCAGACAGATGCTGGATTTCACCCAGCACGCCTGAAATGACCAAGGACCTGCCTGCCTCTCCCCCCACACCGAAAAAGACAGGCCAGTAACGCTGCCTGTCTTGCACTGGCATGCGAGATGGGGCTCTGGCAAGGTGTTTCCCTTCAGACCCCCGAGAGCAGCGGTTTGCAAACGAGGGGTCGCCCCCCAGCACGGGGGGGGGGAATGTCGGGGACTGGGCTCGGTGCTGCAAGGGGATCGGGTGAGTAGCAGGTGGGCTAAGGCAGCTCCCTGCCTGGCCTGGCATCGCAGACTGCGCCGCGCCCCAGAAGCAGCTGGCAGCAGGCCCGGCCCCTAAGTTTGGGGGGGAACACACAGGGCTCCGGAATTGCTCCTGCCCCAAGCACTAGCCCCGCACTCCCACCGGCTGGGAACCTGCTGCCGGGGCGCAGCAGGGTCTACGGTGCTGGGAGAGGCAGGAAGCTGCCTTCAGCCCCCCCACTGCACCCCTGACCGGGAGCCACTCAAGGTCAGCCCCTCCCACCCCAGCCCTGCCCCCACAAAACCAGAGCCCCCTCCTGCACCCCAAAACCCTCACCCCGGAACCCACACTCCAGTCCCATGACGCTGGGTCGCGGCATTCACTGTTTTCTTCAACCGGGTCACGAGAAAAAAAAAAAAAAAGTTTGAAACCGCTGCCCTAAACCTCCCTTGGCTACGTCCTGAAGCAGTTAACTCGGATCTCGCCGTGGGGCCTGTCTTTGCTCCTTGACCCTCCGACTGCTGGCGGGGAAGGGAATCTGCTGGCAACCCCGACCACAATCCTTCAGAGACTTACTCCTCCGCTGCACTCGAAGCCCAGGCCCACGCGGCTTTGTTACTGGGCTGGATCCAATATTCCAGCAGCGCCGCAGCTGAGGGAAGCGTGCGAAGTGTTGGCCTCGGTCCAGCAGACCGCTCAGAAAATAAACCGTTTGTCGGGGGCTGGAGGTTGGATCGGACGCTGCTTTGCTGACGCGTTCGCAGGGCAAGTGCCGAGAAGCCGGCTATTATTCGCCTGCCGGAGCACAAGGCCAGAAGCCGTCGTGAATCACTGTGATTTTAAGCGAGGGGCTTGTTCGTGTGGGTCAACGCAGGCCAGGAAATCGGTGCCCGCGCTCAACCCAAACGATGGATTTTCGCCCCTCGCTTCCCTTTGACGTTTTTCTCCGCCGTGCAAAGCGCTGGGGGGTTCTTTTTGGCCGGATCGTCCCTTCTATTCTTAGGAGGTTCCATTTATAGGAGCATGGGAACGGGCCGGCTGGATCAAACCCAAAGTCCATCTAGCCTAACGTCCTGTCTCTGCCAGCCGCCGGCCCCAGCTGCTCCAGAGGAAAGTGGGAGAAAATGCGGCGGATGCGGAATAACCTTCCTGTTGGTTCTCACCCTAACCCCTTCGTAAAGCGGGGTGCATCGTCCAGCAATGCAGACACAAGGCTTTTCCTTAAACAGCCCTCTGCCCCCCTTAATGCCATGGCAGGGAACCTGTACGACGGCCAGACGCCGAGTCCTAAAACCGACCTGCAAACCACAGGGACGGCGGAGCTGAGCTAAGCTCGCCAGCCCTGGAGAACGGCAGAGTCCCCGCAGAACGTCAGCCGGGCCCATGTAAGAGCACGGACGGTCAGGAATGGAAGCAAGGGAAGGCACAGGCCTCCCAAACCTGCCTACATGCCCCACTGAGGCCACGGCGTGGCAGCCTGGCTTCTCACAGGCAGCCCCAGCCCGACACATGGCCAGGAAGGATCAGGCTGGGGTGGGCGGGGCTTGGCGGCAGGGGCGGGGCCTCAGGCAGAAGGGGCGGGGCTGAGGCTTGCCTTCCCCAGCTGGGCCTTCACCCACCGCCCACATGGGAGAGAATCTGAATGGTCCAGCCTTGGATCCACTCCACCCCCCGTCACGCTGACCTTTGCTGCCCAAGCTAGGGAAGAATTACCAGCTGGCAGCCACAGGGCCTCCTTTGCCAGCGTCTTCCGTGTGCCGAGCAGAGCCTGGCCCCAGGACAGCAGGGATATCTGCTCCTGCCCTGCAGCCGGGCCTTCCTGGGGGGTTAAGCACCCAGAGAGGGTACAGAGTTAGCTCGCAGACATCGCATGGCGAGGGAGTCAAATGGGTCAATTCCCACAGAAATCTGTGCAACATGCTGTGACGGCGCGATGGGGGTCCCCCGTCTCCTGCACCCCGAAATGGCCCAAACAGACTGCACCAGCCGGTGGAATAGAGGAAGTTTATTGCCTCTCCAGGATACAGCACAGCACAGATGGAATCTGGTCACAGAGCTGGGCTAGGATGCCTCAGGCCCCCTTGAGATGGGGGAGACTGGGCCCCTAAACTCCAGCCCCTCTCCCTAAGCTGTCTCCTCCATGCTCTCAGACAGCAACTAACCCCCCCTCTTCCAGCCCTGCCCCCCAGCCAGGGCAGCATCCACCTTCCTTTGTTCCTCTCCATGGGGGGTGTCTGGCCACTGGTTTGCATAGTGACTCATCCTGTGCTGCTGGGTCGTGGTACCCACGGCAGCCAGTGGGGTTACCCCAGAGCCAGCAGCATAGAAACCAGCCAGGTACCCCCACTCCGTCACACATGCGTCCTCTCCCCATGCGGCGGTACGAGGGCCAGGCCCGCGCGGACACGGACAAAGCCGGGTCCAGTCCAAGGCATCCTCCAGCAGCCCAGCGAGCAGCCTGCGCTCTCTCTAGGGATCAGCCACAGGAGGAAGCCGCCTGGCCAGCGTGCCACGATCGCCAGAAGCCACGAACAACAGGAAAGCCGGCGTCTAGCGGCTGCTTCCGCCCTGCGGAGACCAGGAGCAGTCCCTCCGGGGCCAGCACACGAGGGCCCCCCTGCTCCGGCCTCCCTGCCCAGCTGATCCGTAGGTAGCCACGCGCCTCGATCTGCGCGAGGGCAGCGTTAACCCCTAGTGTGCTGGCAGCCTGGCAGAGCCTCCCCACACACCGACCAGGAGCAGGGCGGTGCCAGATCCAAAGCGATTTCCACCACGCCGTCAAGAGCCCCGGACAGCCCAGAGGCGCGGCGCAAAGGCCGTGTGCCAGGCGTCGGTGGGGGGAAGGAAGTCGCAGGGAACGTTTATATTAGGACCAACTCCCTTCCCCGCTCCGGCACAGCAGGAAGGGAAATAGACTCAGCCGAGTCACTCGGGGAGGACTTAATCTTTACACCTCGTGCAACACAGGGCGCCCTTGTAGCCAAGAAGGCGAATGGCATATTAGGGGGCATTAGGAGGAGCACTGCCAGCAGATCTAGAGAAGTGATTATTCCCCTTTATTCGGCTCTGGGGAGGCCACATCTGGAGTATTGTGTCCAGTTCTGGGCCCCCCACCACAGAAAGGATGTGGACGCTTTGGAGAGGGGCCAGTGGAGGCAACCAAAATGATTCGGGGGCTGGAGCACATGACCTACGAGGGGAGGCTGAGGGATTTGGGTCTATTTAGTCTGCAGAAGAGAGGAGTGAGGGGGGATTTGAGAGCAGCCTGCAACTCCCTGAAGGGGGGTTCCAAAGAGGCTGGCGAGAGGCTGTTCTCAGTGGGGGCAGATGCAGAACGAGGAGCAATGGGCTCAAGTTGCAGTGGGGGAGGTCTAGGTTGGTGATTAGGACAAACGATTTCCCTAGGAGGGTGGGGAAGCGCTGGGCTGGGTTCCCTAGGGAGGGGGTGGAATCTCCATCCCTAGGGGTGTTTAAGGCCCGGCTGGACCAAGCCCTGGCTGGGATGATTGAATTGGGCTGGTCCTGCCTTGGGCCGGGGGCTGGACTCCCTGACTCCTGAGGTCTCCTCCAGCCCTGGGGTTCTATGACACGAGCTAGGCAGTTACACGGCGGGAGGGGGACTTAACACCCACGTCTCTCTCGGCCACGGAAGGAGAGCCCCTGGGAGCTTTATACTGTCCCCTTTCCCGGGGCCTGCTGCCCTGCAGGAAGGAGGGTGCAGGAGCAGAGTGGGGGGAGGGGCGGGGGGGCACAGGGCTTGAGCACCAGCTCCCCCGCTCTGGGAGGAGCCCAGGAACCTCAGGGGCCAGATCCAGGCCAACTGGAGGCCGGATGCAGCCCCCCGGGCTGTAAGTTCCCTACCCCTTCTATAGAGGCACAATGGACCCTTTACACCCTCAGCCCTAGAGAAACCTGCCATTCCCCCCACCAGCCTTTCCCCTCCTTGGCATCAGACATCCCGCACAAGTCCCACGTCCCACATGCCCCTTCGTGGGCGCTCACCGGCGCAGGCCAGCAGCTCGCCCACGGGGCCACGTCAGCCCCCAGCCGCTCCCACCAGCACGCAGCTTGGAAAATCAACCCCCTTCCCCGGTCCTCAGCTGGGAAAACAACCCAGCTTCTCTCCTGGCTTCCCGACTCCGGGGCCTCCCTCACGGCCGGCCCAGCTCCCGCCGCAAACCAGCTCTTGGAGTTTCCACTGAAAAGACCCAAAGCACCAGATGCTGCCCTGCCCGGCCTCTGCTCCCAGAGGAGCGGGTTGTGTGTGTGTGTGTGTGTGTGTGTGTGTGTGTCTGCGACAATCACACCTTCTCCAGCACGTCTAGGCAGGCCCCAAAGTGCTACATGCAGGAAAGCGCCATCCTCATCCCCATGACAGAAGGGGAAACTGAGGCAGGGAGGGGCCATCCCCCAGAGCAGAGCCAAGAACAGAACTCCGTTTCCTGTAGCTTCCTCTTCTTGCGCTCGACCCAATAGGCCCCACCCCGGCAGTAAACACCACCAGCCCTTCCCAAGCTCAAACCTCTGACCTTCTGCATCACAACCTAGACCTCTGCCATTTCCACTAAAGCAGCAACTTCGCTAGCTGGCAGCAGTAGTAGGCTGTTATCTCTGGGGGCCCAGATGCATGTTTAAGCAGCATTTGACGCAGGCATGCATCTGAAGAACCTGGCTCTCAGGTATTACTTACATCAGCAAAGGAACAGACCCCCCCAGAGAGAAAGAAACTGGCTGTACAGCCAGACTGAGCCCAACTGTCCTCAAAATGCCCTCGTGAATATTGACTCGTGGCCTCCATGGCAGACTCTTACAGAAGGACTCGGCTAGAGAGCGGTGGCTTGGTAGCGCAGGAGGTTAACCTATGGTTGTGATTCTCACCCTGGCTGTGTCTGGACTGCATCCCTTTTCCATAAAAGGGATGCAAATTAGACACATCACAATTGCAAATGAAGCGGGGATTTAAATCCCCCCCGCTTCATTTGCATAAACATGGCTGCCGCTTTTTTTCCGGCTCGGAGCTTTGCCGGAAAAAAGCACCAGTCTAGAGGGGGATTTTTCGGAAAATAAAGCCTTTTCCGAAAGATCCCTTATTCCTTATTTTAAGAGGAAAAAATCCGCAGCTTAAACAGGCAAGAAACCACAGAAGTGACTTGACGGCCATGTCTTACCTGTTTCTTCCCATAGTCTCATGGTCTTTGACCACCACGTTGAGCTCGGCATTCTGGTCTAAGGGAATTCCTTTCAGATCCCACTCAAAGCCCTAGAGCGAGAAGAAAACCAATACAATCTCGTGGCCACATTACAAAGCCAGCAGAGCCAGCTGCTGGCCCACGGCTGGAGCCAGACAAAACCTGCAATTTCCACCCTCCAGGAAAGTCTGACATTTCAACATTGGTTTTCGCTGCAAATCGGGACCTAGCACATCCAAAGTTTCTGTTCAAAAGCCATTGGTTCCCTTCAGAACTTTTGAAACATTAACTACATTCTGGAGGATATTATTAAAATATGTAACCTAAACAACGTCCAAAAATGAGAAAGTCAAAATAAAGTAAAAAAAAACCCTCACTTTTTTTTCTATTGCACACTAACATGGCTACACCTCTGAAACTTTCAAAATAAAGTGTTTTTATCCTATCAAAGCTTTTTAATTTTTTTTTTAATCCCACCAAAACTTTTTTACATTTGACTGTCTCTGGTCAAAAAGTTGATCGAAATTGACAAACGTATCCATTTGGATTGAGCCACATTTTCACAGGAAATTGTTACACCCCAAACTTGTCAGCCAATTCTTCCCACATTCACCCTCCCGCAAAGAGGGAGTATGTTAAGATCACAGCTCTCAGGTGTTTTGCTTCCCATTCAGATAGCGGCTGGGTGAAACTCAGGCCTGTGGGAGGAAACACACCAAGGCCTTTGGGTGGATCAAGATGCCAGGAGCAGAACCCAGCAGTGGACCACAAAGGGTTAACGTAGCCCCGGATGTAACTGCCCCACGGTGGGCTTGGGTGCTCGGAAAGAGAGACGCAGAGTTCTGCTCGTTCCCCGCATGGGGTCGAATTTGGACCCACGAAATGGAATAAACTTTGCCTCCTCCGACCAGGGATGCTGGCAAGGAAGGGGAGCAGATCCGGGGGGAGGAGGGAGTTACTTGCCTCATTCCACACAGGATTCACGTTGTTCTTGATCACTTTGGTTCTCTTCTTCACACCTAACAGAGGAGCAAAACAGAAGGGTTAGAAAAGTCTCAGATCAGACGCTTCCCCCGTCTCCCCAAGCCCAGAGCCCAGTCAGCTTAACAGGCAACCAGATATTTCGTTCCCAGTTTGACTGGACCATGAAGAGCCTTTGGCAAAGGATTGGAGGGTTGGGTCAAAAGAAATCTGATGAGGTTCAGCAAGGACAAGTGCAGAGTCCTGTCCGGGAGATGGAAGAATCCCAAGCATTGCTACAGGCTGGGGACCGACTGGCTAAGCAGCAGTTCGGCAGCAAAGCACCTGGGGGTTACAGTGGATGAGAAGCTGGAGATGAGCCAACAGGCGCCCTTGTAGCCAAGAAGGCTAATGGCATATTAGGTGCATCAGGAGGAGCATTGCCAGCAGATCCAGAGATGTCATCATTCCCCTTTATTCGGCTTTGGTGAGGCCGCATCTGGAGTATTGTGTCCAGTTCTGGCCCCCACTACAGAAAGGATGTGGACACATTGGAGAGGGTCCAGCGGAGGCAACCAGAATGATTCGGGGGCTGGAGCACATGACCTACGAGGAGAGGCTGAGGGAGTTGGGTTTGTTTAGTCTGCAGAAGAGAAGAGTGAGGGGGGATTTGAGAGCAGCCTGCAACTCCCTGAAGGGGGTTCCAAAGAGGCTGGAGAGAGGCTGTTCTCAGTGAGGGCAGATGCAGAACAAGGAGCAATGGGCTCAACTTGCAGTGGGGGAGGTCTGGGTTGGATATTCAGGAAATCGTTTTCCCGAGGCGGGTGGGGAAGCGCTGGGCTGGGTTCCCGAGGAAGGGGATGGAGTTTCCATTCCTAGCGGTTTTTAAGTCCTAACATGGCAAAGCCCCAGCTGGGTTGATTGAGTTGGGTTGGTCCTGCCTCGGGCAGGGGGCCGGACTTGATGACTCCTGAGGTCTCTTCCCGGGGGTCTAGGAGTCTATGAAAAGGAGGCTGCACCTCCAGCCCCAGAGACCTCCCTGTCTAACATCCCGGCTCCTGCCAGCAGGGCTGTGGGGTTCGGCCCCGTGTTCAGGCGAGACCCGGGGGGGGGCAGGACATTCCCGGAGGGATTGGCAGAAGGGCCTGAGCTGGAGGATGGCGTGAAGCCGAGAGGGGAGAGGCCAGGGGTGATTCTGGAAGCAGAAGGGTTCTCAAGCAGCCCCCTAGCCCTGGGAGTAGGCTAGGGAGCCAATAGACAAGACCATGGCCGCCGTCTGGCAGCACCACACAGGACAGAACGACTCAGCACTGCAAGGAAACAGAACAACCCGGATCCTCAGAGGTACTCAAGGAGCCGACGTGCTTGTGAATATCTGGCCGATGTGATCAGCCAGCCCCCTTCCCCATTTACCAACCCCTGCTGTGTTTTGTCCCATCCGCTGCAGGGGAAAATGGTGGATCTGGCTCATTCCATGTCTGATTCGTAGCTCAGCAGTGCTAAGGCCCAGTCGCACCAGGCACCGAACAGAGTCTCTGTCCCTAGGAGCTTCCAATGCAAGAACAGCAGAGTCCACTTTCTAACAATCCACCGGAGTTGCTAACCTTCCCTGGCTGCAGACAACCTGCCCGAGGTCAGGGATCTGCCCACGTGACAGTCTGTCCCATTATGTTCACCCTTTTTACAAGACTACGATATATTTTGTACTAGGTATCCCTTCTGAGGCATCAGTTGAAAACTCATAATTTGCTGAACATTATTGTCCCGGTAAAACAGACAGGGCAGCAGTGTCACTGTCAAGTTTTGAGAGTCAAACTGGAGAAACACTGTTCAAGGCACACCCCACACTTAGAGAAGCAGGCACAAACCAGCTCCTTGGTAATTAACGACACAGCCAGGTATCAGCAAGATCACCAGGGTCATCATCACATCTTGAGTGGCCATTCTCTGGCAGGAGGAGGGGTGTAAATGAAATGTACATGGTCACAGAGACCGTGCTCACTGCAGCATTTGCTAGATCCCTGACCTCGGGCAGGTTGTCTGCAGCCAGGGAAGGTTAGCAACTCCTGTGGATTGTTAGAAAGTGGCCTGAAGGAACAGTGGCCTGGGGAGGGGGTCCTGGCTGAACAGGATTTCAGCCAGTAAGACTGGAAAAGTAAGTAGGGAGACAAACCTTTGCTTTGAATTCATGTAGCTCGCTGCGCTAGATATTTGGTTCCTTTTTATTTTAGTATTTCTTTGTAACCAAATCTGACTTGTACGCTTCGTTGCTGGCAGCCACGTAAAATCGGCCAAAGTATAGCCCAGAAACTTGTTTTACTGTTTTATCTAAACCAGTCCCTTTGGGACTCTCCACTGAGACAGGGCGTTTGCTAGGGTCTCATTGTGTGTAATTCACAAGTCACTGGCCAGAGTATTCACATAATATTTAGAGGGAGAGGTGTGTGTGTGTGTGTGTGTGTGTGTGTGTGTGTGGTTGTGTACAATTCACAAATCACTGGCCAGAGTATTCACATAATATTTAGAAGAAGGGTGGGGGGTGGGGGGAGAGAGAGGTGTGTGTGTGTGTGGTTGTGTATAATTCACAAATCACTGGCCAGAGTATTCACATAATATTTAGAAGAAGGGTGGGGGGCAGGGGGAGAGAGGGTGTGTGTGTGTGTGTGTGTGTGTGTGTGTGTGTGTGTGTGTGTGTGTGTGTGTGAGAGAGAGAGAGTGAGTGAGTGAGTGAGTGAGTGAGTGAGTGACGGACAGACAGACAGACAAAGTGGCTGACTACAACTGGTTAATAAGCTGGTTAAAAGCACAGTAAAAGCATCCGGTCGGATAAGAATTAAATCACAGTGTTTCAATATTGCATCTTGCGACGAGCTGCAGAAGGCACACTGAAAAGACGCTTGTCAGAGTGTCACTGTATTGAGTACTAATTAGTACAGATCTAGGGAGGACATGAAATTTGACCTCTCGAAATGAGGCTCCGTCGCCCATCAGAACAGAAAGTCAAAACATGGGAACATTTCACCTCCCTCAAACACCCCACGCAGTGTTCAACCAAGGGCGCCCGCCCTGCCTTGCATTTTCAGACCAAAACCATGTGACGTTCCCAAACACCACCAGGATCCCTTCCGACTGGCCTCTCCAAACGACCACGTTTGGTTTCCATTCTCCCAAAGGGGACCGTTTCAGCCAGGTGGTCGTTTCTCCCCGGGAGACGCTGACGTCCCTAAAGCAATGTTCTTACCGGGGGCGTAGCATGTGCACACCCCTCCGGCGCAGTTCTGGTCCCAACTCTTTTTTTTATTTCATGTCCAATCTTTTCAAAGCTCAGGGTTGGCGCCTCCTGACGCTGGGCCTGCAGGAGGCTGTGATTTGACACGAGCAACCGTGTCCGAGAGTTCAGGCCCAGCTAGTTCTGCGAGAACCAGCCGCAAGCGAGGCGTTTCGCACAGCGTTTGCCAATGCAAACACGGCAGCTCTGAGCCTTGGGAGACGAACCAGAAAGTGAAACCTCTGTTCATTGGCATGGCTCTCCCCTCACCATGGTCCCTGTTCAGCTGGGGCTGGGGTCGCTGCCGGCTCCCCGTCTGAGCTGCGGCAACCCTCCGCATGTGGCAGGTCACGGGCTGCTCCCTGGCACCGGTTAACTGGTACCCAGCAGCATCACCTGGTAAGGGCGATGCTTACCGGGTCACCAATTAACCAGGGACCCCTTCACGTCCCTAGACCCAAGTCAGCACGATGAAAGGCAGATTGGTTCCCCCATTTACCCTGCATGAAGGGCTGTAGTAAGGCCCATTGGTTTCACTCGGGCTGTGGCCAGCCTCCCCACACACCCCCATATCAGCAGCAGGTCTCGAACACAAGCCTCTGGCAGTCAAGCTGAAGTAGCAAGCGTGTCTCCCCGCAGAGCCGCTACATCAGTGTTCCCTGTAAGCAGCGCTCTTAGGCGGCCTCCCAGGAGAGAGTCAAATGCCACTCAGCTGATCTGCAGCATGCCCACAGCCAGCAGCCTGCATTTCTCCTAGTGGTTCACATCCACACATGCTTCAGTGCACACGACAAAATTTATTCCACACATGGGTGGGGAAAAAAATGAGAGGGAATGCTGATGAGCAAGCCCTGCACCAAACACAGAATCACAGGATGCTAGAACCAAGAGGGACCTCAAGAGACCACCGAGTCCAGTCCCCTGCCCTCCCAGCAGGGCCAAGCACGTCTAGACCGGGGTGGGGATGCTTTTGGGGGTCTCTTGGCTTTTTTTCTGGTGCCACATGCCTATGGCATCCCTGGGCGTCCATGATTCATTGGCCTCCTGGGCCCCCAGTTCCTCGGTATTTAACTAGATAGTTTGTGGGCAGCTCCCGCCTGGTTTTCTTTTGCTTCCATCCCTCTTACATCTCCAGCCCAGGGTCTGTTTAAAGAAGCTGATAATAGTATTTCACCTCTTCCAGTGGCCCCCATCCCCACAGACCTCACAGCACAGTACTGGTGAATTCTGAGTGCCCTGCCGAGAGGAAAGACAGAGCTATTGCCCCATTTGACAAATGGGGAAACCGAGGCACAGATAGAGGCCCTGACTCGCTCATAAGAACATAAGAACGGCCGTACTGGGTCAGCCAAAGGTCCATCTAGCCCGGTAGCCTGTCTGCCGACAGTGGCCAGCACCAGGTGCCCTGGAGGGGGTGGACCGAAGACAATGATCAAGCGATTTGTCTCCTGCCATCTCTCTCCAGCCTCTGACAAACAGAGGCCAAGGACCCCATTTTATCCCCTGGCTAATAGCCTTTTATGGACCTAACCTCCATGAAATTATCTAGCTTCTCTTTAAACTCTGTTATAGTCCTAGCCTTCACAGCCTCCTCTGGCGAGGAGTTCCACAGGTTGACTACACGCTGTGTGAAGAACTTTCTTTTATTAGTTTTAAACCTGCTCCCCATTAATTTCATTTGGTGCCCTCTAGTTCTTCTATTATGGGAACTAATAAATCACTTTTCTTTATCGGCCCTCTCCACACCACTCATGATTGTATAGACCTCTGTCATATCCCCCCGTCTCCTCTTTTCTAAAGGCTCAAACCAAGTACTTGAGTCTTCCGGGAAGCAAAGAGCCCAACTGCTCCCGGTCCTAGGCCTTAACCTCAAGGCCACCTTCCCCCCCAAGGTGCATTGTCTTGATAAAGGCAGCTACTCTAGAATCTGTGCCCATCTGCTGAGCCAAGTGCCTCGTTTAAATCACACCAGCAGAAGCCTGAAGGAACTCCTGCCTCGGGCTTCCATGAAACAAGCTCGGAGGGATGGACCTGTAGGCACCAACAGAGACGCCTTTTTCTGTGATCCGCAGGATCCTCTCTTTTCCTGCCTCAGCCCCTTCCAAAGCAATTCCCTAGGTGTTCTCCACCCCTTGGAGACCCCCCTCACTGCTTTATTTCATCCGAAAGTAACATTCCAGGAACTGAACCGATAATCCCACGCCTCTTCCGGACGGCACTCTGCCCAACAGCTCTGCATGCCACGGGGGGGGGGGGGGGGGGGGCAGAGGGGCAGGCCTGAACAGAGCTGCGCAGGCTTTTGTCAACAAGGACAAGACCAGGACTGAAATGCAGCCACCTCTGGAGTGGGACACTGCAGCTGCTTAACAGCGTACAGGAACACCGTGCAACAGTTTAGGACAGGAAGGGGAATACAATTATTTTGTGCTGCTGAAGAGGCAATTGTGTGGAACTCACGTGGAACAAGCCAGATTTCAGCATCTGCCAGGAGGCTTCTTTAAAGGCCACAGAGGGTCGGGATCCAGCAAGACTAAAGCCACGACACAAAGACATGCTGCTGCCCAGATGTTGCTTTATCAGAGACACGGGAGCTGCAGCTATTTCACTCACCCCTCCAACACCCAACCCATCTCCTCTGGGGCGCACATGGCTAGTTAGTGCCAAGACTTCACCCCCCTGCGTGAGCAGGGAGAACTCAGCCCCGGGAAGGACATATGGGCACCTATGACATAGCACACCAAGCCTGGTGCTGGTAAGGCAGGACTTCCAGCCACAATCCTTTACTCTGCCACTGATGTGCCGCTTGGTGTTGGTCAAGCCATTTAACTGCCCCGTGCCTCAGTTTCCCTTTCGGTCAAATGTTTCCCCACATTTGTAATGTCCTTTGAGATCCATAGATTTTCATCATAGCTCAGGCCCACGACTCTCACTCAAAGAGTCCCGCACACAAAAAATTCACTCACACTTCATTGAACATTGGCTTATTTTTCAGAGACACATGGTCTTGCACCAAAGCCATAACATGGTGCAGGAGAGCGGCAGAGAAGGGCTACTAAGATCCTTGGGGGATGGAAAAGCCCTGCTCTCTGAGCGGAGTCTAAGAGCTTGGCTTGGTTCGCCTGGAAAAATGCCAGCTCGGAAGGAATCGGATCATTCTGCCAACACCTCAGGGAGGAAGAAGAGCGGCTGAAGTCAGAGGGCTACGTTGGCACAAGAATAAGTGGCCAGGAGTAAATTTAGGCTGGAGATTAGAAGACTGTGTCTAACCATCAGGAGAGAGAGGCTCTGGGACAGCCTCCCACTGGGGCAAAGCACCTCCATAGTTTGAAGATGGAGTGTGAAAAATTTACAAATGGGAAGGGTGGGGAAGCGCTGGGCTGGGTTCCCTAGGGAGCGGTGGAATCTCCATCCCTAGAGGTGTTTAAGCCCCAGCTGGACCAAGCCCTGGCTGGGCTGATTGAGTTGGGGTTGGTCCTGCTTTGGGCAGGGGGCTGGACCAGATGACTCCTGAGGTCTCTTCCAGCCCTACAATTCTCAGATTCTAGGTAGGTGCAACAGAGTCTCAAAGGGAAACTGACTAAAAGCAAACTGAAACTGACCCAACCCTTGCAATGGTGGAAGCACAGAGAGAGAGGAGAAAGAGCCAGGGCAGATAAATAATCAGAAGTTGCTTTTTAAAAATCCTGCCTCTTTTAAACCAAATTGGGCATCCGATCCTGCCCACAACTCTGGCTGTGCAGACTAGAGTGGGGACTTGTTAGCTCCCCATGCCCCAAAGGAGCATTCATCAGTGTCTGTTCAGAACAAATACAAGCAAACACGGCCACTTTTTAATCTCTTTCCAAACTAAGGACACCTCCACGCAATGGGAACAAGGACGTAGCTACCTCTGCCCAGTCAGGCTGTGTCTAGACTGCAGGCTTCTTTCGAAAGAGGCTCTTTCGAAAGCATCTTTCGAAAGAGCCTCTTTCGAAAGATCGCGTCTAGACTGCAGGCGGATCTTTCGATAGAGGAAATCCGCTTTTTCGAAAGAGAGCACCCAGCGAGTCTGGATGCTCTCTTTCGAAGACGGCCTCTTTACATTGAAGAACGCCTTCCTTCGAAAGAGGAACTTTCGAAGGAAGGCATTCTTCCTCGTGAAACGAGGTTTACCGCCATCGAAAGAAAAGCCGCGTTCTTTCGAAATAATTTCGAAAGAACGCGGCTTGGGTCTGGATGCAGGGGAAGTTCTTTCGAAAAAAGGCTACTTTTTTCGAAAGAACCCCTGAGTGTGGACACGGCCTCAGGCGGCACGTACCAGTATCACGGCTTGCAAAAATCCATTGGTGCCTTTTCCTACCAATCCGGGATCCTAGCTCTGTCTCTCCATTTCTAGCACCGCGTCCAGGGATGGGCCAGAGAGAAACCAGCCTGGGAAGCAGCCGCGGTGCCAGATGCTCTGCTACCTAATTAGGAAGTGCCCGGGTCAGCCCCGGAGCTGGTAGAAATCACCAGCGCTGGGCCGATTTGGATGAAGCGAGGCTGATACGCAGCACCCGGGACCTGGCCGTGCCTGGGTCTTTTTCTATGAGATGACTCTGCCTCCCACAGGGGTACACTCCCCGCCCAGCCTGACAGCACCACCAGCCCAGAGGTAGCACCACACTGGATTCGCGTGGGAAGGGAGACGGGTTTTCAGTAATGTCCCCCCCCCGCCACCTGCTAGCAACCATTCAGTGGGGCCAGCTTCAGGAATTGTGACCCCCTCTCCCAGCCAGAAAAGAACCACTGCTCACGTGCAAGAAAACCCACCACTAGTGAAACCACGTTAGCTCGTCACCGCCTTGTGTGTCTCCAACCCCTACCGCCCCGGGGGTCGCCCTCGAGAGTCTGTCCCTAGGGCAGTGGGACCTAGTGGATAAAGAACTAGGGGCGAGACGAGGAGGGTTCTACTCCCGACTCTTCCACCCGCCGGCCAGGTGACCTTGGGCAAGTCACTTTAACCGGCCTGTGCCTCAGTTTCCCCGTCTGGAACACGGATGTAAGGATGCAGCGCCTGGTGCTAAGAGCTAAGTCTTATCAGGCCTTGTCGACTCAGGACCCGGCACAATGGAGCTGGGCGCTGGGGGCATTATTCCCGTAATGGGTTTGCCCCGGGCTCACTGCCACAGGATGGGAGCAGCGCAGGGGCCAGACCCACGCCTGAGGGGAGCAGCCTGGCCGCAGCGCACAGATAAACCTACTTCCAAACATTAGAGCCTGGGGGGCTAAGGGGGAACCCCAGGACACGGGGCTCCGTCTGGCTTTCACTGGGGGGTGCGTGGCTCCATCGGGGGGCAGGGGAGGGGGAAGCCGCGGTCCCCTAGACAGAGATGGGGTGGACCCGGAACCCATCTGCGGACTGCAGCCAGGGCCCCCCCGGATTGAACCTGGTGTCCCTGGGACCAGCCCCCGCCCGGAGGCTGGGATCTGGCCGGAGCCCATGGCAAGAGAGGGGGCAGCAGGAGCCCGCCCCACGCCTGGAGACCAATAGCTGGGCTGGGGGGCCCCCCCGGACCCCTCCCGCGTAAATGGGGGAGGGGGTCCCCCCGGCGCCCCTCACCTCGGAAGCTCAGGCTGGCCACCGGGTCGCACTGCCGGTCCCGCTTCTCCAGGCTGGGCAGGCGGGCGGCGCGCTGCAGCGCGCAGCGCAACATGGCTCGGCCGCCCCGCGCAGCGCAGCCGGCTCCTGCGCTCGGGCAGCGGGGCTGCGCCTCGGCGCGGGGCGGGGCCGGGCAGCGGGGTGGGGCGGCACCTGCCCCCGGCCAGCGGCTCCCGACGCGCCACGCTGACCAGCAACCGGGCCGGCCGGTCCTTCACCGACACAGCGTCCCCGATCCCCCCGGGGGCTGCACCCCCCATTCGGGGTGGCCTGGAGGAGCTAGCGGGACGCAGCGCGGAGGAATCTGCCCAGCGACTGGCCGTGGATTTGGGGTGACAGGGGCTCCCAGGGCCGCTTGGCTCCCCGGTCCCCACCACGGGGCTGCTTGTTGCTTCAAGGAGACGAGCAAGGGGGAGGGGGAGGAGGAGGGGGAGGGTTAGGGTTAGGGGGAGGAGGGGGAGGGGGAGGAGGAGGAGGAGGGTTAGGGTGAGGGGGAGGGGGAGGGGGAGGGGGAGGAGGAGGGGGAGGGTTAGGGTGAGGGGGAGGGTTAGGGTGAGGGTGAGGGGGAGGAGGAGGGGGAGGGTTAGGGTTAGGGTTAGGGTTAGGGTTGACAATCTAGCCCCAGAGGTCGCTGTTGAAATCCTAGAACCCTAGAACTGGAAGGGAGGACATCAATCCAGTCCCCTGCCCCATGCCAGGACCAGGCACCCTAGATCACCCCTGGCAGGTGTCTATCAACCTGCTGTGAAATATCTCCAGGGATGGACAGTGACTCAGAGGTAGCCCTGTTGGTCTGATCTTGGTAAAACAAAAGAAGGGGTCATGTAGCACTTTAAAGACTAACAAGATGGTTTATTAGGTGATGAGCTCCTGTGGGGCAGCCCCGCTTCCTCAGATCCTATTCCAAAAACGAATTGGCATGACCATTATCCACCAGAGGGATAGATGAGGGAGACCTCAGAACTTGTATTTATGCTAAAATTCCACCGATTGAGAATGGGCCTTCATATAGATAAGTACCTTACACATTACAAAAACAGCCTCCCCAACTTTTGATACTCTAGTAACTCCAGATTAGCCACTTAATTGACTTTTGCAATTAGCAAATTTCTGCCTGTGACGGCGCGATGGGGGTCCCCCATCTCCTGCACCCCGAAATGGCACAAACAGACTGCACCAGCCGGTGGAATAGAGGAAGTTTATTGCCTCTCCAGGATACAGCACAGCACAGATGGAATCTGGTCACAGAGCTGGGCTAGGATGCCTCAGGCCCCCTTGAGATGGGGGAGACTGGGCCCCTAAACTCCAGCCCCTTTCCCTAGGCTGTCTCCTCCATGCTTCCAGCCAACAACTCTCTAACCCTCTTCCAGCCCTGCCCCCCAGCCAGGGCAGCATCCACCTTCCTTTGTTCCTCTCCATGGGGGGTGTCTGGTTCAACAAGTTTGGCATTACCTTTGCATAGTGAGGTTTTCCCTGCTGGGTCTTGCTCCAGACAGCAGGGGTCACCACCGCCCAGCAAGTACCCCCACTACGTCACACTGCCTTCCTTGTCTCTTCCTTGTCCCCTGGCCCCCAACTTCTGGTCTATGTCGCTGATCCGTTAGTTTGTAATGTGTTGACTTTTTTCATTGTATCCCTCGGTTGCACAGTGATCATGCCAGTTCACTGTCAGAATAGGATCTGAGGAAGCGGGTCTGCCCCACGCAAGCTCATCACCTAATAAACCGTCGTATTGGTCTCTAACGTGCTCCGTGACTGCCTTCTTTGCGTTTCCACGGCTGGAGATTCCACAATCCCCCCTCGGCAATTTATTCCAGAGTTTCACCCCCCCGATAGGCAGCACACACAGATGCCTGAATTATTGTTAGCAAGGGAGAGTGAATGGGGCGGGAAAGACAAGGCTCACATTGCTAATGCACAGCGCCAGGGTGGGCGAATACTCGGAGACAATACAACATTGATTCCTCCGCGCCGTGGTTCCCAACCGGTGGGCTGCAGACCCCTGGTGGTTTATGCTGGTACTGCAGGAGGCCTACGGAAAGTGTACCCTTCCTTTTCTTTTCTTTTTCTTTCCTTCCTTTGCTTTTTTTCTCCCCCCAGGAAGGGGGTGTGTGTGAAATTTTAATAGATTGAAAAGGGGTCCGTATGCTTGCAAAGGTTGGGAACGACGGCTCGAGCGCAATTCCCTCCACCCCACGCAATGCGTGTGGACTCATCTGCCTAGACCAGGCATGTCCAAAGTCCGGCCCGCGGGCCCGTGTTCCGGTTTAATACGGCCCCCCAGGTAATTTGGCAATATCTATCTTTTATGGCCCCCAACGAATCCATATGTATTGAGATGAATACATTGTAAAATCTCAGTTAATGTCAGTTGGTCTAAATCAGTTATAAATATATTTGGACACAACATGTATACTTGGTGTTATGTTCGGCTATGTCTAGACTGCAGGCTTCTTTCGAAAGAGGCTCTTTCGAAAGATCGCGTCTAGACTGCAGGCGGATCTTTCGAAAGAGCAATCTGCTTTTTCGAAAGAGAGCACCCAGCGAGTCTGGATGCTCTCTTTCGAGGAAGCCCTATTTACATTGAAGAACGCCTTCTTTCGAAAGAGGAACTTTCGAAAGAAGGCGTTCTTCCTCGTGAAACGAGGTTTACCGCCATCGAAAGAAAAGCCGCGTTCTTTCGAAATTATTTCGAAAGAACGCGGCTTGAGTCTGGACGCAGGGGAAGTTTTTTCGGGAAAAGGCTACTTTTCCCGAAAAAACCCCTGAGTCTGGACACAGCCTTCCTGTTCATATTTTTTGAACTTAAAAGTTGACAGACAACCTTTATTACCAATAATATGGAATGTACTTTACAATGTTCCTGACATATATTTCAGCTTCCTGGATTTTTTTTTCATCTGTCCTTCAGATATGAAAGGCAGAGCGATTTAACACCTGTTTAGATTTGTCATCCATGTGACGAAATGAAAAGTATGCCGTTTGCAATAAACTTTGCATAAAATAGTTAATTTGCATTTAATTTTAATGGTTCAAAGAATGTCAGGCAAAATGGTCGGCCCTCACGCTTGTTCACTTCATCAAATCTGGCCCTCTTTGAAAAAAGTTTGGGCACCCCTGGCCTGGACGGTTAGTTATGGCTCCCCCATCCGGGTGGATTCATAACTCCTCTCCAGCGTTAATTCTTTCATCCTCCGGTGGGGTAGGGATGGATTAGTGCTGGAAGCGTGAGTTCTCCAGGCCAGGACGGTTGTTATGTTCTGCGTTTGTACAGCACCGAGCGCACCGGGGCCCTCATCACACAAATCGATATTGTCTGCAAGCTGCGTATTGGGCAGCCGGAGGCAGAAAGAGATTTAGTGCCCTGGCCAGTGTTATGGACTCTTTGAGCCGGGAATTAAACTCATGGGTCTCGAGCCTTAACCATAAGGCCGCGCTTCCTCGCTCATGTGGCCCTGCGTGTGGTCACTGGGCTGAACACATGGAAATGGAAAGAAACCCGTTATCGCTCCACCTGCAGAAGACACTGCTACAGGTCGGCTGTCCTGGGTCTGGCACCTTTGAGACCTGACTGTTCCAGATGAGGGTTTTTACCGGACCAGAGGAAATAATTTCTGCCCCTCCTCCCCCCGCCACTGCCCTTCCGACCCTGCTGCCTCATGCCATGCTGCCCAGCCACCAGCCCTCCCGTGGAACTCTCTGGTCCGGCACATCCGTAGTCCTTCCGGATCACAGCTCTTACTGGAGCAGAGATCCCAGTTTAGAGAGCGTCAGTCTGAGCTGTGGAAAACTAGTTTAGGCCTTTTAGCAGCCTCTGGTTCCCGGCCCTTTGCCAGTGAATTCTCCCAGTTCAACGTTCTGTCTTGCTTTGCAACTTGGCCGCCAATGTGTTCTAGTCCATGGCAGTTTTGTAGTTCATTACATAATGTCAAGGATGTGCAATATGTTTCGGGCCTAGCGTAAGTTGTCAATTTCAAAGTTAGTTTTCAATTGAAAGGTTTTTAAATAAACTATAAACCTGCACTTAATTTTAAGAATACAGGCCACCCTCGCTGTAAGTCCAAGCTACGTTCTGAAAAACCTGGACTTACAACGAAGCGAGTCTGTTACAGAAAAAAACAATAAATGGTCTGGTAGCACTTTCATGTTTTGTTAGTCTATGAAGAGCTTCCAGACCATTTGGTGTTTTCTTCCAAAATAGTTATTTCGGAATAGCGGCTGTGCAGACACTCCACTGCTGCTCTTCAAAATAGCCCTTCTCCAGGGCCATTAACATAAGAACGGCTGGACTGGGTCAGACCAAAGGTCCATCTAGCCCAGTATCCTGTCTGCCGACAGTGGCCAGCGCCATGTGCCCCAGAGGGGGTGGACCGAAGACAATGATCAAGCGATTTGTCTCCTGCCATCCCTCTCCAGCCTCTGACAAACAGAGGCCAAGGACACCATTTCTATCCCCTGGCTAATAGCCTTTTATGGACCTAACCTCCATGAATTTATCTAGCTTCTCTTTAAACTTTGTTATAGTCCTAGCCTTCACAGCCTCCTCTGGCAAGGAGTTCCACAGGTTAACTATGCGCTGTGTGAAGAACTTCCCCTTATTAGTTTTAAACCTCCTACCCATAATTTCATTTGATGTGCTCTAGTCCTTATATTATGGGAACTAATGAATAACTTTTCTTTATTCACCCTCTCCACACCGCTCAATCTAAGCAACATTAGGGAAGCCTGCCTTGGACTCATTTTGAAATAAGCTATTTGGGAATAACTAGTGCAGAATAGCTTATCTAGTATAGAAAGGAGAATGTTTGTATGTTTGTGCGCCAATAACTTGGACACTAGAAGAGCTACCGCAACCCAACTTGGCATGGGAGAACATTTCCTCCAGGGGAAGGGTTTAAGGGACTTTTGGACCCAATCGGGCCCGAGCTCAAGCTGTAAAAATCAAAGAGTAACCCGCCATGCTGCACTGCGGGGGCCACCCTGCCCACCCTACGTCCCGTGCCCGCCACCTGCAGCCCCCAGCGCCATCTGGGACTCACCTTCTCCCACCTGCGAGGTTACATAAGTGACCCTCTTTCCCCTGCCCCCCTGTGCTGTCACGCAGTGCCCTGACCCCCACGCGTACAATGCATCTGCAGCCCCATGCGCGAGCTGGGGCGCCCCTCCCACGTGTAACCTCCCCTCCAGCCAGGGTCACCGCCCCCCCCCCCCCCGGGGACCTACATTTTAATCCCTATAGAAATCAGTGCAACTTTTCTACCATTCAAAAAAAGATAACGGACGTCTGGTTTTCTACATTTTGTTCCTCCCGTTTCCTGAGCAACGCCAGGGAACTCCCGCTAGTTTCAAAATAAGTGCGCAGTGTAGACATACCCACGGTCCTCCAAGAAGGCAGCCCGGACGGGAGTTTCCTGGCCCTACTAAATAAAAAATACACCAGGCAGTGACACGCCTTTCATCTCTCTTCGTAAACCAGCGAAAGAGGGAAGAATGGACGGGAGGCACAAACCTGCTTTTGTTTGCTTTGCAAGTCACTTTTAATACGGGGACGCTACGGCAAAGCAAAGCGACAGCCGGTCATAAAATGATTCTTTAAATGATTAAAAGTGTCTTGAGAAAGTTCCCTTTTCATTCTCTCAGGCAAGCAGAGTCCAGACACTGGAGAAAACCATTGATTCACCTGCCACTTAACCGCAGGCAAATTCAATCAAGAGGAAGTCCATGTAAATACCAAATAGAAGCTGAAACTGAGCGATGCTGTCTCCAGGTAAGCTATGTGCCTGCAAGGCCTTTGCTAGCCAAGAGCATTTGAGTTTGAAACGTTGCAGGGTGTTTGCTTGTAATCGAGGGAGCTCTGGGTCGATTCCGCATCCAACGTTTATTTTGGCTTTTCTGGGATCCCAAAACCTTCCTCCACTGGCCGTTAGGTGAAGAGCGCACAGGCTGGCTGTGGGTTCGGTTTTGCTTTTTGGTCTTTGCTGGGTGGCAAAGGGGTGAAGCCGGCAGAATTTGTGTAACTGTTTCTGACGGCCCCGAGGAACCGCTGTGAAATCCATGGCATGGCAGCTGTGTTCGGGGAGGAGCAATTATTGATACTCCCCCAACGACTTACGGGCAAGGCGGGCGCTGAACCGTTCAGGGTCATTCTTACCAAAGCCTGAAACCGGGGAAATTGCAAAGGCAGGAAGCCAGTCTGCACAGGGCCAATAAAGGTGGCTACGCTGTCTGCATTGGCAAGATGTTGCGCAAAAGTGGCTGCAAAGGATGTGGACACACTGGAGACAGAGCCGGCCCGAGCCATTCTAGTGCCCCGGGCCCCGGGGGCGTGGCGTTTGCGAGGCCCCCACGCCCGCCCGGCCTGGCGGCACCGTGCGGCGCCCCTTACAATCAGGCGCCCTGGGCTATCGCCTGGTCAGCCCGTAGCTTGGGCCAGCTCTGATTGGAGTGAGGGGGGATTTGAGAGCAGCCTGCAACTCCCTGAAGGGGGGGTCCAAAGAAGCTGGAGAGAGGCTGTTCTCAGTGGGGGCAGATGGCAGAATGAGGAGCAATGGGCTCAAGTTGAGGTGGGAGAGGTCCAGGTTGGATATTAGGAAAAACGATTTCCCCAGGCGGGTGGGGAAGCGCTGGGCTGGGTTCCCTAGGGAGCGGATGGAATCTCCATCCCTAGAGGTGTTTAAGTCCCGGCTGGACCAAGCCCTGGCTGGGCTGATTGAGTCGGGGTTGGTCCTGCTTTGGGCCGGGGGCCGGACTGGATGACTCCTGAGGTCTCTGCCAGCCCTGGGGTTCTAGGATTCTAAGCAGCCAGGATTGTTGCTGTTTGTCTCATCCAGGATATCAGCCCCTCCCCGCTGCGCAGCGAAGGTCCTGACGTGGCCCCCGGACTCCAGTATCAGAGCAGCTCAGAGTTTTAACTCCCACGACCTGGTGAGGACGGCAGGGCTATTACCCCGGCACTCGGAGACGACGGACCCAGCGTGAGTCTGCAGCAGAATTGGGATTTGAACCCCGGTTTCCTGAGTCCCAGAGGGTCGCTAACCCACTGCCACCTCCACGAGACGCGGGCCCCCTCCAGTCTCATCCAACCGCTGCTCTGCAGAGCGCTGCCCCGCGGCCCCTGTGGGTCCCACCTTTCAGGCAAGATGTGGAGAAATCGGAGGAGATCCAGAGAAGAGCAGCAAAAATGATTCAAGGTCTAGAGAACATGAGCTGTGAGGGAAGGCTGAAGGAATGGGGCTTGTTTCATTTAGAAAAGAGAAGACTGAGAGGGGACGTGAGAGCAGTTTTGAACTATCTACAAGGCTACGTCTAGACTGGCATGATTTTCCGAAAATGCTTTTAACGGAAAAGTTTTCCGTTAAAAGCATTTTCGGAGAAATCGCGTCTAGATTGGCAGGATGCTTTTCCGCAAAAGCACTTTTTGCAGAAAAGCGTCCGTGGCCAATCTAGACGCGGTTTTCCGCAAAAAAGCCATTTTTGCGATCGGGGCTTTTTTGCGGAAAACAGTCCTGTGCTGTCTACACTGGCCCTTTTGTGCAAAAGTCTTTCAGAAAAAGACTTTTGCCCGAATGGGAGCAGCATAGGATTTCCGGAAAAGCACTGAGGATTTTACAGGAGATCGTCAGTGCTTTTCCGGAAATTCAAGCGGCCAGTGTAGACAGCTGGCAAGTTTTTCCGCAAAATCAGATGATTTTGTGGAAAAACTTGCCAGTCTAGACACAGCCCCCGGGTGTTACAAGGAGGAGGGGGGGAAGTTGTTCTCCTTGGACTCTGAGGACAGGACAAGCAGCAATGGGCTTAAACTGCAGCAAGGGAGGTTTAGGTTGGACATTAGGAAAAAGTTCCTGCCTGTCAGGGGGGTGAAACAGTGGAATAAATTGCCCAGGGGGGTTGTGGAATCCCCATCTCTGCAGATATTGACGAGCAGGTTGGACACACCTGTCAGGGATGGTCTAGACGGTGCTGGGTCCTGCCGTGGGGGCGGGGGACTGGACTCGATGGCCTCGCGCGGTCCCTTCCCGTGCTAGGAGTCCATGATTCCAAGGCGCTGTGCTCAGCACTGCCCCGAAGGAGAGAGCGCCCCCTGTTGAGCATCCTGCAGCCACCGCTGTGCCGAGCACCCCTCCCCAGCTGGGGTGGCTGGAGGATGCAGACAGGGCTTGGGAGGAGCGTGGGGAGCCGGTCACTCCACTCTGGAGCCCCATGAACAATGGCTGAGTCCTGAGGCGGGCAGGAAGGTGGGAAACTGGATCCCGGAGACCCAGGTGCCGCCCAGGCCCCTCCGCTCTCAGGGGGACTAAAATAAATGTCCTGACGGTGGCACATGGCTCCTGGCCGGCCACCGCCCCACAGGCCTGGCAAGCCATCAAGGACGCCAGGCAAATGGAGCAGGGAGCATGTGCTGCGTGCTGGGGAAGAGCCAGTCCCGTCCCTCCCAGCCCAGCTGAGAGTAGCAGCTGGGAGCCCCCCCAGGAGATCGGACCCAGGCGCTGCCCTCAGAGCCCAGCGCAGAGGTGAGGGTGGCAATCCTGCAAGCCCCTGCAACAGCTGGGTGACCCCCCCCGCCGCCGCCACCCTGGCATTTCAGATCTGCACACATGGAACTGTTTTGCCCTGAAATTGACCGGAATGGACCATGCGCTCCCCATCGGGCAGGGGGCTGCCAGACCCTTCCCCTACACCCAGCAGCACAGAGAGCAGCTCCCCTCTCGCCGTGTTCCCGCTGGGTCTCCCTCTCCCAGGGCCTGCACGGCTCACCAAACTCCTGCCTCCTATCCCAGCATGCAGTGCGCTCGGTACCAGGCTGGGTTCTCCACACGGGTGGGGGGGCGTTGGCTGTGTCCAAGTGCTGGAGAGCAGACGCCCCCAGCAGCACCCACAGACCCAGGTGCCTGTGGGTAGAACCGAACTGGGGACCTCTGGAGCTGAGGGCATGAGCTGTGGAGCAGACCACTCTCTCTGTGAGGGGTCTCGGGGCCGCTAGCCAGGAGAGGGCCCCTCCCCCAGCAGGTGCGTGGGTTACACCGGCCCTCCCCCAGCACCCTGCGAGGGGCTCGTGGCACTTTGCAAAATTAGCGTGGTCTCCCAGCCCCCCGTGGGGTGAGGGAAATCTGTCCCACTTGACAGAAGGGAAACTGAGGCACGGAGCCAGTGGACTCGCACTGTGAGCCACTCGCAGAGCTCAAAGAGAGGTCCCCACTCCCCCACGCTTTAACCACTTGGCTGTACTGCCTGTCTAATGGCTCTCGCTGCAGCCCTGCCGGCATGTCCCTCAGGCACGCTAGGCTGTCGTGATGCAAACTCGCTCGGAGTGAAACTAACTGACAACAACATCAGAGCAGCCAGGCGGGGTCAGACCAAAGATCCATTCAGCCCAGGGTCCTGTCTGCCCACAGCGGCCAATGCCAGGTGCCCCCCGAGGGAGTGAACAGAACAGGGAACCATCAGGTGATTCCTCCTCTGTCGCCCATTCCCAGCCTCTGACAAACAGAAGCTAAGGACATCATCCCTGCCCATACTGGCTAATGGCCATTGAGGGATCTGTCCCTTCAAGGGTTTATCTAGTTCTTTTTTGAACCCTGTTAAAAGTCACAACATCCTCCAGCAAGGAGTTCCACAGGTTGACCATGCACTGAGTGAAGAAAAACTTCCTTTCGTTTGTTTTAAACCTGCGGCCTATTCATTTCATCTGGTGACCCCTAGTTCTCAGACTCTGGTGCTGTGGCCCCGGCATTATGGGAAGTGGGTAACATAGACAAGGGAAGGCGTTGCCTTCCCCAAACTGCAGGTGCTCTCGGCCGGCGCAGTGGGACAGCCCAGCTCCCCAGCTGGTCAGGAAGGATCTGGAGGCTGCTCCAGGCACTCTGGCCACCTGGGAAGGGTAGAGCCACCCGCCGAGATGGGGAACACTAAGAGGGCTGGGGGAAGTAACCCGTAGTGGGGGCTGGGCTTGACTCCAGGGGGGAGATTGCAGAAGGGGTGGAGCCTCGTGCAGAAGGGGCGGGGCAAGGGCTCGCCTTCCCCAGCTGGGCCTCCACCTGCCACCCATGCCCCACGCCCCCTCCGACCCTGGTGGCTGCAGGATCCGTGTGCAAGGGGCCGTATCCCCCCCTCCGACCCTGGTGGCTCATCTCCCAGGCGTGGAGACTGTCCCCTGGGCCGAGGTGGGCAGCGCAGCAGCCAAGAGAGGGCTATAAATAGCCCGGCAGCTGCTTTCTTGCACTGTCATCGGCAGGGCTGTCGGACGCTGCGAGCGGGGGCTGCACACGCCCTGGCGAGGAGCCTCCCACACGCAGGGGGACGAGCTGTGGGGGCGTAGGTCTGTGCGCCCCACCGGGGGAAGGCCAGGCTAACGGCAGACCCGTCTGCTGCGTGCGGAAGGGTTAAAAGAAAAGTGGAAGTAACTTGATCTGGAGACCACAGGCGTGTGTCTGCCGCCTGGAAAAATCCCCAGGATAGACGGTTAGCTCAAAGGCTGGCTCCCAGCGAGGGCTGGATGCCACGGAAGGCCACAGACCTGCGTACTGCGCCTCGCGGGATCGGGACCCGGACGCTCCGCCGCACCGTATCCCACCGCGCCCGGGAATCAAAGCCCCAGGCACCCCCAATCTTCTGTGGCCAGAAACCTGCTCCCGGACACACCCAGGCCTCTGCTAACCTCCGGGGCAACAGAGGTCCTGGCCACAGAGTGAGCCTCCAGGGGGGTGGGGGAGATGCTTTTCCGTGCCTCGATTTCCCTTCTGTACAATGGGGCAATGCCCCTCCCCCTCACACAGGGGCTGCTGTGCCATCAGGGGCCTGGTGGCCTAGAAATGGGCGGGGCAGAGAATGACCAGAAAGAAGAGGTGACATCATTCTACCATCCAACCCTCAAATTTGCCCCTTTGCTTGAGATGCTGTGGGGGGGGGGTCCATGTTCCTCCCAAACTGGCACTGACCCCAGAATGCCCCCCCCCCCCCCCCCGGGGCCGCCCAGGCCTCACCTTCGAACACCACGGAGCAGTACGCGTCGCTGACGTCCGTGTCCGGGGTCTGGACATTTTCCGCGTGGAGGATGAACACCCGGAGCATTCCTCCGGCGGGGACGGGCGCCTCGGCTTCTCTCCCGGCCCGTCGCTCCCCGCAGCCAGCCCAGGCTCCTTTCTGCTCCCTCAGCTGCCTGAGCCACTGGCACATTTATACTTGTCAGAGAGCCGGAGAGGCAGCTCTTAAAGGGGAAGGGACCCCTTTGAGTTCAGGGCAGAGGGGAAAGAAAGCAGGCGCGTCCTGGCGTGTGGCTGTGGCAGGAGCCGGCAGGGAGCTATGTAAGGGGCTGGCAGGGGCTCGGGCTGCAAGGGGACAGGACCTGTAAGAGATGCGCAGTCACTTGCACGGCTGAGTCAGGGGCGCTGCTCAAACTTGTTAATTCAGTCAAGTCTCTGGGGCAGGGTCTGGGGCTGCTTTGGGGTGCGCCTCAGGCTTGCTGGGTGCGGCTGGAGGATGCTTGGCTGCACCTTTCCAGAGGCCTGGGCCCCGCGCAGGAGGCGCCTCTGTCTTGCGGACCCCGAGATTCGCCTGGCGTCAACACCGCTTGCTTACAAAACCGCTGGCGATGGCAGGAAATCGATCGGAGTGTGGCCGGTGCGCTCGCATTTCCGTGTGTAAAGCGGCGTGTGTGTATGAAACGTTGCTGGGGTCCTTGGGCCTGTTTCTGTGCATAAGAACATGAGATCAGCCAGACGGGATCCGACCGAAGGTCCATCCAGTGCCCAGTGTCCTGTCTGCCCACAGCGGCCAATGCTAGGGGCCCCAGAGGGAGGGAACCGAACAGGGAATCCTCACGCGATCCCTCCCCTGTCGCCCATTCCCAGACAAACAGAGGCCAGGGACACCATTCCTACCCAGCCTGGCTAATAGCCATTGATGGACCTCGCCTCCATGAATTTATCTAGTTCCTTTTTCAACCCTGTTAAAGTCCCTGGTCTTCACAACATCCCCTGGCAAGGAGTTCCACAGGTTGGCCATGTGATGTATGAAGAAATAATACCTCTCTCCACTGCCTCATCTCCCCCCAGCCCTTGTCAAGCAAACTTCTGTCAGAGATGTATGGATCCCACTGCCTCAGGATCAGAGCCCTTCAGACCTGTTATCCCCATTTCACAGGAAGAGAACTGAGGCACCGAGTGATTAAGGGACAGATTTTTAAAGGAAGGGAAGTACCTAAATACCTTTTAAAAAATCTGGGCTTAAGTGACCTGCCCAGGGTTACTCAGGGAATCTGTAGCGGAGCAGCCATGTCTCCCACATCCCAGCCTAGTGCTCTAAGGAGTTCCACAGGTTGGCTGTGTGCTGCGTGCAGAAATACATCCTCTGGTTTGTTTTAAACCTGCTCCCTATTAATCTTTGTCCTGGGTTTTCCAGGGATGAATCCGGGGCCTGGCAGCCCTAGTGCTGATGCTGCACTTAGCATCTGAGGCTTCTGGAAGTTATTGCTCTACAGCAGATCGGAAGGGTCCCAACAGATCCGTTGTCGACATTCCGGGACCCGTGATTTGAACCGGTGCTGCTGGTGGTCCGATGGCTCACGATCACCCCCCCCCCAGCTCCCTGACTCCCCACAATTCCCTAACCCGCTCATCCTCTGGCAGAGGATTCCCACATTGCTTAAGGAGCAGGAGAACCTGGCTCCTTGCATGATGCTCGGAGAAGGGCTTGCTACAGGCACCACGTCGCAGCGAGGGAAACTGAGGCATGGAGCAGTGAGGGGAGATGCCCAAGGGGACCACGACGGCAGAGAAGCCGGCTCCTGCCTCCAACCAGTCTGCCTTCGGCACAAGAGCGTGCAAGCTGGCTCCGGGGTCTCCACATTCAACAGCACAGCAGAGCGTTTTGGGGGAATGCTCCCTTGCTGGGAATCTCTTTCCCTCGGCTCCCCCACAACCTGAATTTTCTGCCTGGGGGCCTGATCGTGACCCTCTCAGAGGACACCAACACCCGGCACTGGCCAAGTATCTTTACTGTACAGTTGGGGAAACTGAGGCACGAAGGGATCAAATGACTAGTTCAGCAGCAAAGCCGAGCCCTGAACCCAAGAGCCCTGAGGCCCAAGGCAACGCTCTGTCTGCTAGCTTGCCCTGCCTCCCTTCCCCGGGGCCGTCTCCCGTGGGCACCACACGGGGCCCTGGCTTAGAGTTTGACACAGGGTGAAAGGGGCATAAAACCAATGAAAGCAAAGTGACTCTGATACCC
This sequence comes from Pelodiscus sinensis, assembly GCF_052426305.1. NCBI lineage: Eukaryota > Metazoa > Chordata > Testudines > Trionychidae > Pelodiscus > Pelodiscus sinensis. The sequence goes on along the minus strand of NC_143055.1, from coordinate 3,226,515 downwards.
TGCGCACCGCACGAGGCCTGAACTACATGGCTACAAACAGCCAGGGGGAGAGAGGAGACCCAAGCCCCAGGGCCGGATCCAGGCAAGCCGGGGGCCGCATTTGGCCTGGGGGCTGTAGGCTCCCCATCCCTGCGAGGCCCCTCCCTGCCGTTCCGGTCCATGCCCTGCTGCAGAGCGAGAACAGATTTTGAGATCGAAGGGGCGGTTCTCTAGCCTGATCTCGCCAGGCCGTTATATTTCCCCCGTTATACCTCTACTGAGCCCTGCCCCTTGCATCTGGCTAAAACAGCTTCCCGAAAAGCCGCCAGGCAGCCGGGGCCTGCGGGGACGGAGAACCCACCGCTCCCTGGGGACTGGGGTCCTGCAGGCCGGCAAGAGCCTGTGTCATCCCCATTGTGGGAGTGGCCACTGCACATCACTGACCTTCGCTCCTGGCCCCGTTATCCATGTGCTACACAGAGAAACTGAGGCACGGAGCTGAAACGTGGTTTCCCTGCACTGCTGCGGCTGAAGCAAGGGGTTTGGCTGCCCGAAGTTCCCTGCTCCCAGGTCTGTGGGGCTGGGGCTGGGGCTGGGGCCAGAGACGGGGCTGCTCCTGGTGCCCCCTGACTCCTTGTTCCTCCCTCCCATCCCCGTTCCCCCCTCACTGCCCTTTGGCTCTGAGCCCCCTGCCAGCTTCCCCCCTCCCCCCCGCTCAGGGTCCCACGTTACTCCCCCGCTCTCCCCCAGCCCTCCCTGCAAACCTTGGGTGCTGGCAGCGGCTTCCCTTTGCCCCAGGCGGGGACTCTCAGCCAGCCCCAGGGGCTCCCCTCCCCACAAGGGGAGGACCCGCTGCTTGGGAGCTGGGCTCGGAGTCCCAGCAATGTGAGGCAGCAGGACGGGGGCTCTGCACTAGGGCTGTGTCCAGACTCAGGGTTTTTTTCGGGAAAAGTAGCCTTTTTCCGAAAAAACTCACCTGCGTCTAGACTGCAGCCGCGTTCTTTCAAAATTAAATCGAAAGAATGCGGCTCTTCTTTCGACGGCAGTAAACCTCATTGCACGAGGAAGAACGCCTTCTTTCGAAAGTGCTCTTTCGAAAGAAGGCGTTCTTGAATGTAAATAGGGCTTCTTCGAAAGAGAGCATCCAGACTCACTGGGTGCTTTCTTTCGAAAAAGCGGCTTGCTTTTTCGAAAGTTCCGCATGCAGTCTAGACGCTCTCTTTCGAAAGAGGCTTGCAGTCTAGACATAGCCTAGGAGAGCAGTAAAAAGGGATAGAGAATAAGACAGAGAATCTTGTAGTGCCGCTCTCTAAATCCATGGGGTGCCCACAGCTTGAATCCTGCGTGCAGATGTGGTCACTTATCTCCGAAAGGATATGCAGTACTGGCATTGGAAAAGGGCCACAAATGAGGAGGGGTTTGGAACAGGCCCCATGTGAAGAGAGATTAAAAAGACTGGGACTCTTCAGTTTTTGAAAAGGGGAGATAGGAGAGAGGTCTATAAAATCATGACAGGTGTGGAAAAAGTGAATAAGGAAAAGTGATGGACTTGGTCCCATAAGAAGAGGGGTCAGCAAATGAAATTAATAGGCAGCAAGTTTAAATCAAACAAAAGGACATTTTTCTTCACACAGCCCGCAGCCAACCTGTGGAACTCCTTGCCTGAGGATGCTGTGAAGGCCAGGACTTCTACAGGGTTCAAAAAAGAACTAGATAAATCCATGGAGGTTAGGTCCATTAATGGCTATTAGCCAGGATGGATAGGAAGGGTGTCCCTCACCTGTTTGTCTGCAAGTTGGTGACAGGGGAGGGATTACATGGTTCCCTGTTCTGTTCTCTCCCTCTGGGGCACCTGGCATCAGCCACTGTGGGCAGACAGGACACTGGGCTAGATGGACCTTTAGTCTGACCCAGAGTGGCTGTTCTCATGTGCCACAGTGGCACCCAGCCAAACAAGTGCCCATGACCACAATATGGGTGCATACGACAAAACTCACTCCGCTCACGGATGGAAGATCTTAGAGGGACCCCTCCTGGCTGCTGGCCACATACCTAGGGCTCTGCCTCTGCCCCCAGTTTGGCCCGCTTACCCGTCTGTGCCCTTCCCTCCCAGAACCACGGCTTGAGGGCAAAAGGGGGCGTGAGTAGGGCAAAGAGGGGTGCGCTCCCCCCCCCATGTTCCATCCCCACCTTGCTGTAGGAAGCAGCAGTGGGGCTAGACCCAGCTTTGCCACTGATCCGTATGATCCAGGCCCCGTACTTCCCCCTCCCAGGGCTTCTGTTTCTTGTTAACAAGGGGTTTAACAACCGTTCACAGAACCACTCAGGCCTGGATCCTAGGAGAGGATCCACACAGATGTCAGTGGGACTCAGAGCAGCTGCCCCCGGGGCTGCTCTGCGTCTGTTGGTAGGACCCTGGGAGCCGGGACCGCATGTATTGTTCAGGTTCAAAAGCAGGCGCCCATTTATAGCGGGGAGAGGGAGCAATTATTGGAGCAAGCCGCCAAGGGAAGGGGCAGGTTCTCCAACTCTGGATGGCTTTAGCTCAAGAGTGGCAGCCTCAGGTGGGGGCAGGAGACGACATCAGAGATTGAGAGAGGAAGGCCACTGCCCTCGAGTCATCTAAGTGATTTATAGTCGCACATGAGGAACACACCCAATGATTTCAATGGAAGACCTGCGTACTGTTGGAGGCTTGCATGGTATGGATGGATTTGTACAAGCAGGCCCCCCCTGGGGGTCTAGCTACTGTATTGGGCCAGGGTGGGTCCTTCAAATTTATACGTCATTATCCCTCATCGTGCTCAGGGTTTTATCCAGCGACTTTGCGGAGTTGCTTTCAAACTGCACAACTTGTTTACTCCGTACGATAATTCTAGGAGAGGTTTCCAAAGCCACAGAAGGGAGGCTGGCAGCCATCTCTCCACGTAAGTCAGGTGGACCTTTGGATGTCTCTCCTTTGAGATCTTTTGTAAGTTGGATTTGTAAAAAGAACCCTACGTTTTGCACCTGCTTCTTTTCTATTCTTAATATATTGGACTTTTTAAAAAACTCAACTCATTTCAGGGCATGATCCTCTCGCAGAAGTCTACAATACACTTTTTTAAAAAAATCACCTGCTTAAAAGTTACAGATGCGGAACAAAATTTTCAAGTGAAAACAGTTTGGTATAGTTTATCCCTGTAATGGCAGGGAGCAGCTTTTGAAAACTGGGTTCAAAAGTTGCAGAGGGAAACATTTGCCATTCAGAATTTTTATAAATGCTTCAACATCCACCTATCGTGAACCGTTTGCTATATCCACTTCTGTCAACGCTTGAAAACAAGCTCTTTGTTTCTGAAAACTCTTGGCCAACTTCTGCCCTGTTACACATATGCTCCCTCCGTCATGCCCGCTGATTTCAGTGCACAGACGTAATTTAGGGAAGAATTTGGCCTCCTTTTCCAACAGAGAGTGTATCCTTCAGTAGAGTGGAATCATTTCCACAGTGAAGGATCTGGTGTTCTCCCTGGATCCATACTTTTGAGGGAGCCTGAGTTTCATAGGAGTGCATGGATCCCCTCCCCCATTTCCCCCAAAGGAATATGCATTTGCAAGTGTCCAGTGGGCCAGACTGCTACTTGGAGTTCTATCACCCTAACAGCTCGGCCTTGGATCTTTCTTAGGCAGACGCCATTACACTAAACATATCTGTACCAATAACACAATGCAACTTCCAGCGTCCACCAAATCTTTGTTTTGACCAGTGGGAGCTCACATTCATCTCACCGACAGGACAAGGTTTCTCCACAATGCCATCCATCCAACATTTATGGCTGTTAAAGAGGGTCTGAAAACAAAATTTCAGGTAGCAATCTAGGTGAAAGGAACACACTGAAAACAAGGCTGAATTCTGATAGTCAGATATATGCTGGGGGGACTGAGGGGGAAAGAGGTTACAAAAATGCCTGAGGTAAGTATAAGACGAAGCCAAACACTTCCAGACAGACTGCTGAATGTTCTGCCTGCTTTACCCAAAGGCCTTGCTATTTTCTTCCATGAGATAATGCAACACCTTTTTGCTCAGATAACTCAGCATTAACTGTGGGGAATAAACATTATACCTGGCAAATTTAGGGCCAAATACTGTTGCCACTGACCGCAATAACAAAACCGCACTGATTCCAAAAGTGTGGGATCGGGTCATTAGAACACAGGAAACAGTGAGCAACTGATTTTTCCATTCTGTGGCCAAACCGAACACTTAAAAATGAACTGATTTTCTTTTTCCAATCACTGTTGAAATTCTCTGGCTTTTCTTGCTCAAACAAACAACTGAAAAAATTCTGTGTGTGAGAGACAAAGATATTTTGTTTCAGATATCAACTCAAAATGAACTATTTTGACATTTCCACAATTTTTCTTTACCGTTTTTTCAACTGAAATTATGTATCAAGTTATATCTGAATTAATAAATAATTGTAATGCCTTTGAAAAATGTATTTTGATGAATGTGCTGTACTTGAAGGACAATTCGCCCATCTCTACATAATACATGTGAAGTTTGAAGTTTCAAACACTAAGATCTTCAAAGCAGCACGAAGTGTGGATGTCTGAAAGAGGTTCCATAAAACCTCTACAGAGATGTAAGTAAATTAGCAGACATGAAATTACACCAAACACAACCACATGGTATTAACTATACAGTAAGAACATTTATTTCAACACTTAAGAGATCTCTCTCAAGACAGATTTGCTATAGAAATCAAAACCAGCATACACTTTTTCTTCTCTCTGTTTTTGTCTAACAAACTTAAATTTATACAACATCAAATTTGTTTCTGAAACAAAGTTACAAATTAAATCATAAACAAAAGACACAAAATTTACTGGACCCTAAATTCAATTTTTAAAGAATTCTCTCCTCCTCGGATCACCTTGAACTAAGTTCTTCCCCCTCATTTTCTTCCTCATCTCCTCCATCCTTTTGCTTGGCCATGAATTTCTGCGGGGGAAAAAAAGATTTTAAAACATCTTATTTTGTAGCCAATGACAAGTCACCACTGTACATACAGTAAACTTCCGATAATCCGGCACCTTTAGGACCCAGGGGGTGCCAGATTATCAGATATGACGGACTATCAGAAGGGGGGGCTATGAGGGGTCTGGAGTGGGGTGGGAGGGGATGTCACCCCAGACCCCTCATAGCCCCCCCTTACGATAGTCCGGCTCTGCCCCAGGCGTCCCTGATTCAGCCGCTGCTGGTCAGTTTCAGCAGCAGCTGAATCGGGGATGCCTGCAATAGAGCAGCTGGGGTGCTGCCAGGTTGGTCCTGCAGCACCAACCCGGCAGCACGCCAGCTGCTCTGCCCCAGGCGTCCCCAAGAGCAGCTGGGGTGCTGCCGGGTTGGTCCCGCAGCCCCGAGGGGCAGCACTACGGGACCAATCCGGCAGCACCCCAGCTGCTCTGCTCCTGGCTTCCCCGATTCAGCTGCTGGTCAGCTTCAGCAGCAGCTGAATGGGGGAAGCCTGTCCGGCTGCCCCAGCACTTCCGGGTTCCTGATGGTGCCGGACCATCAGGAGTCCCAGAGCATTGGATGCCGGACTAATGGAGTTTTACTGTACTTTATTCTCATGGCAGGATAGGCACCAGGTTCTAAATATTATGCATGGTTTAATACGGAACATCCAGAAACCAGCCAATGCCTGATATTGATTAGATCAGATCCCCACCAACTTTGCCAGTTAATTTTACCTAGTGTCTCTCAACTTCAGGTCTGCTCGTAAAATGCACTTACCAATGCTTTTCTAACTTTCCTACAGCACACACTTGCACTACTGGGGAGATGATGTAACTGACTCCTAAATTAATTTTCTGATAGTCAAATTAGTATTTTAGTTACACATACAGCCATTTGAATTAGTCTGGAGCCTTGATGAATCAACATTTGGCAAGGCTAGGCTCTTAGGTCTGTCAATGAACATGGAGATTTGTCAAAAGGTAGCACAAAAATTAATATCCTTTTTACCCAGGAAGGTGTGGCAGGGATTCCCCAGCATTTAACTCAGTGGCCAAGGTTATTAAGGGGTTAATTGTATTTCTTTAATTTAAATAGTATCCCCTTGAGTTATAAACGTGATTTTATTTGATCTATAGAACACAAACATGACAGTTAAATTATTTTAAAAAATCAATTTGCATCTATCTGCAACTTGTTTACAAACTATTGTTTACATCTAGAACACACATTGGTTTAGCAAAACCACTACCTGAGGTAACTGGCAGTCGACAGACCAACACAGATTTTAAAGTATCTCACATGCATTGTTACTTATGGTTTAAAGGGAAAGAAGCAAAAACGGTTACCTCCATATTCTGCTGATGACGCAGTGTCTTACAATGATTTTTCATAGACATTTCATCTGCGTAGAAGAGCGAGCAGATCTGACAGAAGTACCCAGCCTTTGGAACAAGAAAATCTAAATCTTTAAAAAAAAGAGAGAGAGAGAGAGAGAGAGAGAGAGAGAGAGAGTTTAACAATGCTTCAATGACTCAATTACATGATTACTTACCAGTTAAATTTAGTGTGTGCCTCTGGCCGCTTGATAGGGCTGGAAGAAATTACCAACTCATCACCCACACACTAACCCCAACAACTAAACCATTATCTATTGAAGTATTCCAGCACACAGAAGACTAACCCATTCTGTATCACAGACAGAACAGGAGGAGTGGAGGTTACACTAGTTCCCAAGGCCCATGAAATGGTAAGAAATTATGGGAGCTAGATCCAGATAGTCCTGGCAAGTGACTTTCTCGGCCTGCTGCAAAGGAAGATGAAAATCTTCATGGTCACTGCCAACTACCTGACCTAGGGATGTAAAAGACTAGTCGATTAGTCAACTACCTGATAAGCCTAGGGCTTGAGTCGACGACTCGCATTTCTCCCTCCCTCTTGCTGCCTCTAAATCAGAGGCAGCAAGAGGGTGGGGGGAAGCAGGAGCTGGTGCTGGGGGGGAACTGGCTTAAAAGCTGGTTCCCCTCAGCACTGTCTCCACGGTGTGGAGGGGGAGCAGAGGGAGGGGAGGCAGACGCAAAGAGGCACTGCCTTTTAAATGTAGCAAGAGCCACCCAACTCTTACTACATTAAAAGGTAGAGGCGCAGCACGGGACTGCAGCTCTTACTACACTTAAAAAACAAAGCAGCGGCCGGGGCTGCTTCAGTCCTGGCTCGTGCCATATCCTGGACCTACCCCCACAGGGGCTCTGCAGTTTAAATGTAGGAGGAGCTGGGCTAGAGCGGCCCCTTATCGACTAATTATGTACTCAATACAAATAGTATCAACTACACGATTAGTCATTTACTTGCTACTTAAAATCCTTGACCTGACCTAGGGGGAAGAATTCCTTCCCAATGTGAGAATCAGCCAGCTAAGCACACAAAAGAAAAGCTCAGTGCCATCTCTGGGCACTATCCCACCCTTCTAGTGCCCCATCGCCAATGAATCAGCAGCAAGACACCGAGGAAAACTCGGAATATGTTGTGGTTTTGAGGGAGGAACCTTTCCTGACCCCCCTGAAGCTTTAGGAATAGATGTAAGGTATAATTTGTAATTATGTGCCTTGTTAGGCTTTGCATCACACTGATCTCCCTAAACATAATATTCTTCATACTCTAGATCAAGAACAATTTTATACAGCCATCAAACAGGGATTCCAATTTCCTAATAAATTCCTTTTCCCTGTGCATGTACTTGCTTCCCAAATCCAGTCGTTTTAAAAATTACTTGCACCAAGTACACACCAGGAACAAAATAGTATCATGAAGCACAATAATTGTGTATACTAAAATTTATGGGTTCTCTTAATACTGACTGTTTTCAATGGAATCTATTCTTCCCTTTAAAAAAATTTATTGTTTGCTCATTTTATTGCAGAGTTTGCCACTTTCCTAGGCATCAACAACACTCCCTTTTAACAGGTCTTTCAAAAACCTACTTCTGACCATCAATACTTTAATTTTCTGCAATTCATTCAGTTTGAACTGTGAAAAGTAGTCAATTTATGAGGAAATTTCAATAATTTCACTTCTTGGAAATAAAAGCGGTCAGGAATATATTTGAATCAACAATTTTTAAAACGATTTCTATTGTTAGTTTTAAAAATACATCCACATATTAGGTCTAAGGTCAAATTTCTAAGAGTGCCTAAGTGACTTCAGAGCTCAAATTCCATTTTTGAAAGTCACACAGCTAGAACCCCAAGTTGCATTAAACGTTAACACAACTAAGTCTCCTGAGCGCCTAACTTTTGAAAAATGTAGCCTCAAGCTACATGACTGTGTCGGTCTAATTTTATCCCACTATTAAGATCACAAATTTCTACTCTAATTAAATGTGAGTCAGATTTCAGTGAAGATTGAATCCAGATGTCCATGGTAAGTCTTGTTACTTATTGCCATCCAACTGTGATTGCAGGAAACAGTTTTAAACATGTGGTTAAAATCAATTAGAAGATTTTTTGCACTGAGAATTTGGGAACTGGAAGATTAAATAAACCTTTAATATGGTACTAAATCCAAAAGTAATCCCAAATTAATGGTTTTAAATTTTACAACAGGCTTTCATAATTCTTCCACCATTTCTTTTCTCAGCATGAGGTATTTGGTATATTTAAAAACACTTCTTCTCAAGATCATCTCATCTGAAGAAGTAGGTTTTTTCCACAAAAGCTCATGATATATAGATATAGATATAGATATAGATATAGATATAGATATAGATATAGATATAGATATAGATATAGATATAGATATAGATATATTTGGTTAGTCCCGAAAGTGCCACTGTTTTCGAAGTTCAGCCTAACACGTCTACCCCTCTGAGTATTTGGTGTATGTAAGAATGCCAACTCGCACACAGGCATATAGGACTCTACCCCATTTGTGTATAGAACAGTTTTCACAGAAAGAGCACCGTAAGTTAACAAATCATGATTAAAGACCAAATCTTCCTCAAATGCTCAACCATTCAAAGTTTTAATTAAATAATTAATAGTAAAGAAAGAGGTAAGCTGGAGTTCCGGTGTTGAGTGTGGCAGTTCAGAGCATAGCAAAGCAGTGAAGACAATTATAGACCAGGGAGAGCAGGAGCCATCAAGAAAAGGGAGACATTTAGATGTGAACACACCTTTGATAACTAAGACATAAGGCAAGAGGGCTATGCTCTCTGCAGAGCTCAGAAGAGGGAAGAAAATGAACTGGAGTTGGGCAGTGGGGGAGAAAGACGGACTAGAAGATGGACAGCAGAGCTAGATGGGAAGACAGGACATGAAATGGGGCTGCGGACAAGACAAAAGCACTGGATAGAAACAAAGCATGGCAGTGACCACAGGCTTAGAAACCAAGCTGGAGACTGAGGCGCTGGGGAGCTAGACTGGCCAGGAGGCAGGACAAAGGAGCTAGTGAAGCTATGACAGCTGCAATAAGTAAAATAGTAAAAAAAAACCAAACTTGGGAACACTCAGCAGAGGATTATTTTTAACCTAACAGTCAAACCTTCAACATACAACATGCAGCTCTTTTCATGCAAAGCTGTGGGAACCTCACATGATATCAATAGAGCCCTGAAAACCCGTAGGTATCCATGGCTCATTTTTGCAGATACCGATACAAATTTTGTATCTAGAACCCTGCAAATATGTGGATATCCACAGGTGTGAATGTGGAGCTCAGTAGATCATTTTTGCAGATGAAGATGCAGATACCAATTTTATATGCACGCAGGGCTCTACATATCAAGTCATATTAACAAAACACAAAGGAAATTACACACACACAAATCTTTTAAGGAATTGTTAAATGCAATTCTGCAAAAGACATTCTCAAACACGCCCAAAAAGAATTCCTCTCTGCAAGCTTCTCTCTTTTGCCAACAAAGCTGGTCCAATAAAAGATACTCTCTCACCCATCTTGCATCTCTAATAAACTACTTAAGACCAACATGGCTACAATAAGGCTATTAACACAATTAATCAACTATGGCAATCACAGACTAAGATGATCAAAAAGCGATAAGCATCACAAAGGTCAGTTGGCACAGCCATCTCAACTCTAGCATTCAGAAAGCCTTAAACACCCCTCCAGTTGTCCCAGAGCCGCCAACCACGGCAAGCACAAAGGCTTGGAGACAGGCCCCTCTAACTTGTCCAGGGACCTGGCAATTCTGTCAGCCCCCCTTTATGAGCTCCACTGTCTAAGCCTCGGTTAAACAGTCCCTTAGGCCAAGTCAGCTGGCACGCATCAGCCATGGGTGTCTAACTGCAGCGTGGTGATACAGAGCAAAACATCTTAGCAAACCATTCACAGCAACTAGAAGTAAACCTTGTACAATGCTGAATTATCTCACAAGTGTATACAAAGTCTTTCTATCCATCAGAATCATATGTTTATCCAGCACATTCATGCCTATGTTTTATTTGCAATCATGCAAAAAGTGATCATAGTAGTAAATACCTACATTATAGGAACAAAGAAACAAGTTTTGGGAGGATTTAGAACTTTAAGCCAAGATTTTAGATTTTACCTTTTGGGGTGCTTGGTGTCTTGGATTTATCCGCTGATGAATCCACTTTTCTTCGTTTAGACTCTGGTTCTGTATCTCCTGATCCAAATTCATCTGTTAAAGCCATAAAACAGACTTTACTTTGAAGCAAACACCAGGTCTATGACTGACTGCTTTTGATACTGTTTGGCCTGGTCAAGTCAAAGTTTTATTTTTTTTATTTAAATAGACATAGGGATTGTATCACCAGATGAACTTAAAATTACACACTACAGACAAAAGAAGCACTCAACTGCTCTCAATTTTTCCCTTGTAGAGTCATCAGCTCAGAATTAACTGATTCCAGTGCCAACCATGTGATCAAGTCTCACCTTCTACATTGCACGTGCCACAGAACTTCCATGAATTGATTCCTATTTTAAGTCCAATATCTGTGACTGAACTAGATTATATCGTTTAGGGAAAAAAAAAAAAAACATTTAAAATTCTCCAGTGAAATACCTAGATAAGTTGTTCCAATGGTTAAATTACTCTGATGGCTGAAAGTCTGCACTTTATTTCTAGTCTGAATTTGTCTAGCTTTGACTTGAAGCCATCAGAGCTCATTGTGCCTTTGTCTGTATCAAATTTCAGTTCCTGATGTAGGTACTGACGCCTGTGCCCTCACAGAAATGAAGAAGTTAGGAGGACATGCAGACTGCTGCAACGTGCATTTCAATCTATTGAAATATAAACATATGTTACAGTATAACCAGCTGACATGCTGCTCAATACTGAATTTTTAAAAATACTGCACGTCAACTTCTTTCATTTGGATTGGAGAAACGGGCTGCATCTCGCAGACAGTAAGGGTCTGTGGAAAGAGTTTCCTGGGTCAGTTGGTCTAAGGCGGGAGTGGACAAGATCTGGCTGGTTCTCCTGGAACCCTCAGGCACAGAGCAGCCAGCCATTTCAAAGCAGCCCCATGCCACTTTAAGCAGCTGATAGCTCCCTGTGGCTTCTGGCACCCCAGTCCCTCTCCCCTTAAGTACGTGCCCTGTGTCACCATCCCCTCTTGCCCCAGGTCACCATTCAAACCCTCTGCACCATCCCTCCCAGACCCGGGAGCCAATCCAACACCCCCACTTCCCAAGCGAAAATCCTCTCCTGCACCCATAACCCCACCCAGATCTTGCACCCCAAGGCCCTACCCCAGATCACAACCCCCCTCCCTCATCCAAACTCCTTCTCAGACCCTACATTCTCTCCTCACCCCAATCCCCTACCACAAGCTCCCTTCTGTATCCAGCCTCTGTCCCAGACCCACTCCATGGAAACATGTGACCCTTGACTACTTACAAAATCTTAGAGTAGCCTCCCATCAAAAATTTTTGCCCACCCCTGGTCCAAGGTAATACCAAAACATTTGCTTCTGGAGACATGCAAATTGAGATGTTCTCCTGACCTAGAAAATGGGTGATTTGATGTGATTCATGTGATCTCATACTGTGAATCTGCAGAAGCACTGTCGTGAATGAGAACAGAATCAAGGAACAACTTTCTAAAGGCTAGATAGACTATAGGAACACAAGTAAGTACTGACTTTCCGTATCTCCTCATGGCTTGAAACTTTCCAGCCTAGGATGAATTGCTGAAAAACCTGTCAATTGCGAATTTGTTCAATTTGAACGTTGGGCCAGAGACTAGAAGGCAAATTGTACCTAGGAGTGTGGGGTCTGTGGAAAACAAGTTGGGAACGTTATACATCAGTATCCTAAGGACTGTTCTTGAATTCTAGCTATGGAAATTCTATCCTGTTGTGTAATGCATATACACCTAAGCCATCCCAAAAAACCTGAAAGGGCAACATTAAAAACAAAAAAAACAAGGCAGCAACTAAAATCTTCTATTAAGCAAACAGCTGCAACTTCCTTTTAGGATGAAAATGGATGAAATTCCAATAAAAAAAAGTAGCAGCAAGATGGCAAATCTCTAGATCAGCACCTTACCTTTCACAGTTTTTTCAGAAGATTGTGAAGGCATCTCACAGCAGCCTTCTTGCTTTACATCTACCTCAGGCAGCAGACTTGCATTTAGAGCAGGTAATACAGATTTTGTATCTGGTTCTTTAACAGTTGCAGTCTGACTGTCTTCACTCAAACTATGTGATTCTGGAGTAGTTAAGGTACCTTTTCCTATTTTCTCCTTGTTGGATTCAGATGTTGAGCCTTCCACTAATTCTGTTTTATCTGCTTCCTCCTTAGTATCTTTGTCACACTTTTCTTGCTCTGTTTCAGCAGGTGTTTCAGGTGGTGGAACAACTGGTCTTTTCCTAGGTCTACCTCTTTTGCCTGGGGTTTTCACTACATAAATACATAAAGAATTAATTCATTTATCATGCATCAGAAAGCATTTCTTCACATTTACCAATACTTCTAAAATAACAAGTAAAAATTTTAAGCAGTTAGCAATTTTTTTAAAAAAGCTTTTCATATGTGCAAGTAACTTTTGGAAATGTGGTTCTCCCAGAAAATGAGAGGAAATATTTTTCCCCACCTTTTGCTGATATTACACAAATTGTTTTCATACAAATGTAAATCTGAGATAAGTCTTTACTTTAGATGTATATAGAAATCAGAGTCTAAAAGAAAACAGACTTTAGAGAACATTCTCTGCATGTGTGACATGTACAGACTTATGGGACTGCTACAAAAAAACCATAGGATGTGAAAAATATAATTATTCCTTTTGGACTAGCCAAAATGACACTTAAGTGATGCTTACTGATTAGACTAACTGAAAACTTAAAAAGTTCCCCATTGTAATTATGAAGTTTTGAGGCCTCTTCAATTTTTCCCCATATGCACATACCTGCTCTGTCTCCATTAGCAGTATATGTACGGTGACCATATTTTCTGAATCAAAAATAGGGACACATTAGCCATGTTCCTGACCCCTTAGGTCCCGCCCACCCACCACAGGAAACCCCACCCCGGGGGGGGGGGGGGGGAAGGAGTACTTCCAGGGTCAAGAGACACACATACCTGGAAAGGTGTCATGTCACCCCTCTAAGAACTCCTCCCATCATCCTCTATCAATAGGGATGGGTCTGGGCAGTATAGGACCCCCCCAATGCAACTATACTGTAATAGCATTGGCCCAGACTTAGGGTCCCATGACACTGCTGTACTAGGGGTCCAATCTCAATTCAAGATGAGATCCAGGATCCGAGACCTATTACTTGGCAATGTAGATGCAACCCTATTTGACCCAGGGTCTGGGAGTCATCCAGAACTATCCCACAATTTCATGGGACAACTTCCTTAGCCCTCTTAACCAATGGTGCTTATCGGTTCCAATTAACTGGTTATCAGAGGGGGCTGGAGCAGCTCCCCACCTGCTGTGGGCAGGGGGCTGCTCCAGCGCTGCAGAGGGCCCACTGCAAACAGAGGTGGGGTAGTCCCTGTCTCTGGGAAACCCGAGGGCCCCTCAAGCAGGGACTGAGCCAGTGTCCAGAGCAGCCTCTCGCCGTGGGAAGTCCAGCTTGCTGTGGGCAGGGGCTGCTCTAGAGGGGGCTGAGAGCTATTAGCAGCCCCATTGTGACCTAACATTAACCGGTGAATTGACAAATGGAATTTACATCCCTAAGGAGATGGACTGCAACTGCATTTTTGAGGTTACTGCAAAACTATCAAGCATGTTCCGTTTCTACAAGCCAGATTGACAATACTGAACTACCCATGGCAATCATGGGGCAGAGAAGACCATGTCACTAACCCTCCCTACCACTGCTTGAAAAGTACATTTCCCATGGAAGTATATGGGCTATTTTACATGTAAAGCTACTGAGAAAGGTATATGTCAATCCCATGATTACAATGCCTACATTATGTAAATACCTAATAATTGCCAAATGAGACCTAGGGACATTAACTAGCGATTAATTTACTAGTCAAGTAGTGGATGGAATTTCCATTGACTACCTAACTAGTCAATAAGCACTTCTGCGTCCCGCCTTTGAAATGTACAAGAGCCCCAGCGGATAGCCAACTAGTCCTTTACATCCCTAATGAGACCACGTCCCAACCTCCTTCCAAAGCGCCGGATACCATTTAAACTGTAAGATGGGATTGGATCTAAAGCAATCTGTTGATATTACCCAAGAAGATCCAGTTCACATTTAGTCATCCTTCAAAAATATAAGGGACCAATCAGCAAAAGCCCCACTGCCTGGTAGAGGCGATCTTTGAAGAAAATCGGAGAGACTTTGAATTTACTTCTTCTGACAGCAGCGCTTTCTCTCACTGGACATGGGGTATTTAGCAAAGGTTTCACTTTGTGTGTCAGAATAACTCACACATGCATTGTCACAGCTAACTCCATTCAGCTAGACAATGTGCAGCCCAAAGACAAAATAACAAACCCCTTGAAACTGGAAATCGAAACATCTCAGCTCTCCACAGAGCTCACAAAGGGCTTGCACACCCAGAGACACAAGTCATAACAACCCTTTCTGTAGAGAGAGAATACATCCTGCCCCTCTGCGGACACGCCAAGCGTTTCACATGGCATCTTAACACGCTGTATAAATCATCAACTGCTTGGACGAGGAAGACTCACAAAGAGTTTGTCCATCTTCCACACTGGAATGACATGGGCTATGCCTAGACGACGGAGTTTTATTGCTCTTTTGCAAAAGATGTCGGAAGAGCAGATGTGTCCCATGGAAAAACTCCATAGTCCAGTCGTAGCCATGGTGATTTCACTGCTGTGGTAACAGATCCAATCTCTCGGTGGGCTCTTGTGGGGCAGCAGGGAGCCTGCAGTGGTCTCTCGAGAGGGGAAGAGGTCAGGGGTGCCTCTGTTTCAGTGGTTCTCGAATTTTTTGGCCCATGGCCTCTCTGGCTCACTGTAAATCTTTCCCTGGACCGCCCCCATTGATAATGGAAACTCACCATTAATTACATAATTATGCCTGAACCATTTTGCTAGTGCTGCAGCTAGTGAGAATGGTAAATTATTAAACAGATTAAGCGTTTTAACTCTGTTTATTTAAAATGAAGTTTGATAAACTAAGTAAAATATTCATTTATGTCCAACAAGAAAGCTTTCAATGTTTTCTTTATGGCAGAAGTAGGCAAACTTCTTTGGGTTGAGGGCCACTGACCCACAGAAAAATCAGGTGGGGACCACGCAAGTGAGAAACAAAAAAACTTCTCCCCAAACCCCCAAATCTCACTGGGTGGCCCCCAACTCAGACACCTCAGCCCTCAGGTGCTCCACAGGGCAAGGGGAAGGACGACTGAGGTTCAGGGCTTCCCATAGGCCAGATTTGTTTTTCTGGTGAATGTTATGGACACCCTTAGGTTCAGAGGTGAAGACAAAAATGAGGGGTTCAGTGTGTGGGACAGAGTTCCCAGTGAATGGGATAGGGATGGGGGAGCAGGATCTGGGAGGGAGGTTAGGTGCAGAAGCAGTCTGGGAGTAGGGTGTCTGGCCGGGGGAGGGTGTAAGGTGTCTGACCGTGGGGAAGGAGCAGGGAGGGGTGCAGTGTGTGGTCAGGAGGGAGGATGCAGGAGCAACGGTGAATACAGGAGCAGGTTGGGGTAGGGGTGTCTGGCCAGGAGGGAAGGTGCAGGAGGAACTTGGGATAGGGATCACACCTCCCTGGTCTGGCACCCTCAGGACCTGACTAGTCCCAGGTAAGGGATTTTTCCAGACCAGGGAATGTCATTTCAGGCTCCCTGCTGCCGCCCCCCCCCCCGCCCCCCCCACTGGGCTTCCTGGCACCCTGTCTCCCAGCTGAGCCCCGCATCAGTTCCTTGCACCTACCCTTACTGCCCAACTGAGCCCTGCGCCTGGGTTCCCAGTGCCTCCCCCGCAGCCCAGCTGAGCCCCGTGCCTGGCTTCCTGGTGCTAACCCCTTGCAAATCATTTGTTTACCGGAGGTCCCAACAGGCACTGCCTCTGGCTGCTCCTATTGAGCAGGAAGTGTCCATGACTCATATTCCCCTAGCGAGGGAGGGGGAAGGGAAACAGCCATGCACAGCTGCATGTGGAGTCTTGGGACATTTCAATGCTTCACAGGGACACTGAGATAGGAGATTAAAAATTGGGACTGTCACGGATTTTCCAGGACAGATGGTCAGCCTAAGTATATGTCCAGAGGACTATTAACTGCACATAGACCAAGTACAATCAGGGTTTAATCCATAGATCCTTCCGCTCTGGACATCCATATTTCTATCCTAACTTCAGGCCAGAAGTGGAGAAAATAAATCCAAGATGAAGCATCAGTATCAAATGTATCAGCACTGATTTGAGAGAAAACGCAGCAGTACTTGACTGACAATATGCATTAGCACTGGTATGAACCATTCATTTTCCTTGCAACTTTATTTACATTTTATAAAGATCTCCCTGCTCAGCTCTTGCCCTTTTTTTGGTCTGAACTTGATTACAAATGCTTCTGTCCATTTCTGGCTCTACTTCCTACCTGGAGGCTGCTGCTTGTTCTTAGTTTGTGTCTCCATTTCATGTGCTTTTCTCAGGCTTAGCTCTGTAATTAAAGATTATATTTAATATCTACACTTTTAGATAGTTTGTTTCTTCCTTTCACTGATACAATATCCAGTTATCTGCCCAAACAGATACTGGCTACTAGTAAGTGCCTTATGACCACAGTTTTACATGTCCCTCATATTCTTTATGAACATATTTTAAAATGCATCTGTAAACTGTATCAGTTCCTACCTGCAGACTGATCAATTTCAGTTTCTCCTCTGATCTCTGTTTCACTTGTTTTGTTCAAAATTTCAGTTGTTTCTGTCTTCTCTGTATGAGTGGCAAGTGCCCCTCTATCTGTCTCCTGTGTGTCTGCTACCAGAGTCTCATTTTCTACTTCCTTTGTGTTAGCTTCAAGAGTCTTCTTTTCTTCTGATCTTGAGTTTTCAATATCCTCCTCCTCTTCTGGCCCTGTATCTGCCAGAATTTCCATTTCTTCTGGTCCTGCAACTGCAACAATATCCTCTTCTTCTGGGCCTGCAATTGCAACAATATCTTCCTCCTCCAGATTTGTGACTATGAAAGTATTTTCTTCTTCCTCTTCATCCTCCTCCCCAACTTCATCTACCGTGACGAAGTTCAATTCCTCTTTTAAACGGTTGAAATCGGCCAAAAAGTCTTCGTCATCTTCAGTAACTTCATCTAACGTTACTAGAGGCTGATCATCACCGTCTTCCTGTATTTCATCTACTGTCACTAAAGTACTAGGGTCTTCAGGCAGCTGAGAAGAAATAAAGTCTCCAGGATCCTCAATAGACCTTCTATCATCCCTTTCCTTAGGTTTTAAGGTCTCCTCAATATTCAAATCTGAAGGCTCATTTAAAGGTATTTCTTCAACTTCTCCTATTTCATCCACAGTTACTAAGGGTTCTGCTTTCAGGAGATCTTGCTCCTCATAAATTGAGCTGGAGACATCTTTAAGTTCATCATGTGAAAAAAAGTCTTCCTGCTCAGATATTTCATCTAGAGTAACAAGCGATTGTGGGTCTTTAACTGCTTCTGCAATCAGCTCCTCTTCATTTACTTCATCCACGGTAACTAGACCCTGTGGGTCTGTTATTGCTTCTAAATTAGAGTCTCCTAGCACCAGTGCAGTCGCCTCCTCCTCTTCTCCAATCTCATCCAAAGTGACAAAGGATAATTCGCTCTCAGCAACATGTTCTATGCAGCTTTTACCTTTCTTCCTCTTCGAAACAGGCTCAAAGGTAGAGCTGTTTTTAGCAGAGTCTTTTCTCTTTCCCCGTGGTGGATTTCGCCTGACTGGAACAGGAGAGTCTGTCTCTTCTACCACCTCATCCACAGTAACAAACTCATCCAAGTTAAATGGGAAAAGCTCTTCTTCCTGTGGAATGTAAAACTATGAATTTAGTAAGCAAAGTACAGCAATACTATGATGTTTGTCATCCACATTTTAACACAGAGCATGAAATTGATTTTTATTTTTATGCAGTGAATGTAGTGGTTGTAAGGTATCTGTAGGATGAAATTGACAATTTCAATAGCTCAAAGATGTGCCATATGCTAATGGACAAATCTCACTGAAATCAAATGCATTTTGCTGTGTATATGTAGCACAAAACATTATGTAAATGGATACCTATCCATAGAAATATATACAAAAGAATTCATGTAAAGAAGAGTAATTTGCTTAATTTATTGCAAGTTTATTCTTCACTGACATTTCAACTCTGAAGAGGTGCAGAAACCTTAAATTTTCTAAAAATCATACATGGATACATTTGATTTTTTAAATATATACAGAATTAGTGTACATTTTAACTTTTCCCCCCTGAATTTGCAAGAACACAACTGCAATCCAATACCTCTTCAAATGATGTCAGCACTTGGATGAATGAAATAACATTTGACGTAACAGGTAAGGTAGGCTTCAAACTGTCCACTCTGTTAGTTTTGTCTTTTTCCTTCAGTCCTTTTACCTTCTATATCCCATTTTCTCCTTCCATTCTTATATTCTTAGGTTTTGATATCTGAAGTGTGGTACACATCTACTCTAACTCCAGCATACACACCAGTATAACTGGTGAGGTTTTTTTCCCCTATATCCCCCTCAACTGGTCATTTCTCCCATCAATAACCACAGCCATTCTTTGCTGGGGATAATTGTTTTCATAGGAAACATGACAGGATTCAGTTTTGTGAATGCCTTGAGTGGAAAAAGGAGGAAATAGTGAGTTAATGGCACGTGCAGCTCTGAAAAGGTGGGGTAGGATGTTGGGTTTTGATTTTCACTAAATGGTTTATAAAACTGAATTATTTTCTACTGATTTTAAAAAGATGTAAATAGATGGTGGATATTTTGGGCTAATTTAGAATTCTGTTTGCTCAAAAATGGTTACGCCATTTTCACAGTAGTAAGAAACTGAAAACTGCTTATTTGAGATTCAAGTCTATTTTGATCCATAACTTTTTTCACTGCAAACCTAGCAAGTTCAGAAGAGCCCTTATATGAAGGCACTTTATCACTAGTGATAAAATGAAATCAAGAATTATGTTGAAAGTGTTATGTAAGTAAAAAAAGATTCCATCCTCCTGGCTCCAAATTTGGCATCAAATGTGCTGTATAAGCAAAAAAAGAAAATCGGTGAATTCTGCCAAAGCTGTCATTATGCTAACTTTGACAGTTGCACATGGAGAGTTGAAAACTTGTTCAGAGAACAAATTAGGCCCAAAGCAACTTGACTATCTCTTCCCTATCAAACACCATAGCTATGAAAAGACCATTATGCCTTATTTTTTGGAAGACCTGGCAAAAATCTAATTACCAGCACAAAGAACTGACCGACCTGTAATGTCACATGTCATTTTAAGAAAGGAAAAGATAATACTGTCACTTTCTTACATGACTTCTTTGGAACTTGTAATTATTGTAGCTCATTGTTTCAAATTTTGCAGGCAATAAGCACTAAAAACTAGTGATGTTAGGAAGCGTGTAATTTGGTAATTGTGTAGCCAACTAAAATTTGGTGGTTACAGGATTAACCAATAAGTGGTTCTGCATTTAAAGAAGCTTCAGAGCCAAGCAGGCAGGCAGGCAAGCTCAGTCCCAACTTGCATCGGGTCTGACAACTACCCCTGCTGAGGCTGTTAATTTAAAGGATTTAAATTTTTAACGTAGCGGTAGGAAGGTTTTAAAGAGTATAAATCAACAGCCACTAATTTGTAACTGGATTTTCCACATCTACTGTGTATTTTTCAATTTGCAGCATCTATATTAATCTTAGTGATTATTTTAGCACAGCTCTGGAAATAGTGTCAATCAAAATCTATTTTACCACAAGCAAGGGAAGCACCTAGTATTGAACAAGTGCGACTTCTCCCCTCTCATCACCTTCCTGCCAACTCTTCCCCCTTTCCCAAACAATATGAAACAGAGGGACAATCATAAATTTAGGCTTCTTCAACTCAGCTGCCTTTAAAAACTATAAAAGCCTATCCCTGCTAACCCCTTATTTCAATCAGTGGTACAACAGGAATGTAAATATTCTCTCTCCAGCAGAGAGAACACAAATTATTTTTTATGGGAGAGAGACTGTAATTATGGCTGGTTTTAAACCTCCCATCACACCAGTTATTTGAGAGAGGAGCTGGGACGATTGTCTCTGTCATTCTTATCCCATAGCTCATCACCAGTATTGCAAGGAAAAGATCTAAGGCAAATTTTGACTCCTTTTTGAAGCAGGCAAAATCTGGGACCTAAACATTACCATATTCAAAGCAAGTTAAGCTTTTTATATTCATGAAACAGGAAACCAAGGTTTTCTTTTCCCAAGATGGACACACTTTACAAACAACTAATAAAAAGTATAAAAAACTGTATCCTGAAAAATCCATTAAAACCCACTAAGCAGGAGCTCTGAAGAGATGAAGTAAGTTTAGCCTTAAAATCGTTACTGTATTGGGTCCTTACCTCTTTTGGTTTTACACTGTCACTAGAGCCAGTTTTAGAATTCCTACTAATTCGGCCAGCGGGAACCTGCAAAATTAGACAAAAATTTAATGAAACAAGTTAGCCAATCAATCACTTGTCAGAAACAACTTTTTCCCTTAATGAAGTTCTCTTTAAATAGTCCAGATGAGGCATTTGATTAGATGATTGGCAAGTACAGAACTAAGCCAACCACCAACTCTAAGTCCAGGCATATAGTCTCTAGTATCAAGTCATCAGTAATGTCTTGTTCAGCTATCTGTTCACCTTTCAGCCACCCGAGCCTGTGCAGGGTAAGCTAGGACTTGACAAAGGAAGCATCAGCTCACAAAAGGAGAGAAAACTTCTTTTCAATTCAGAACTATACCAAGAACATAAAGTTATGACACTCAGTACAGACCTGCTTACAGAAGTTATCTTCCCGCAATTTTATCCAAGTAACATTTTCAAACCAGTTACATACTTGAGTTGAACACAACAGGTGGCTTGCCATCCTGCTACTCCAACTTCTCTGTTGGCCCAAATCACTGCAACAGTTTACAGAAAAGGGGAAGGGGAATATAATCTGTCTCATATTCAACATCTGGGAGAAACATCAGAGTTAGTTACTGGTCAGTCACATTGAACCAGCCTTTCTTCCCTTCTCACCTTATTGCTGTTGTCGTCTTTCTTCATGCTGGATGATCTACTCTCTCTCTCTTGAGACTGCTTTGAACTACCCCTAGATTCCACTCTTGAGTCCTTGTCTTGCTGAGATGGACTCCTCCCACTTCCTCCCTTTACAACAACAGGACTCATGTCCAGTTTAGATTTGGCGCTATCTGGCAGACTTGATCTGCTGCCAGTAGCTCTCAGCTGCCCCACTTCTTTCGATGAAAGTTTCTTCTCAGTAGCAGATCGGCTTCTGGTTTCAGGTTTTGAGGAAGCTTTCTGCTCCTCTGTTTTAATTAGAGAAGTCTCATTTCTCCGCATCATAACTCTTGACTTTGATATATCAGGGATGGACACCACAGCCTTTAAGATTGTTTTACTAACAGACGTAGGTTCCTTGATGGACACAAATGTTGCAGCTGATGTACTTGCTTTGCTAGTTTCATCTATTTTAACTTGTCCTGGTCCTTTATTTTGATGAACCTTGATTGACGTTTTCTCATTCTTTTCATTTAGCACTTTTTTTTCAGTATTCTCTATGTCTGTTCCAATGTCGGCCACAGATTTTTCAGGTTTCTTCTCTACATCTGTCCCAACGTTGGCCACCGGCTTTTCAGATTTCTTCTCTCTGTCCATCCCAATGCTGGCGACAGGCTTCTCCAGTTTCTTCTCTATGGCTGTCCCTATCTTAGCCACGGACTTTTCCAATTTCTTCTCCAGGGCTGCCCCAACTTTGGCCGCTGGCTTTTCTGGCTTCTCTAAGGACACCACGACATTGGCCACAGGTATTTCAAGTTTCGTTTCCACTGCATCACTAATAGCATTTTTTACAGAAATATCCAATTGGTTGCTTGGTTGTAGGTCATCAGCTGACAGCATTTCCACAGAAGCTGCAGCAGAATCAGATGGCACTGCTTCAGAAACAGCCTCTGCTGTTTCCACTCTTGCAGGTTTCACAGCAGAGTCTGATTGCACATCTTCTAGCTTGCCCACAATGGATAACTCTTCCGATGATCCACTGGCAGGAGCAGATAATTCTTCAAGTTTCACTTTAGTTTCTTTCTCTTCTACAGTTGGGAGAGCAGATGTCAATAATTCTATTTCAGAGTTATCTTTAACTACCTCTTCCTTCCGATGAATCTCTTCTGATTTAACTTGGGGTAATTCGTCATCATCTGGTTTGGTAGCAGAGCCAGTAATTGCAACTTCAGATTCCCCCTTGGAGGTTTCAACTTCCAACGGTTTTGTAGTAGAATCACATACCGTTCTTTCAGGATCCAACTCAGAGGCTTCTATCTGCACTGCTGAAGTCTCGGCTTTGACAGAGTTGGAAATGATTTCTTCCTTTGCCACACTAGGTTCTACTGGAGGATTAGCAGCTGCTGTTTGCACCACTCCTGATCCCTCTGGGTTTTTTTTCAAGTCAGAGCTAAATGTATTTAAAAAAAACAAAAGAAATCAAACTATGTTGAGAATTCCACAGTTATCAGTAACCTCTTGACGCCAATGGTTGGGATTTCCTGATGCATTAGTGGCTTAGCATTGGGAAATCTAGCCTATCAGCGTTAAAATGGTTAGAATATTGAGGCAAATATCTGATTAGCTTACAATTTGTGTGTAATCCACGCCACTACTGAAGACCTCTTATAATTCAAATTACATTACTTACTTGTAGTTCGATTTCTCTGAAGGTACTATACACTGCAGACGTGTTCTGTGACCTCAGAGCTGACAAGCAAGCTTAAATTTGGATCTCCTGATGTGGAACAGACTGTGTGTACATACACACAGAAAATGTAACCATCAGTTTTTCTATATAAAATTAGACTAAAAGTGGCAAATTGCTCAGCTCTCCAAGAGTGATGTTTGAAGAGAATATCCTCTACAATAGCTATCCTACTCATAAATGATATATGATTCCTTTTCAACTGAAATGATCTTGGCTATAAATTGTGGAAAAGGCCACACACAGGCAAGGCCTCCTTTCTGCAATGTTGTATCTTATCTGTTTAAGCTTACTGTCAGCTCCTAAGATAAAAAAGCCCAGGATGACAAAGGTAAAGGATAGCACTTTTCAGAGAATGTTAGTTACAGGCAAGTACATTATTTTTCTCTGAAAGAAAGCATTGTCTACAGACATTCTTGTAAACCTCTGAAGCCGGAGAGGTCTAAACCACCTTTTTCGTAAGTCCTGAAAGTGGGCATCCTGAGATTATGTAAAACTAGATGGCAAAGTGCTAATAAATCAATCAATTCCGATGTTCTAGTTAGGTGATAAAATGTATGTAAGACAAGTCCAGAGAAGATAAACAGAAAACTGGTTAATAAGTGGATATGCATCAAGATGTGGAATCTCTACTGTGGTCTCTCAGATCCAAAGTATATACAAAAGTTTGCACAACTCTATGAAACTTCATTAAGGGATGCCATTCTGTTAATGCTTCTGGCATGCTGACATCAAGAAAGTCCAAAGCTGACTCAAATGGAATCGATCACTGAAGGCCCAGCTGTGATGTGGTAAGATAAGCAAGGCTACATTAAGACAACAGTAACTTTAAAAAAAAAAAAAAATCAGGAGTAAGTCTCCATCACCTTAGCACATCAAGATGCACACTTTAATGTGCTTTGAAAGCTTACTGTGCACCTCACACCATCATCTTCATCTGCCACATATACTAAAGAGAGGAAGGGAGAGTGGGGCTAGCTCTTTTGCAGAAGGTCAAATACCACTATAAATTAAGCAGTTGTAACCTATGTTACATTTATGCATCAGAGAATTGGAAAAACACTTGCAGCAACAGTCGAGCAGCTTCCATCTGCGACAGGAGATCTGCTGCAGTCTTCCCCCGAAAGGTGGCAGGCTCATAACATTCCAATGTACAGCAGGAAAAATCTCGGAGGAATGGATCCTGCGCGTTTCTGAACAGCTTCTGCATGAAATTTGGGAGTTTCCTCCCATGCCTTCACAGATACTGGAGACCTCATAAAAGAGTTAGAAACCCTGTCTCACTTGCCCATTCAAATAAAACTCTCCTTTCAAAAATGTGATTAGAATTTAATCATTTTAAGACAGTCACGTCCAAATATCAGTGGTTGGGAGGACAGTGTTCCAATTAGTTTTTGGCCAAACAAAACTAATCTGCTTCTCATGTCACAAACATTAAAACACGATCAGTCATGACAACAAAGACACTCTGGTATTTAACAACCTTGGAAAGACAGGTCTCTGAATACTAAAGACTCCTATATATTCCAAAAGCGAGATCCATTTCAAATACATTTCCCTTCAATTCAAGCATATAATAGCCCCCACACCATTTGCCTAGTGTTTGTAGATAGTAAAACTCATCAGGAGAACTTGACAGAGCATCACCAAACAAGGCAGTCCTGAAAGACTAGCTCTATTTAGGAAGCATGGAGATTGTGATCAAAGAAACTCCATCTCCTCTGCCAAACTGCACGCAGCTCAGCATTTGCAAGTGTGGAGAATCTCTCCACAGTTTCTCCCAGGAATGGAAAAAACAACAAGCTTACTAAATAGCAGCAAATAATGCAAGAACATACATTATTAGCATCTTCAACTGCTCGCTGTGAATGCAGCAAGTGCACACACACCGCAGCTGCAGAAAACTACTGAGATCAGTCTGAATCTTCAGAACTGTGAGACCTCTCTCGAAGAGAGAAGTTCCTCAGTGGTATCCAAAAAACATCAAGTGCATTAATCTGACAGTCAAACTGGATTTTCATAGCAATGGCTGATACATAGTTCTGCTTCCTTGCCCAGAATGTAAGGTCAATGATGAGAGAGGCAGGCACAAATATCAAGATGGCTGCAAATACTGGCTGCAAGGACTTGGAAGTCCTGCTCTGCTTTGGGAAAGAAGTGGTACATTGCTCTACCAGAAGGCTATTTGCATAAAGGGTAAAACCCACAAATATCTGCTGCTCCAGTCTTGCATCTTCATTTGGGTGAACACCCATCCCCAGTCAGAGCTATCCACTGAAGATAGCAATGGGATCAAAGAAAAGGTCAGCTCCAGCAACCCAAAAAAGGGCAGGCCTGTGCCATAAGGGATGCAAGGTGATAGAGGCAAATCCTTCATTTTCCATTTTAATGTCAGATTAAGAGAGAGACTTCAGGTTGATCTTCAATTCTTCCGGAATCTTAACCTGGAAGAGGAAAAGTCTTGACTACATTTGCTGAAGGAAACCACCACCTTCATTATTAGAAACAGTCAGGTTATCCACACCAGTGGCTTACCACCCCGCCAGAAGGTCAGGTGAATGGCTTCACACCATTTCTTCATGCTGGATAATGATCAAATGTTAAAAAACATTCCAAGACTTCTTTAAGATTATCTTGACCATTCACAGGAATCAGGAATACCAGTCCCTTCTTATCTGCCCAAGTTAGCCCATCCCATTCCTCTCCCCAGTAAAATTCCACCGGGGAGGGAGGAAAGCATGACTGTAAAACAGTATTCTTCTCATATTATGATCTTATTTTCAGCTTCTTATATAGTGATTACATCTCAAAGGATAACAGGCCTGGTGAGAAAGGCTTACAAAGCTGAACATTAGGATCACTCCAACATGGAGACAGGTGCCTCCTAGGCTGAAAGGGAATCTATATAGGGTGAAGTTGATAATCAAAACTTTATTTTGTCCATTTGTTCACCAGCCACAGTACTACTTTGTGTAGTATCTGCAACTCATGTGGATAAGATGCATTTGTATTGTGCTAAATTGGTAAGGCAGCTTTATCTAGAACCCATCAATCTGGAATCAGTAAGGTTACCTGAACATATGTATTTGTGTAATTCAGAACCATTAGTCCAGAAGTAGATCATATGCTTCTGATTTCCTATGTGCTCTGAACACCACTCATGAGTTTAGGATTGTCTTAACATTTTTGTTTTACATTCAAAGCTTGATATTATTTTCAAAAACGACATGTAAACCATGAGATAATCATTAAGAGCACAAAGGAGGAAGAAACCATGTTTTGAAAATACTACATCATTATTAGTTGTGTGACATTACGTAAAACGTTTTATAAAAACACTATTATGGTACAGAATAATAGTGCACATTATAGTTTTTAGACCACTACTAAAAGAGCACTGTGGATTAAATCTCTCTCTCACACACACACGCACGCACACACTAATATGGAAAGTGGATCTGAGTCACAATAAACAGCTTAAAGACAAAAATTACCCTTTTCCCACCTAAAGGAAGTACTTGGTGTAATATTCTGTCATTTCAGATTAAAAGTATATGCAAAACATTGTTTTTTATTCTAGAAGCAATGAATAGTTATTCCATAATTAGATATTTTACAATCATTCGGGCATACAAGGTGCATTTAAAACAAAATTTCCTCTAAGAATTACAAAGTAAGAATTTCCCTTTTCTGGATTCTGATGTTAAAGTCTCTAAAACAGTTTTCCATTATCTAGTCAGCGGCCTATATCAGACAGAAGTATGAAGTTTAGAAAATTGAACCACTGAAGTAAAATCCTCCTCTAATTTGTTTTAGCATCTGGAAAGAGACCTAGCAGATCTTATGCCTTGATAAATGACAACACTGAAAGACCAAATATAGGTATAACCAAATACAATTAGAGCTTTTTCAGCAACATGTTCTTCCACCATAACTTAAGCACATGGGTGAAATTCTGGACCAGTTTAAGTTAATGACAAAACTATTGACTTTAATAGGGCCAGGATTTCTTCACGCTTATTGAGACCCCAGACTCTCAAGCAAACTCACATTTTACAAACATCTCTATGCAAGTAAAGAAAGTATATGTATTTTGATACACAGGACAAAGAACTGAAAAGGAAGTGGCAGTAGGTAACAGTTAGCACATCTCTAAATGATCCGATTGCAGTTTTTTGCCATGTATACATAACTTTTGAAAGAAATAAGTAGTAGACTAAATACATCACAGAAGGCCACTTTTTGAATAGTGAATACAAAAATTTAAATATTTGAAAGGCATACCTTCCTTTACTTGTTTCTTGGATTTTCAGCTCTTTTTTCATAACTTCAGCCTATAATATAAAACCACCAAGCATTAAACATCTATGAAATTGAGAAATGGCAGCACAAAAGAGTATATATGGTCAATACATCCAGTTAAAAGTAACAAAGAGTCCATTCATAACTTACACTTGAAATATGAAATACAGGGAATAAAATAATTCATTCTAAAAGGTCTTCTCATTACAGAACACATCATGGGTGCGTCTAGACTGGCAAGATTTTGCGCAAAAGCAGTCACTTTTGTGCAAAAACTTGCCAGCTGTCTACACTGGCCGCTTGAATTTGCGCAAGAGCACTGACTTTGTAATGTACAAAATCAGTGCTTCTTGCGCAAATACTTTCACGCTCCCGCTCAGGGATAAGCCCTCTTGCACAAGAATACTTGCGCAAGAGGGCCAGTGTAGACAGGCACCTTAATTTTTTGCGCAAGAAAGCCCGATGGCTAAAACGGCCATCAGCGCTTTCTTGCGCAAAATCGCGTCTATGCTGGACACAGATGCTTTTGCGCAAAAGCACTTTTTGCGCAAAAGCATCCGTGCCAATCTAGACACTCTTTTGCAGAAATACTTTTAACGGAAAAACTTTTCCATTAAAAGTATTTCCGCAAAATCATGCCAGTGCAGATGCAACCTATGTGTTTTAGTCTGATGTCTTATGGCTCTTTTTAACTGTGATGATTTTGAATAGATTTAGCATTTAGTTATGTTTGGAGGTGGGAAGTTTAAAACATTTTCCCTCTTCTTCCCGGCCTTCAGAATCCCCAACAATGTAAAAGATGTATTGCTCTGATACAACTATTGTTGTCTAGCAGAGACAGATAAGAGGACATACATTAAAGTAGGTTCCAAATTCAACAAATGTCACAGCTGTACTAAGCTAAAGGTTTGACTCTGCCCTCCAAAATATACTGATGTAACACCTGTTTTTTATAGAATAATCAAACCATTTTATTTGCTTTTTAAATTAAACTCACTTGTTAACATTTAAGGGCTAGGACGTCTGAAAACAAGCCATTGAACAATCCAAGTTTTCCAGCCGCTATAATTGCAAGTAAAGTTCCAACAACCTTTATGGAATGACAGGAACTTTGAAAGAGGTAGGGCTATGCTTTGGTTCAAAGTAGAAATACAGCATACACTATAGTACATTAAAGAATATCACCTTTACAAAGAACTGCAGGTATACTCCCATGACAAAAACTGCTCTGGGACCCGTGTTCAGATCATATTATTTCAATATTATCACTTCTCTGCTATCTATACACCAACATATTTTCGTTATAAAGAGCGCAGAAAGCCAGTTTGTATCCACTGCCACTGGCTCATACTTAGAAATTAAAAAAAAATAGAAAATTGTTTATGTTGGTTTCCTTAGAATAAATGAAAAAGATAATGGGAGGTTGTTTAGAAAAAAATACATATGGGGAAATAGAGCTGAGAGGTGGCATTCGTGAGCTCTGCAGAATCTGGGTAACAAGATTGCTCACCATTGTAAAACAAAAAAGAGTGATGTACACAGAGGTAACTGGGATGGGAAGTTGCAAGGAACAAAGAGGAACTCATCTTCTCCTACTCTGGTGATCACTACTGGCACTTCGCTCTCCCACCCAGCTGGGTATAAAAACTCAAAAGCACTGGAAAGTACACTACAAAGTGCAGATTTGACCATGGAGTGAAAATTAAGGCCCTATCCACATAGATTAGCACCAATATAAAACCAAATTTAGAAATGTAAAAATGTAAAAAAAGACACTTTTACAACACCTAACAGAAATGTTTCTAAATGTTTTAAAAATATCAACAGAAACTGTGAAAGCTGTAAACAAGAGGAAACAGTTAAACTACTGAACTAAAAGTCTTAACATTTTAGGTATTAGTAGTATCACAGGTAAGGAAGGTTTTTTTATATCAAATGGGTTTTAACGCGAATGTTCATAACAGTATAGAAAAACAAGTAGTCCTGTAGCACCTGAGAGACTAACAAAAATATATACAGAACCCATAACCTTTTGTGAGCAAAACCTACTTCCTCATCTGCCCACAAAAGCTCATGATACTATATATTTGTTAGTCTCTCAGGGTATGTCTACACTTGCACCCCTAGCTCGGACAAGGGATGCAAAGGCAGGCATTAGAAATTGCTAATGAAGCGGGGATTTAAATATCCCACACTTCATTAGCAAGATCTCACTGGCGCGCTAGTTCAAATCACAGCTGACTCGAAAGTGAAAGTGCCCGCCGGGACACATTAGTTCGAAACAAATGCCTTGGTTCGAACCAAGGGGTTTGGTTCGAACTAACGCATCCCGGTGCGCACTTTCACTTTCGAGTCAGCTGTGATTCGAACTAGCGCGCTGGCGAATTCTTGCTAATGAAGCGTGGGATATTTAAATCCCCGCTTCATTAGCAATTTCTAATGCCTGCCTTTGCATCCCTCGTCCGAACTAAGGTGCAAGTGTAGACATACCCTCAGGTGCTACAGGACTACCCTTTTTTTTTTTTTTTAAGTTACAAACCAACACAGCTACCCCTCAAACCAGGGGTGGGCAATAATTAGTGCTAGGATGCAGAAGACGGTGTGAGGTCTGGGAGGGAGTTGTGACCTGGGGCAGTGGGGTGCAGGAGGGGCAGGGGTGCCAGAGGCAGATTCTGACTTGGAGGCAGTTACCTAAGCCAGAAGCCCTGCAGCACCCCCAGGGCAGGCTGGGCTCCTTGCCTGCTACAGCCCCAAATCGCTTTAAATGAGCTTGCTCCTTCCATCTGGCTCTCAGCTCTAGGAAGGGAAAAGTGGCTTGTGCTGCTCCCATCCTCCAGGCCAATCTCTCAACTCCAGCCAATAAAAGCTGAGAATTGGGCTAGGCACCTGGAGATCACACAAAGCCTCCCCCTCCCCGCAGAGCAAAGAGCCACATGGACTGTGCTTTAAACCGCAGCAGGTGCGTGCCCCATGATGGTCCCGACAAGAGTGGTGCACAGGCCGGATCCGGTGGCTTGGCGGGCTGCAGCCCTGCCTCAGACATTTAAGTACAGTTGCTGCTAGCTGCATGCTGTTTCCATAAGGCTAGGATAGTATTATTACCACATCTTCTATGTCCACACTGATATGCCACCTTCATATGGACAGTACACATATTGGTGTGTATACATTAGAAAAAATAGCTTTCATATTACTACAACAGCCACCAAATGGTGAAATACCATCAGGACCTTGCTAGATTCTAGACATTTTTATCACTGTGTCAAACATGTAGGCTTAGTTATGATGATGATGTCATGTTGCTGGAGACTGTTGCTGCTATATGCTAATTTTTTCTCTTGTATCATCCAAAACACAGAGCAGGAAATAATACTGCTTTGGAAGTACAAAGGGCTGAAAGCGGGTCTTTGTTTGCACCGAGCGCTAATCTGGTTACACATGTACAGTAACAAAGCCATGCTGTCTATTGCTAAATAAGATATGGTCAATGGTTACAGAAAGCCCACTTGCATCTTACAGCGTCTCTTTGAAAGGAATTCCCTTCATATCATTTGTTAATGTACAGTATTCATTTTTCGCTGCCAATGGCAAGTTTATTTCTAGCATTTAGATAATCCTTAAAATGTTCTAAAGTGCTGTGAAGTCTGTTCATAAAAAAAACCCACTGTATATACTCCTCAGAAATGGTGCTAACTCAGTTCCCCTTTTCGTTACAATAGAATCAGTGTCATACAAGATAGGGATAGAAGCTACTTCTGGTGCCATCTAAACCAGTCCCCAAATCAAGCAGAAGATACAATATAAGGAAATTATGTACCCCTCATAACTGAAGTTCTCTGAGATATGCAGTCCCTATCTGTAGTCCACTATGGGTACAAACGCACTCTGTGCATCTGAGAAAATTCTTACAGGTCAAGAGATACCCAAGCGTTTGCCCCAGATTTAAAACAAAAACAACAAAACCCCCAAACCTTCTACCCAGATATGTAACAAAGTCGAGTCTGTTCCGCTACCAGTAAAAATGGCTCTCACCATTTTGGAAAAGGAGTACTCTAGTTCTGAGACACCCATCCAAATATCAACCTGCAAGATGAAGAGCTTCCAGACTGGTGTGTTTGCCCCAACCATTTTCTTGATTCCAGAGGTCTGCAAAAGATGACTACTGGTGGGCAACCAGTCCGATACATGCAGGAGACATGGAAATCAGAACTGCCTGGGCGATCTGGGCACAATGAGAATGACCTGTGCTTTGCCCTTTTGAATTTTCCACAATGTTTGGTGAAGCAGGACAGAAGTGAAGGTATCAATCAATGGCTTGTCATGGGGAACAGGAAAGCATCTCTGCTCTGGAGAACTGGGCTTGAGCACCACTGGTACAGCACGTACTTGCGCTTCCTGTTTGTTTGGAAGGCAACTAGGATCTGGGCAGGGGTTCCCCACGGAGTGAAGGCTCTATCCATCACTTTGCCACTGACCCCAAGTGGTTATGAAATGGTTACGTGCCTGCTACAGCTGGCTGCTAGGAAATTCTGAGCTCCTAAGCAATACACTACATTTCTGTTAGTCTCTGAAGCTGCAGGACAATTCACTGTTTTTTTAAAAAATGTTCAGTTACAGACTAACATGGCTACCCCTCTGAAACTGCCAAGAGGATAATTTGGTCCTTGATGCAGCAATTCAACGTACCAGGGAATAAAAGCCCAGGAACTTAGAATAGCTTTAAAAAATTGATCAAGAGGGCCTAGAAGTCAGAAATTCTAAATTGCAGGCTGGTGGAAATAAACAACTGTCTCCTTACAAGGCCCAAATGTTTGGCTTCTTTTATGAAACAGCGGCGAGGAGTCCTGTGGCACCTTATATGAAACAGTGACTCTTGGGTGCTGTTGTCTGGGACTTTCTGTGGCTCCTTGGGTAGTGCAGGCATTCAGGACAGGCGAGAGAATAAGAACTCAGCACCCCGAGCCACGAAAAAAAAAAATCAAGTTTTTCTGCCCTGTTGGAGGTATGAACTCAGGTAGCTGGTATATACTGTACCAGTTTTTGCTGGACCTAGTATGGCCTTGTCAGTGTTAGTGCTACTTGCCTAGATTCCATAGACTAGAGAATGACTAGGAACTTGTGTTGCATGTCCTAGACCTCCGAGAAGATAATTTTGAGCTGTTCTGCCGCTCTCATAAGTAGCTCTTTGAATGGCCTGTGGCTGCCCAGAGGAAACACTGAGGCTGGTGCAAGCACCATGCTGGGCAAGGAAGATGATACACTTACTAGTATACGTGGCACCAACAAATCCAGCTCATCTTCCATAGGCTCAGGAGGCTCTAGACAGGGAAGGGTGCAAGATTCCCTCTTTTGGATATCACTGCCTCTGGGACCCATATATACAGATCCCAGTAAGGCCAGTCGGAGGTTGTAAGTAGGTGGTGATGGCATGGGGTATCATCAGTTCCAAGGAGAGAGTCTCTATTTGAGAAGACAAATCTGGTACAAGGAGACTCCCGATCCTCTGGCTGAACTCCTTCAGTGGAGCAGACCGTTTCATTGGTACACCCAACTCACCAGGTGGGTCCAGTTCTAGTGGCAGTGCTGTCAGTACCAGTGCTGAGAAGCCACAGCTAGAGAATGAGTAAGAAGACAAGCTTCTCCCTGAGTCCATGACTTCTACTGGTATTAGACTCTCTCTAGAAAGGACTGGTCCAAGTAACAAGGAGAATGCGAATAGCGTCTGAAGCGATATAAGATACTAGAGCCTTAGAAGGCTGCATCCCATTACCTTGGACCACCAGGGTCATTGAAAAGGAACTTTCAGTAATCAGTGGTTCCTTATGGGCCTGCTCTGCGGCTCTGTCTTAGTCAGTACAGTGGTCGGTGTCAATGGCAACGTGGGGGGTGGTACTGAATGAGCCTTGTACCTGTGCACCATCTGATCACAGCCAGGAATCTTAGGAGGACCCAAGTCCTAAAATCCTGGGCACAGAGACTTGGCCTATCTGAACAAGAATCCCTTTTCTCAGGGATTTTAGAAGGCAAACTGCTTGTATACTTCTATGTGCTGTTATGTTAGTAAGGAGGCCCAGATACAAGATTCTTTGCTTTAGTTATTCCTGCTCATGAGTCAGACATGAAGATAAGAGGCACACTTTTTGATGGCGTAGGAGGCCTATGTACATGGGGTGGAGCTTCCTCAGTTTGGATCTGACTCTTTTGGCCAGGAGCGTCTGTTGGGACCATATCTATGGCCCAAAGTATCAAGGAGCTCAACATTTTTTTCCAAAATACTTAGAATCTGGCTATTCACCTGGATTGTCCAAAGCCTCATTCTGATTGGCCAGGTAGCCTAATACATTGTCACAGTCATGTCTGAACTCCCAACAGTGAGGGAGATAAATGTTAAATGTGAGGTGAGGGTAGGAGGAATGGAGAGAGGGGTAAATGTGAGGACCAAAAAAAATCATCTTATGGAGACAGTGTGGAGAAGGGCAGCAGGAAGTGTGCAGTGGAGACAGTGGGGAAGATTTGATTCTAAACTGATCCTCCTCTCTCCTAAACTGCCACGTTTTCACATGAGCTGTCTTTGTAGGACTTTCAATCACATTCAGGAATTTTCTCTTGTAAAAGATAAATTGGGATCTGTTCAATACTCCAAGATTAGTAAAATAAAGTAACTTACAAGTGGCTGCTCTAGCCCACAAACTGATGCACAAACAACTGGTTTTGGGGGGGGAGGAGAGGTTGTGGGAGAGGGAGAGAAAAGGAGGCTTAAATACTTTCAAAACCACAAGAAAAAGGTGCTGCTAACCATTTTTCTATGAATGCTCCTTTTAACCCGTTGATAGAAACTGCTTTTAAATAGAAGGAAGAGATTCCATAAACACTCATAAAATTAACTTTAAAAGATATTACAAGAAAATACATGAGCAAATTAAGCAGCAATGCTGTGATCTCAATATGCTATTTTAGGGTGCACAAGTCCCCGTCCCCCCCACACCCTGGGAGCGGAGGGATTGCCAATATACAGGCCGCTCCGGTGGAAGGGATAAAGGGCACCCTGAAGTTGAGCTGGCGGGGCGGGTTCCGGCGTGGCCTAGGGGATAGGGCGCTCGCCTGGGGAGAGCAGGGTGGTGGGCTCAAGTCCCGCCCACTCAGGGAGAGGAGGGATAAGGCACACCCTGAAGGTAAGGTGGTGGGGTGGGCTCTGGCATAAGTTGTTGAAATACTTCTCTAGTAGGCACTCAAACTTTGGTTTGAGTCTCAATGTACATGAGGTTCATGACTACAAAAGCATTTGTGTTCAGCAAAAACAAACAAAAAAAAGTTGCCTTACCAAAAATAGAACTGCCTTACCTCTGCAGGTTCAATCCTTGGTGATAGCATACAAGTCAGTGTATTTTCACCCATGTTGTATGGGTACTGTTTTAGGAAGCAGCACATTGATTTAGCTGAGTCAGGACTATCTAGCTGAAGAATTGCCTTTAAAAACGTAAAAAATGGGCACAAAGATTTATTTTTTTCTATTTGAAAACCTAATTAATAAATAAATAAAGACACTACAGTGCTAAGTAATAACTACTGCTTAGGTTTGCTTTCCTTAGTTGAGAGCACCAACACAAGTTTACTGAAGAGATATAGCTATTGCATCTGGCTTACTTCCTCTTTCAACTTAAATTACCTTAAAACCACAAGGTTGGGGGCAGGAGGGGTGTAATATCTTTCATTAGGGCAACTTCTGTTGATGAAAGAGAAGCTTTTGAGCTACACACACCTTTTTAGATGTGAGAAAGCTACTCAGTATCACAGCTAACTACAGTGGAACAAACTGCTCAGCAAAGTAGCCAACACATTCTAAGAGACCATTCAAGGTGAAATGGATCATTAACACCTCTGCAAACATGGGACAAAAAAGTGGGTTACAAAGCAGTTGTAATAATGAATCCAGTGTTTTAAGACCATTCCTCCAAAGGACAGCATTACTTCAGGCTTCGGATATTTACACAACAA
This sequence comes from Pelodiscus sinensis, assembly GCF_052426305.1. Classification (NCBI taxonomy): domain Eukaryota; kingdom Metazoa; phylum Chordata; order Testudines; family Trionychidae; genus Pelodiscus; species Pelodiscus sinensis. Next base: position 3,190,832 of record NC_143055.1, on the reverse strand, counting down.
TGGATACCCTTCCAATATCTACCCCAAAGACATTGTCAAACCCGGATGATCCATTTACTCCTCATCCATAATTTTACATTCGCTTTGTCCAAACCATGGGAACAACCACAGGTATGCAGTGTTGTTGTAGTTGTGTTAGGGCCCTCAGGATGTTAACTAATGTGAATTTGTGTAAATGTGTAACTGCTGGATTTTGCAGCGATTACAAGTTTACACGTGGGGGGCAGGAGGGATCCAGTGCCAGCTTTAGAGTTGGCACCCCATGAGCACTGGCTCCCACCTATCCCTCCCCTACCCCCCCACTGTCTCTAACAAAGAGGCAGCAGGGGGAGAAGGGGCAGGCAGCTCCATGCAGCCAGCTCCCGCCTCGGATACAGAGGCAGTGGAAGGGGGAGAGGAGCTTTGCAGGAACTGAGCCAGTATACACAGGGAGCCACCTTGAAAGCTCGAATCCCATGTATACCAGCTCCCACCCCCTATGCTGTTGCTTCTTTATCAGAGGCAATAGCACCAGGGCGGGGCAGGACTCCACAGGAGCAGGTGCTCATGGAGAGACAGCTTTTAAACTGGATCCCTTCAAGCACCAGCTCCCACCTGCCTCTCTGCCCCCCCCCCCCCCATACTGCACTACAGCCCTTGTAAGAGGTTTGGCATTCATGCTAAAATTTGGCATTCATGCTAAAATTCGACACCCTCCGCACCGGACTTAACAAAGACCCCAACTATCTTACACATTACAAAGATAGCTTCCCCAATTATCACCTCTAATACTATTAACTCACAGACATTTCCCCTTCCCCACCTCTAATATTAACTCACTGGCATTCACCTTCCTTCCCCCCCCCCATCCCCCTTCTGTTCTGTAATGTGATTTGTCCTTTTCATGTGTGTTCATTTTTTTTTTAATTGTATCCTTTGGTATATATGGTTGTGACTGTTTTCTTCCATTATTTGATCTGAGGAAGTGGGTCTGGCCCACGAAAGCTCATCATCTAATAAACCATCTTGTTAGTCTTTAAAGTGCTACATTGTCCTGCATTTTGCTTCAGCTACCCCAGACTAACACGGCTACATCTCTACCACTTGTAAGAGGTGAATTTAAAAATACTATTTCTTTTGGTTTTTACAGTGCACATATTTGTAAAAAAATATAAAATGAGCATTGTACATTTTGTACTGTGTTGTGATTGAAATCGATGTCTGAAAATGCAGAAAACATCCAAAATATTTCAATACACCATATTCTATTATTGTTTAACAGCACAATTGTTAATGCTATTTTTCAATTGCATGATTAATCACCTGTCAACCGTAATTAAACCAAAAAGACTTAAAAGATGTTTCACACTACTGATTAGAGCAATAATTGTTTTAATAAATTTAAAAGTTAAAATGTAAAATTATATATACAAATACAATACACAAAATAAAATATTTTGATTTTTATATTTTACAAGTTTTTGTTCAGAAAAATCAAAGTGATTGTCTGAACAAGTCTTCAGAATGTTAATTGTGGAAGATTCCAATAAATCCACCTTTAGTTCTGAAACAGAAGAAAAGTTGTTCCAAAATTCTGAAATTTTCCTTTGGAATGGGAAGTTTTTGTTTCTACCAGTTGTACTTCAATTTCCCATCTTCAAAAGTACATATTTAGTGCCTGTCTTTCTTGACAATTCAATTCCATCTGAAACTATTCCTGATGTACTCTGAGTGGTTAGCAATAATGCAGCACTCCCTTTGTCCATGACACAAGATGCACTGGTTCCTAATAGCAATGGGCAGAATCAAGGACCCAACTTTTAACCTTCAATCTCTTGAATAGCAGATATGTTGCTACTGAGAGGTCATCAGATCCGATCATATATTTTTTATACGAAGGGCCTCACACACCAAGATTAAAATATACTTACCTTCTTTTTATTCTTCAACACGACATAGTGATCCACTTTACCAAATCGAAGTCCCACACAAACTACTTCAAGTTCTGTGTATCCTTCATCTGGTAAGTTACCAAGATGCACAAACTGATTATATAAAGTTTCTGTATTTACCTACAAGAAAAGCATAAAGATGGAAATTCAAAATGTTGAATTGAACGGGCAAATGCAGAAAAATTACTGTGAAAATTCTGTCATACCTGAAAAGAAAAAAAAAACAAAAACATATATATTCTTTTACTCAAGAGTTCAAATTATCAGATCCAACTTAGAAATATTCAGTAAACCTCAATGTGACTTCTACAACAGTGCTCCAAAAAAAACCTCCTTCCTCCTTTAACTGCTCATATTTTCACAATTTTAACTTTTTATAATGTGGCCTTGTATACCAAAGAAAGAGAGAAAGACTCACTCCTTTAGAAAAAGAAAAACACACTTAGAGCCTGTCACCTTAACCTTGGCTAGACAGGGATTTTATTTCTTGGACAAATAAGTTTGTCTTCTGGTACTTTAGTCTTTGATTCAGTCTCCTTCAACAGTTAAATGTGAACTTAACCTGAAGTCTGAGTTCCAACCAGTTAAAACCAAATTTTCTCCTTCTCAAGGTTTATGCCTAAAGACTGACAAGAGCTCTTTGACATAGGAAATTATTTTAGAAGTTTGCCTATAATAAAGCAAAGTAAAGGGTTCCTCTTGTTCAAAGATTAATATAAAACAAATAGGGAGCTTAACATTTGCTAAAGAAGGGAAGGTGGATCCAACTATGATCAGGATGCTCAAAGGAGTTGTCAGCTTTCCATATGAAGTCACGATTATGACAGCTGCACAGGATTTAGTAGATTACTGTGATGAAATGGGAATTATCTAATATTTTCTGAATTCTGCGTGTACCTCAGTTTCCCCTTTCCTGGGTGGGGGGAGGGGAGAAGAGGAGGAGCAGGTAGGATTAAGTTTGTTCTGAAGGTTGAGTAAGCAACATAGGTTTGTGGGGATCATCTCCCTTCCTGGGTGGAATGAAGAGCCATTAAAGAACCTACATCAACAAGATGGCTGGAGAGAAAATGGAAGAGCCAAAGACCATGGATTTTCACCACCTTTCAACAGGGAAGCGGAGCAGAAATCCCAGCTCAAAAACAAGGACAGAGATACAAAGTGGGGATTTAAAAGTTGGCTTCTAAAAGAGGTTTGGAGCGCTCTCTCACTTAGGAACTGATAAGGAATTCAAAAAAGATAAGAGACCAATCCTGAAAATGAAGCTCACAACAACATGTTCTCTAGGCTGACCAAAATGGACTATACTTAAACTTTCATTTATCCATGCTAACTTTAAGGACATCTTATTCTGAACATAAGAACGGCCACACTGAATCAGACCAATGGTCCATCTAGTCCAATGTCCTGTCTTCTGACAGTGGCCAATGCCAGATGCCCCAGAAGGAGTGAACAGAACAGGGAATCATCACATGATCTATCCCGTCACCCATTTCCAGCTGCTGACAAACAGAGGCTAGGGACACCATCCCTGCCCATCCTGGCTAATAAGTATTGATGGACCTAACCTCCATGAATGTATCTAGCTCTCTTTTGAACCGTATTAACATCCTGGTCTTCACAACATCCTCTGGCAAGGAGTTCCATAGGTTGACTGCGTGCTCTGTGAAGAAAACTTTCTTTTGTTTGTTTTAAACCTGCTATCCATTGATTTCATTTGGTGACCCCTAGTTGTAATGTTATAGGAGCAAGTAAATAACTTTTCCTTGTTCACTATTTCTACAACAGTCATGATTTTATAGACCTCTCTCATATCCCCTGCTTAGTCTCCTCTTTTGAGTTTAGGAAAGTCCCAGTCTTTTTAATCTCTCTTCATATGGGACCCATTCCAAACCCCTAGTCATCTTTGTTCCCCTTTTCTGAACCTTTTCTAAAGCCGAGATTTCTTTTTGGAGATGAGGCAACCACAGCAGTATTCAAGATGTAGGCATACCATGGATTTATATAGAGGCAATAAGCTATTCTCTTGTCTTATTCTCTAATCCTTTTTTAATGATTCCTAACATTGTTTGCTTTTTTGACTGCCGCTGCACACTGAGTGGATGTTTTCAAAGAACTATCCACAATGACTCCAAGATCTCTAGTCCCCATTATTTGGTATATAGAGTTGGGATTATTTTTTCCAATGTGCATTACTTTACATTTATCAACATTAAATTTCATTTGCCATTTTGTTGCCCAATCACTTAGTTTTGTGAGATCTGCCTTCCAGTTGACTAATAACCCTAATGTTTTGAAAGCCCTGTACGAGGGCCACTGTAAATACAAGTCTCTTTGAAGAATCAATGTCAATTGGACTCACTGAGCTACAATGACACGCAGTTAAGAGAGCTGAGGGAAGGCATGTGTGAGGAGAGAATGAACAGGAGGATCTCCCAGAACTCCTATTAAACATTTATCACTGGCACCCATTCACAATGTGTATCTAAATAAAGTTATGCTTGTTCAGTCCACTTCATGCTGTTTTCTATGAGCTCTCCTACTGATTAGACCTCTAATTAAACAAAAAGCACAGTACAGCTTGGACCTCCCATGGTCCAGCACCATCAGAATCTGACTGGTCCCAGATGAGGGATTTTGCCATAACCGGGGAGGTCATTTCTGGCACTCCTGCTGCCAGCCTCATCCCCTGTTCTGCCGCCCCACCAGGCTTCCTGGCTCCCCCTGCAACACAGCTGAGCCATGCACTGGGCTTCCCGGGTCCCTCATGCATCAAGCTGAGACTCTCTGATCCTGGAACATCCGTGGTCAGACCAGAGAAGCCCAGTTCATAGATACTTTTTCATACTACAGGTTGCACCTCTCTCTCATGTTTTACTTTTTATTTAATGAAATTTAATGTTTACACAACATTTAATTAATTTTATAGCACTTTGTGTAGCAATTAGATTACCAAACTATAAAAATATAAAAATTAGCAGATGGCTAAATTACTGACCAATTTTTTTAAATTATCCTACTTACCTTCAAGTTGGCATTTTTAATCATAGCAGTAAATATAGCTTCCTGAAAAGAAGAGAGCATACATTATAGTTCTGAAATTAGATGGTTGGTACGGTTGCATGTAATTGGAAGGCACAGCATTTCATTGCTACCACCAACAACATATCAAAACAGAACCTGAAAATTTAAGATTGATGTGACAATCTTTCCCAAATTTAAGTACTTGATACAGCAAACCTCTCTCAACACTACCTTCATTATAACTGTCACATTCGCTTTGCCAAACAAAAATTCTGTCTAGACCATATTTGCTAAAATACTTGGTAATGAAAAAACCAGTAGAAAAGAAGAACTGAGTTTTACAGTAAGTATAACTCCTTGGGTGTACCCTATGATGTGCGCGCCTTGGAGAGAAAGGAGGCAGGGCTTGCAATAAACAGTAACTTGAAATAGCAGGGATCTAATGGATATTAAGTAAAGAAGCAGTCTAGCCTAGCAGGGGGGAATACACAAATGGATGCTGAGTAACTGCAACCATCTTAAAAAGAAAAAAAATGCTTCGTATTTCATATGCTTACCTCATCTTTTACACTCTTGTATTCTGGTGCCATACTAATGCAGAGCTGATTTCCATCCACTGACATAGGGAAGCAAGTATAAAATTTAACCATGGAATCTGCAGATTTTTGAGTTATTTCCAGATATGCCTTTTAAACAAAAAAAGAAGTCTAAATGATCTTACAAAGCACAGATTTACTGTATGCCGTTATAAGTTAGTTTAACATCTGAACTTGCTATACATTTCTTTTAGAGCTTCTTTACATGATGACAGAATACCAGAAAACATTTTTTCTAAATACCAATTGGAATACCTTTTTATGAGAAGACAAAATTAAAACATCTTTCAGTCCTCCAAATGGCTTTGTTAGGTTGGAAACTTCCTCAACAGAATATCCTTTATCTGGTAAGTTTGAAATAACAACAACACAGATGTCATCCAGCTCCTGCAAACAAAGAAAGGTAGGTATTTTCACTAATCCACACTACTGCTCTAAATTAAAATAGTCAGTCAAGCCTTTCTGTATTTAAATTTCATTGTTTCTCTTAAAAGTGCATGTATTATTCTCAGATAACATCAAACTGGAGTAAAGGTTGAATACATAACAGAAATTTAAGAATAAAATTAATGATCCTGTAATTCTCTCAAAAGCCACACATTGTAAACCCAGAAAACTCAATTAAGGTTAAACTTAAAATAAAATTCAAAAAAGTTATGATATGGAAACAGAGCACCCAAATCATCTTTAATTTAGAAATGCTTTGATGCACTGTAATGACCATAATTACTACATAGTAAGGTCTGCAGTCACAGATTAGATTAAATCAACTTCTGAATATACTCTGGGTTTTTCCTGAATTTCCTGGGTTTGTAATGCTCGTTTCTCTAATCATTACAGGAATGCTGTAATGATTTATGAACGTCATCCTTGCTTTTTCTTAATGTGGTGAGATACTTCTAATGATTATGAAATTACGTAGCACTGACCTCAAGTCTTTATTATTTCTATTGTTTACCTTTGCACCCAAATGCACCAGGGCACACTGGCTGCTTTGTGTCTCTCTGGAACAGCACAAAAAAGCCAGTGTATTATCTGTTTCCCCCAGCTCCAGACCTCCACACATGCATACACAAATCTCTTTTCTTTTGCCTCCTTCCTATCATTGCTCTTGCACACCATCCTGCGATAGCCTTTTTTGCATAGAGCAGATATGGGCAATGAGTAGTTTTTAAAAAGAAATGTTTAACATTAATAGTCTTTTTTGCTATCTTTCATCACAAACTTTCTCCTTCAGAATGAGTCAATGAACAACATTCTTCTACAGATTTAACTTTCTAGTCCAACACTGATGGGTGCGGAACCAAAGAATTTGCCAGACCGCAGCATTAGCAACATTTCCCCTGCTTATTGGACTCTTAGGGTACTTCTAAACTACATGCCTCCATCGATGGAGGCATGTAGATTAGCCAGATCGGCAGAGGGAAATGAAGCCGCGATTATTTTAATCGCGGCTTCATTTAAATTTAAATGGCTGCCCCGCTCTGCCGATCAGCTGTTTGTCGGCAGATCGGGGCAGTCTGGACGCGCCGCGTCGACAAAGAAGCCTTTCTTGATCGGCACAGGTATGCCTCGTGAAACCAGGTTTACCTGTGCCGATCAAGAAAGGCTTCTTTGTCGACGCGGCGCGTCCAGACTGCCCTGATCTGCCGACAAACAGCTGATCAGCAGAGCGGGGCAGCCATTTAAATTTAAATGAAGCCGCGATTATTTTAATCGCGGCTTCATTTCCCTCTGCCGATCTGGCTAATCTACATGCCTCCGTCGACGGAGGCATGTAGTCTAGACACACCCTTAGGGGACAATTGGGGTAAATAACTTAGAACGCTGAGAGTCAGGACTAGTGGCTGTAAACAAACTTTATGGGACCGCGGGAAATGTAGCCACACCTATGATAAGTGGACATCCAGCTAACTAAAATCATGCCACATCATGATTATTGCTGGACCAGAATCCTGGACTAGGGAGGTTCAACCTGTGTAGAGATTTCTACTAACTGATCTCTTTCAAAATGGCTGCCAACTCCTACTGTTCTCAGTGAATGGGAAGCTACAGGACAGCAATTAACAGAATGGCCGTCAAATTGGCCACTGCCTGCTACTGTTCCCAATGAGAAAGAAGCCAAGCAGCCTGAGGGAAGATGGTGAGTAACATAACACCACCTTTACCCTTCTCTGAAGAGCAAAAAAAAGACAACCATTAATCCTAAACTAAAATCTTGATATCTATGCAATGCACAAGATTTTAAGTGATAGGTAACTAAAGGGAAATTTGAAAGGTGTCTGTTCTTCCACTATTAAGATAATTTGTTACATAATCATGACCTGACAACAGGCCAGGCCTGGGCAAAATACAGCCCACAGGCCGAATCTGGCCCACAGATGCTGTGGGAGCACCAGGCAGGCTCCCTGCTTGCCTTGCCCCACCTGCACACTGCTCAGAAACACAGCTGCAGGGCGGTTTTTCTTTATGAAGTGTGAGTCCAGAGGAGAAGGAGGAAAGCTTTAGGAGCTGCTCCCGCCCCCAGCACAATCCCACTGGCTGGTTTCTGGTCAGAAATCAGCCAATGGAAGCTGCCTGTTTCAATAACAGGCAGCCCCAAAGCAGTGGGGGCTCCAGAGCACATAGCAGCTGCCTGTGCAGAGGCGGGACAGGCAGCCCAGTTAGAGGCTCAGGGCTCCCTGCACAGCTTAGGGGGAACAGCTGAAACTTGAATTCAGTGATTGTACTCTAGGGCAGTGGTCACCAGCCGGTAGATTGGAATCTACTGGTAAATCTTGGAGCCTGTGACAGGTAATTTTGACTGGTTTAGCCAAGAGACTATCAAATGCTGGCACTTCAGCGGCCCCTCCTCGCACTGCTGCACACCTCCTGCCCTCTGCCTTAGAGATACTCCCACCTTCCCCCACTTGCTGGGCAGAGCAGGGGAGGGGGGGGGGGCACTGATGTCACAGTGCCCCCTCTTCTACCCTGTATTCTATCTCCACCGAATGGAGGGGGGCACAACAGGGCCTGGGATGGAAGGAGTTTGCTGGCTGCTTCTGAGAGTGGTGCAGGGCTAAGGCAAGGGTGAGCCTGCCTTAGCCCCACTGCATCACCTGTGGTAAGCAGTGTCCTGCTGGATCCTGCATCCTAAACCCCTGCCCGTCATAAACCCCCTCCTGCACCCCAACCCCAAGCCCTCCCGAGACCCAAATTCCCTTACAGAGCCTTTACCCTGAACTCCCTCCTTTACCTCAACTCCCTGCCCCAGGCTCAGATCCTTAACCCAAGTGCTGCTGGCTGTTAATTCTTCTGGCCAGAGCCTGTCTTTGGCACCCAGTCCCTCCCTTCCCCAACTCTCTGCCCCCCACTCCACATACACAAATCCTCTGCCCCTCTCCTGTACCCATATCCCCTTCAAGATCTGGCACTCCAATCCCCTGTCCCAGATCGCAGTCCCCTACAGCCCTAGCTCACAACCCAAATCCCTGCATTCTCTCCAGTGCCCCAGGTCATAAGTGCCTCCTTCACCCAAACTCCCTCCCTTACCCCAAGCTCTCTTCTGCACCCAGTCTCCATCCCAGACCCTGCACCTCCTCCATTAATATCATGGAAAAGAGTGCAGCCCTCAACCACTTTCCAAGCTCCTGGAGTGGCCCCCCATCAAAAATTATTGCCCACCTCTGCAGCAGGCTGAATTAATTTAAATCTTTGTAGGTTTGTGCTCTAATAACTTGGCGTGTTGTGAGCAAGACACGAGAAGTCATTCTTCCGCTCTACTCTGCGCTACTTAGGCCTCAGTTGGAGTATTGTGTCCTGTTCTGGGGGGCGCACTTCAAGAAATATGTGGAGAAATTGGAGAGGGTCCAGAGAAGAGCAACGAGAATGATGAAAGGTCCAGAGAACATGATCTATGAAGGAAGGCTGAAAGAATTGGGCTTGTTTAGTTTGGAAAAGAGAAGACTGAGAGGGGACATGAGAGCCGTTTTCAGGTATCTAAAAGGGTGTCATAAGGAGGGGGGAGAAAACTTGTTCATCTTGGCCTCTGAGGATAGAACAAGAAGCAATGGGCTTAAACTGCAGCAAGGGAGGTTTAGGTTGGACATTAGGAAAAACTTCCTAACTGTCAGGGTGGTCAAACACTGGAATAAATTGCCCAGGGAGGTTGTGGAATCCCCATCTCTGGAGATATTGAAGAGCAGGTTAGATAAATGTCTATCAGGGATGGTCTAGACAGTATTTGGCCCTGCCATTGGGCAGGGGACTGGACTCGATGACCTCTTGAGGTCCCTTCCAGTCCTAGTATTCTATGATTCTATGACACTATAAAGACCTGCAACCAAACTTTCCATTGGATAATCTTTCCTTCAGGAGAAGGTTTTAAGGTACTTTTGGACCCAATAGGGTCCGATCTCAACCTGTAAAAATAAAAAATAACCCACCGCGCTGCACTGCAGAGACAGTGCCATCTACCCTAGGTCACGTGCCCGCCGCCTGTGGCCCCAAAACGCTGTCTGGGACTCGCCCCACTCCTACGCACACAACGGCTTGGGCATCCACCTTGCTCCCCATGGCTACAGTTACCAGGTAGTCTAAAAAAATCCCGGACATACTTGATTTGGGGGGGGAGGAGAGGGAGGGACCAGCCAGGAGGAGAGCACAGCTGGCTGGGAGGAGGAGGGGGAGATGCCAAGCTGGTCAGGGCAGTGGGGCTGGTCAGGGGAGAAGCGGCTGGCGGGAAGCAGAGTTGGGGGGGGGGGCAGTGGGGCTGGGCAGGGGAGATCGGGAGAGGGGCGGTGGTGGGAGGGGAGCTGGGGCAGTAGGGCTGGCCAAGGGAGATCAGGGGAGGGGCAGCCAGTGGGAAGCAGAGCTGGGGGGGGGCCAGCGGGGCTCGGCAGGGGAGATCGGGTGAGGGGCGGTGAATTGGGGGGGGAGTGGATGCCTTGAGCAATAAGGATGAAGGGGGAGTTCATCCTTTTGAGAACAAGAGGGGCAGGGAAAGAGTTGGAGGGAAAAAGTGGACTGTAGAATGAAAAGTTGGGAGACTCGTTATTCTATAACCTCGACACGTATCAAGAAAGACCAGGAACATAACAATGTAAAAATTAAACTCTCATTTGCATACGTGCCTCTCTTTTAGGGACCCCCCAATTCTGGGGAAAGATTATATTGACTCTACAGCTTCATTGCTGTCCCTCTATATATTATGCATATAAATGGAAGGCTGAAATTCTGATGTCTACACGAGTATCTTGGACCAACATTGAATTCATACTTGAGAAACATTTACAGATTAAAGTAATTTTGCTTTGAATATTTAATCAAACCTTGCTTGCTGGCTCAGTCGGTTCTTCGCTCTTTGTAACCTCTGCAGTAGTTTCTGAAAGAAAAGGAGTAGGAGGGTCCCACTTAGCTTAGTATGCCTTTAAACATTATACAAGTATTTATCTATCCAGGGAATGCCTATATAATCTCTCAAAGTATTCACATGCAAATGTTCACTTTCTAAACTGTGCCATTTTAAAAGATTTGCTGTTTCAATCTTCTAAATACAAATTTCAAAGTGATAGAAAATACTGGATTATGTCTTCATTTACTGGACATGGATAAAATTACACTGGTGGTAACAACTAGAACTATAAACCCAATTTATTCAGAAATAATAGTTTTTAACAGCACTTTGCACTTGAAAAAAGTGCCCAGAAAAATGCAGACAGAGCAACATTATAACATACAAGGAAGTGGCCCCAAACACAACGTTGTGAAAAACCACCAAATCTGTGGGGCAGGCATAATAAAAGGGGGCTCATCTATATTGCAAAAATACCTGTCTTCTTGTAACTAGTTTAGCAACCATGAGACACCATCAGTAGCTGGCAAGGGCAAAACACTATTAGGCACACAGTAACCAAGAATTGATGTTTTGTGTGAATGAACCCTACTGAGAACCAAGCATGCCAGAAACTGATTAGAACACTAATTACAAGAAATAGTGTAACAAAGGCCTATTTTAGTTAATTTTACATAAGTAAACTGAGGCACCAAAATTAAATGAGTTGATGGGAGAGGTGGGAATAAGCTTAGTAATGTTAGATGTGGTAACCTAGACTTTAGTAAAACATTTTATACAGATAGTCTTGTATGTCCTTCTTATAAATACACTAGGGAAATGCAACCTAAATGGGGTTACTAGAAGATGGGTGCATGACAGGTTGGATGACCTTTTTCAGAGATTTATCAATAGTTCATAGTCCAGGGAGCAGTTTTGGGACCTGGTCTGTTCAGTATCTTCATCAGCGATTTAGATGATGGCATAGAGAGTACATTTAAAGTCTGTGAATGATATCAAGCTGGGAGAGGCCACAAGGGCTTTTGAGGATAGGATTAAAATTCTAAATCATCTGGGCAAACTGGAGAAGTGGTCTGAGGTAAATAGGATAAACTTCAAGAAGGACAAATGCAATCAGTTGCACACATACAGAATGGGAAATGACAGTCTAGGAAGGAGTACTGCAGAAAGGGATCAAAGGGTCATAGTGCACCACAAGCTAAATATGAATCAACAACGTGACTCTGTTGCAAAAAAACCCCACAAGTATTCTGGGGCGTATTAACAGGAGTGTTTTAAGCAAAACATAGTAAGAAATTCTTCTGCTCTACTTTGTGCTGATTAGGCCTCAACTGGAGTAGTGTGTCCCGTTTTGGGCACCATATTTCAGGCAAGATGTGGACAAATTGGAGACTATCCAGAGGAGAGCAACACACACAATTAATGGCCTAGGAAACATGATCTATGAGGGAAGATTAAAAAATTAGGATTATTTAGTGTGGAAAAAAGAAGCCTGAAAGGGATATGATAACAATGCCTGAAAGGGTGTTACAAGGAGGAGGGAGAAAAATTATTCTCCTTAACCTCTGAGGATAGGACAAGAAGCAATGGGCTTAAATAGCAGCAAGGGAGGTTTAGGTTGGACATTAGGAAAAGCTTTTTAACTGTCAGGGTGGTAAAGCACTGGAATAAATTGTCTAGGGAGGTTGTAGGGCCGGGGTGGGCAATAATTTTTGATGGGGAGCCACTCCAACATTTTGGAAAGTGGTCTAGAGCCATATTCTTCCATGGTATTAATGGAGGAGATGTGGGGTTTGGGATGGGGCTGGGTGCAGAAGGGAGCTTGGGGTAAGGGACTAGGATGCAGGAGGGAGACTGGAGTCTGAGGGACTTGGGATGAAGCAAGCGGTTGTGACCCAGGGCAGGGGACTGGAGTGCAGGAGTTTGGGATGTGACCTGGGTAGGAGGGGATTGTGATCTGGGAGGGGGTATGGATGTAAGAAAGGGGACAGAGGATTTGGTTATGTTGAGTTGGGGGGGCACAGAGAGTTGGGGGCAGGAAAGGGCTGGGTTGCCAGAAGCAGGTTATGGCCAAGAGACTTACTTGTCAGCTGCTAAACTAGCCTGCCTGCAGAGCTTCAAATGTTTCCCTGCCTGCCTGCTTGCCTGACCATGTGCTTCATGAATAACTGAACCCAGGAGAGGGGGTGTGATTCTTCTTAGCTTCCTGTTATTCTAACAAGCAGCTCCCATTGACTGGTTACTTCCAGAAACCAGCCAGGTGTGGGGGAGGGGGGACAGCTTCTAAAACTTCCTCCCTCCCCTCTAGTTTTAACACAGAAACAGGGCCCTGCAGCCACGTTTCTGCAGGGCATGCAGGACAAGCTGGGGAGCCTACCTGGGGCTCTCCACTGCCTCCGCGGGCCAGATCCAGACTACAGGCCGTATTTTGCCCAGGCCTGTTGTAGAGTCTCCATCACTGGAGATATTTAAGAACAGGTTAGGCAGACATCTATCAGGGATGATCTAGATGGCACTTGACCCTGCCATGAGTGTAGGGGACTGGACTCGATCTCTTTTGGTCTCATCCAGTTATAATATTCTATGATTCCATGCTCATGCCTTTGCTCTAGCCACTTGTAAATAAGTAACTCATGATCCACTGAGTGCTACATATGAAAAGTGCTACTGTATAAGTAGGGATGTAAATTCCTGATTAATCAGTTAACTGGTTAAACTAACTGTTAACTGACTAAGTGGGATCCAGCCCCGGGGGGCTGCTACTGGCATCAGTGGCAATAGGAGGCTTCCAGCTCCATGGGGGCAGCCCTCAGCCCGCCTGTACTGGGTAAAGCATCAGCCAGTAAAGGTGATCCTTACCAGGTAACCCGTTCGTTACCTGTCCACATCCCAATATATAAGAGGTAAGTATTATATATCTTCAGGGTGCATATTTTGTCATTAGTTTTTCCCTAGCCCCAGCTGCAAAAAAGTGCTCATGTGTTTCTCTCCGTGAACCTACTTGAAACATTTTCCTTTTTGGTACTCTCAGTTGTCTTCACTTCCACGATGCTCTTGGCATCAAGATTTTCTATTAAAAAAATATTCCCATTTAGTTTGCAAAAACAGTCAGATTTATGATAGAAGCAAAAAACAATTCAGACTGAAGTTTACCTTCACTGGCTGTCGATTCCATAGATTGATTTGACTCCACCTCCACTGTGGGAGTCAGTGTAATTTTCTCTGCTAGAACAATTTTAAAGGAGCTGTCAGATCAACAGTAATTACACAAAACTTAATACATTTAAGATAGCGTATCATTACAAACTTACCTTGCACAGTTACTGGCTTACTAATTTCTTTGACCTCATCCTGTCCAGCTTTCTTACATTCTGTGGTCTTCCTAGCCTCTACAGCCTTCTTAGATTCTGCAGTCATCTTATTCTCAACAGTCCGCTTTGGATCTGCTACTTTCTTAGTTTTTGTATCCTTCTTTTTGGATTCTAAAGACTTTTTAGGATCAATACGCTTCTTTTCATTAAGTTTTGCTGTGTTGGAAAAGGGAGAATGAAGCATTCATTATTTCAACATTTAAATTGTCTAATTTGCAAACAAAGATAGAATACGAGGAGAGATTAAAGAGACTAGGACTTCTTAGCTTGGAAAAGAGGAGACTAAGGGGGGATATGATAGAGGTCTATAAAATCATGAGTGGTGTGGAGAAAGTGAATAAGGAAAAATTATTTACTTGTTCCCATAATATAAGAACTAGGGGCCATCAAATTAAACTAATGGGCAGCAGATTTAAAACAAATAAAAGGAAGTTCTTCTTCACACAGCGCATAGTCAACCTGTGGAACTCCTTGCCTGAGGAGGTTGTGAAGGCTAGGACTATAACAGGGTTTAAAAGAGAACTAGATAAATTCATGGAGGTTAAGTCCATTAATGGCTATTAGCCAGGATGGGTAAGGAATAGTGTCCCTGGCTTCTGTTTGTCAGAGGGTGGAGATGGATGGCAGGAGAGAGATCGCTTGATCATTACTTGTTCAGTGCACTCCCTCTGGGGCACCTGGCATTGGCCACTGTCAGCAGACAGGATGCTGGGCTGGATGGACCTTTGGTCTGACCCAGTATAGCTGTTCTTATACAGCTCTAGGCACGGGTGCAATGGGCTCTATTTCGTAGGTTTTATGTCCCGCTGGGACCTCATATTTTAAATGTTTATATATATATTTGTACTGTGTTTTTCAAAAAAATTTGCAAGCCACCTCAAATATTTTAAATAGAGGGGCAGGGTTAAAATAAATAAATAAATAAAAATAAACAAACAAAGCAAGCAAGCAAGCTCTGATCAAGGGCATAAGAGATTTAGATGCACCTGAATTGGTGCAGCCACAGGACAGCACTTAAAGAACTGATCTCTGTTTTCACAATGCCCAAGCGTACAGAAGATATCCAGTAGTTACTAATCATTACTATTTTCTGATGATTAAGACTCTGATAAGTAGGCTTTCCAATAAGTATAGGCACTTTATTCAGAAATATGCCAAATCCTGGCAGTGAGGGATGCTACTCTTGACTCAGTTCATTATCAGAACCTAGGATTCCAGGTGTCTGTTCTTTTCAAATAAGCATACTTGTGAGGAGAAAATGAGGCTGTCTACACACTGGCGCGATCTTGTGTCAAAGCGGCCGTTCTCGCGCAAAAACTTGCTGCCTGTCTACACTGGCCATGTGTTCTTGCGCAAGTAAACTGACGTTCTACTGTATAAAATCAGGGCTTCTTGCGCAAGAACTATGATGCTCTTGCTCAGAGGCCAGTGTAGACAGGCAACATGAATTTCTTGCACAAGAAAGCCCTATGGTTAAAATGGCCATCAGAGCTTTCTTGCTCAAGAGAGCGTCTACACTGGCATGGTTGCTCTTGTGCAAAAGCACATGCCAGTGTAGACGCTCTCTTCTGGAAGCGTTTTTGCACAAGAACTCTCCTGCAAAAGAGTTCTTGAGCAAGAAGCTGCCAGTGTAGACATAGCCTGAGAGTTCTAAGACTAGTGTTTCCAAAACTGGGGGAGGAGATGGGGAGTCAGCACAATGCCAAAGGTTAATCTTGGGAAATGGGGTTGAAAAGAGCTATGGCAACAGCTCAATGACTCTAGTCTCCCAATGCAAATATGTGGGTATAAGAATGGCCCATTTCTTGAAACCTACTCCTTCCCTCCCTACTCCTGTAGGCAAGGGTTATGCGTTGTTTGCAAAAAGCACTTAAGCACTGGTGCCATCATAAAACAATTGCTGCCAACAACATCCTGAGACAACTGAGGCATGATGCAATCTATTAAAATGGGGACTCCAAGGAGCAAGAATCTGGGTGGGACACTTTGCCTAACGAGCTTGTTTTAGAATTACAACAATTTCTGCATGTTTTCATTGAAAAGGTGAAAATTCTCATATGTCTTACCTGACGTGGTTGAAGTTTTCTTAGCTTTACTATCTGTCTGCATCACCTTTTTTTTGGTCACTTCATGTTTACCTAAGTAAAATATTTATAACTTAAGAACTCAATATAAGTAGGGGTTCTCAAACTGGCCTGAAGTAGTAATAACCAAATGGATATTTGGTTTCAGCTTTTTGCACCATACCCCCCACTATAAATACTGTTCCAGCACTCCTGAATATAAGTGGATATTATTACTTCTAATTAGTGGTATACAATTCACAGGACTTGCTTCATCCTTGACTGAAATGCAGCCAGCTCTGGAGTAAAAAGAGGCAACTATTTAACATTGCACATCAATACAACAACAGAGGCAAGAATCCCAACAGTAACCGCAGAGGGAGTTAGATAAGCAAAATGCAATTACTGGAATTGTAATTAGGTGAGGACATTAAAGTTAAACCTCATTCTTATAAAAAGTATCATGAGCTTTCGTGGGCACAACCCACTTCTTCAGATGACAGAGTGTTAGAAGTCCAGATCCAAGAATAAATAAGGGAAGTGGGAGGGCGGGGAGGAAAAAAGAAGACAGTGAGTAGATAAGCTTCAGAAGGATAGCCGAGTTAGTCCTTAACTGAACAGAAAAACTAAAAAAAATAGTCTAGTATCACCTTAAAGACTAAATAGTTACCAGAGGCTGATAACCAACCTATGAAGGTGCTAATGGTTCTTAAGTCATTAACATGTGGAAGATAATGTGCGAGCCATCTGGTTCATACCATTTGCATTATAATTAAACTTGTGAATGAAGTTAAGTTCCAACCCTTCTAGCACTCCTAGCTACCAAAACTACAAACCATGAGTAATATACCTGAAAATACCATCCTGACCACCATGGATGTAGAAGCTCTTTACACCAACATTCCACATGAAGATGGATTACAGGCTAACACTGCACACCTAGTTACAGGGCTCTGTGACTTTGTCCTCACCCACTACTTCCAATTCGGAGACAATTTGTATCTTCAAGGCAGCGGCACAGCCATGGGCACCTGCATGGCACCACAATATGCCAAAGTCTTTATGGCTGACCTTGAACAATGTTTCCTCAGCTCTCACCCCCTACCACCCTTACTCTACTTGCACTACATTGATGACAATCTCCATCATATGGACCCATGGGAAAGAGACCCTTGAAGAATTTCACAGGGATTTCAACAACTTCCACCCCACCATCAACCTCAGCCTGCATCAGTC
Organism: Pelodiscus sinensis; assembly: GCF_052426305.1. NCBI lineage: Eukaryota > Metazoa > Chordata > Testudines > Trionychidae > Pelodiscus > Pelodiscus sinensis. Next base: position 3,173,282 of record NC_143055.1, on the reverse strand, counting down.
CACATAAGAAATCCACTTCCTTGACACTACAGTACAATTAAAGGATGGAAAAATTTCCACCACCCTATACCGGAAACCTACCGACTGCTACACTTACCTTCATGCCTCTAGCTTCCATCCCAGACACATTTCTCAATCTACTGTATACAGCCAAGCGCTAAGATACAACCAGATTTGCTCTAATCCCACAGACAGAGACAAACACCTATAGGAGCTACGCAGAGCATTCTTAAAACTGAAATACCCACCTGGAGACGTAAAAGACAGATCGACAGAGCCAAAAAAAGTACCCAGACACAAACTACTTCAAGACAAGCCCAAGAGAGAAAACAATAGAATTCCACTCATCATCACCTACAGCCCACAACTTAAACCCCTCCAACGCATTATCAACAAACTACAACCTATCCTGGAACATGACCCCTCACTCTCAGAGGCCTTGTGCGGGGGGGGGAGGGGGCAATTCTCACTTACAGACAACCCCCTAACTTCAAACAGATTCTTTCCAGTAACCACCCAACACACCTCCATCATAATCATCCTGGAACCCACCCCTGTAATCAGCCCCGGTGCCAACTCCGCCCACACATCTATACCACCAATTTCGTTACTGGATCCAACCACATCAGCCACCAAGTCAGAGGCTCACTTAACTGAACATCTACTAATGTGATCTATGCCATCAAATGCCAGCAATGCCTCACTGCAACGTACCGTATATTCCGGCGTACAAGACGACATCTGATGTTAAAAAACATCCCCCAAAAATCGGGGGTCGTCTTGTACGCCGGATGCCCCGCCGCCGGAGCCCCTCCGCGGCTTTGAAAGCCTCGGGGGAAGCCGGCGGCGGGGCATCCCAGGCGCGCATGGGCTGCCCCCCCGCCGGAGCCCCTCCGCGGCTTTGAAAGCCTCGGGGGAAGCCAGCGGGGGGGCATCCCAGGCGCGCATGGGCTGCCCCCCCGCCGGAGCCCCTCCGCGGCTTTGAAAGCCTCGGGGGAAGCCGGCGGGGGGTCATCCCAGGCGCGCATGGGCTGCCCCCCCGCCGGCTTCCCCCGAGGCTTTCAAAGCCGCGGAGGGGCTCCGGCGGGGGCGCAGCCCATGCGCGCCTGGGATGCCCCGCCGCCGGCTTCCCCCGAGGCTTTCAAAGCCGCGGAGGGGCTCCGGCGGGGAGGAGGGGGGCAGCCCAGGCGCTCCTGGCGGCTTTGCTCCCGGTGCCTCTGGTCTGCTGGGGACCATCTCCAGCAGACCAGGGACACCGGGAGCAAAGGAGGCGGAGGGGCGCTGGGGTATAAGATGAAACCCTATCTTTTAATTAAAAAGATAGGGGGTCGTCTTATACACCCAGTCGCCCTATACGCCGGAAAATACGGTATACTGGCCAAACTGGACAGTCTCTGTGGGAAAGAAGTAATGGACACAAATCAGATATCCCAATAGAGCAATTCACAAAAACCTGTTGGAGAACATTTTAATCTTCCTGGACACTCATTAATGGATCTTCAAGTCGCCTTTTGTTTCAGACCAATTCCACAAGTCAAATGCACAGAGAAGGCTTGAACTTAACTTCATTCACAGGTTTAATTCTTATGCAAATGGTATGCACAAGGATATTGGATGGCTCGCACATTATCTTCCACATATTAATGACTTAAACCAACCAACCAACCAATGAAGGTGCTAACAGTTCTTATCAGCTTCTTGTAGCTATTTGGTCTTTAAGGTGCTATTAGACTATTTGTTGTTTTTTTAGTTTTTCCTGTTACAGACTACCTTGGCTACCTCTCTGAAGCTTATCTACTCAACGGACTCTCTTTTTTTTTTTTCTTCCTCCCCCTCCTTTTCCCTCCCTTATTTATTCTTGGATCTGGATCTCTAACACTCCTGTCATCTGAAGAAGTAGGTTGTGCCCATGAAAGCTCATGATACCATCTACTTGTTTTGTCAGTCTTTAAGATGCTACTAGACTATTCGTTGTTTTTTAAGTTTTTCCTGTTACAGAACAACACAGCTACCCCCTCTGAAGCTTACAAAAAGTGTTCTTAATGATCACTACTAATCAGAATCTCAATTTTACACCTTAACTGAAAAAAACAGCCACTAAGGCACTGGATTCAATAATGATACAAGGAAAGCACCACCAACTAAATTAACAACAACATGTATTAATACACCTGACTGGTTTTCCAATCAAATACTAACTTGTTCCCATCCTGTTTAAGAGTAGCTTGAGAAAGCGGAAGGAATACCACCTGGCGATATGGCTATTTAGTTACTTTCAAATGCGTATTTTTTTAACAAAAATCTAAAACCTACCAGCAAGTTTAACTGCTCTTGTTGTGGTTTGTCCAGTTTTTGTTAATTTTGCTGAAGTAACAAGAAAAATGTGTCATTACAAATCCTAAAGCAGAAGACTATTTTCACTTTTAAAACATGACAAAGCCTTGCACCAAAAAGTTATAAAGCCCTATCTTAGCAATGGTCTTCAATATTTCAAAAGAGTAGTAGCACACTGACAGATCAAAGCTAGGTGTGCACAGGGATCTAGAAGGGAGCATAAAGCACCTTGCAGCAGTGTCTCCTGAGGGGAATAACTGATCAGCACGTGTATGTATCTCGGAGGTGGCTACTGCTTATGGGGCTAATCGACAGCCTATTAAATTAAAAGAAAAAACACTGATTTTATAGGACCATAAATACCATACTCGTCTTTCACAGATAAAAGCATACAACTGGTTATCTAAAACTTATTGGAACGTAAGGAGTTAGGGATGCATTAAACCACATGCCCCCTCAAGAAAATTATTATAAGAGGAAATTTCAGGGACAGATTGTTTCCTTGTCTCCGCTTCGGGCCTGCTTTCAGGTCACAACCACAATAAGTTAAAAAAAAAAAAAAAAACTATTAGCCAAGGACGAGAAAAGGGAAATATCAGAAAGTGACTGGAACTCACCTGCAGAAGCAGCTGCAGTAGCAGATTTAATCTTCTTAATAGTAGCGCTATTTCCCTCTTTTCTAATACGAGAAAGAAACAGGATCAGAGAGGACAGTAAGTTTTTAAAAAACAATTTCACAAATGTGAAAACAGAAAGAAAATGCATTTCCGCTTTGCATTTTACTATTTTGAAGAACTACAAGCAAAAGGTGGTAGTTGCTATGCACGCATCTCACTTACTTTGTACTCAATGCTGCTTTTTTTATACTCTGTGTCATCTTCTTTACACTTACTTTGACCTGTAATTTATGTAAAGAATATGAAATAAACCTTTACTGTGTTTTCTACATCTTGCTATTTACCACAGACTACATTTTTTATGGCTTGGAAAAAAATATTACATTAATCCCATTTATCCATAAACATCCATCTTTTTCCATAAGACAGACAAAAAAACCACAAGAACTGGAATCAGATAGAGTTACATTTTTTTAAAACTACTATTCTTCCACAGAGGGAGATCCGTACAAATCTAATTGCTCAAAGCAATCTGTGGTATTAATAATTTTCTAAAGCTATTGTAAGAATGCAACAACAAAACATTACCCTAATCTCCAACATCCTACTTACCTGGCCAGGAAGTATTTTTGGCTTTTCTGCTATACTTATTTTCACACGCTTCCCATTTACCAGCACCGGCGCTGTTTCACCATACTTCACAGCTGCTACCACTGCCTCTTTATAGTTCATTTCTAGGAAGGCCTACAATAAATTGCAAGTTTCTTTTGAAATATTTGCTATATAGTTGAAAGCTGAAACAAATTATATTTTGTTTTAGGAAATCTGTTCCACTATTTGATCTGAGGAAGTGGGTCTGGCCCACGAAAGCTCATCACCTAATAAACCATCTTGTAAGTCTTTAAAATGCTACATAGTTCTGGTTTTTGTTCACACCATGTGATCCTTAAGGAAAATACATACACAAGTCTGAAATTTGTTGAAAAATATCTGGATTAGAGTTTTATAGGAAGAAACTTTTAAGATGTATCAAATATCTAGACAATTCAACAATTCTCAGCTCAGAAAACAAGCAAGACTTATTTTCACATTGACAGAACTAACATGCCTGGTTCTTGCAAGACTGCCTATGGCATCTTTAATGTCTAAAACTGGTTAACTGTCCTCATAGTCAAAGAGCTTTGGAACAGAGAACTGACAGGATTCCATTGATCAGCATATTTTATTACTACGTTAAGAGCATTGTACATTTAAGGCACTGTAAGTATGGCATACAGATTTCACATCTTGATAGGCACCTCAGAACATGCTTACCTCATTTCTAGAGCGAAGCACCAGGAAGTCACTCACTTTACCAAATGGCTGAACAATTTTTTTAATATCTTGATCTGAAAAGCCATCATCAGGCAAATCTGTTATATGAAGAACTGTGCCACAACTCAAAAGTTTCTCTCTCAATAACTGTAAAAAAAACCAAACAATTTTCTAAGCCGCATATTAAAAAAAATGCTTTGAATGAAAATCATTCCAAGTTTGAAAGCAGATAGACTGGTAAGTTTACTCTAGTATTAAACAAAACTGCCAAAAGTTGACTGTAAATCCATCCTCTCTTCTTTTGTAAATACGTCTAACCCTGTTTTAACTTACCTGTAAAACATGGTGTGGGAACACAGTATAATGCAACATTAATTTTATGACCTATTTTGAATAAGAGGACTCAGATTTTCAAAAAGTGTTAAAGTTTTAAAATCCTTTTATGTTGTTCGGTCTTATCAGGAGCTTCACAGGTTCAAAATACTACAAACGTCATTAGTGTCATGTGGATATCATCTTTTTAATTTATTTTTATCCTGTTTAGAAAGATAACATGTTCTCTTTGTTGTACACTTTGGTGACAGGAAAGTACTTGCTTCTAGCAGCATGACCAGTTGTATCCATCACAGTTAAACAGTGGTAAATAAAAATATTTAAAAAATCTGCAGATCACACACTAGGGATGTGTAAACGTGTACACGGTTAACCGATGGGCCTGGGTTTCACCCATTCTCCCCGCCCCCACCCCAGCTGCTGTCTCTGTATTAATACATTTATGAGACCAGAGGTTATATGGTTAAATTATTCAACTGGCACCCAGAAGATCTGGGCAGGCAAATCTAATCTTTCCTTTACCTGCTGTGTCTATTTAGACTAAGTTGCTCTGGACACGGTCTGTTTCTTACCGGTGCTTAACACAATGGGGGCCCAATTTCAGCTGGGGCCTTTAGATCAGGGGTGGGAAAGAGGCTGCCAGCAGGCTGGATCCAGCCTGCCAAGTCACCAGATCTGGCCCGCAGCCAGCCAGCCAGAACCCTTAGGCAGACAGCAGCTCACGCTTTAAACAGCTGGCTGCTGTCCACTCTGGACGGCTGGGGAGGGAGGAGGGAGGCTATGCACACTGCCCCTGCACCACAGCAAAATCTCTCAGCTCCCATTGCCATTTTCTAGCCAATAGGAGCTGAGAAATTTTGCTGGGGGCAGGGGCAGCATATGAAGCCTCCCTTTCTCCCTATGCCCGGAACAGAATCACATGGAGAAGCCAGCCAACAAACTTTATCAAAGAGACAGACAGCCTGCCTCAGGTTCCTGAACCTAGGTAACTGCCTCCCAGCCAGAGCCTGCCTCTGGCACCAAAACGCACTCTTCCCCCACAACTACCTGCCCAGGTCACTACACAAAACCTCTGTACCCCTTTCCCCCTTCTCCCAGGTCACAAATCCCTCCCAGACCCTGTACCCCTCCTATATCCCTCCCCAAGTCCAGAATTCTCTCTTGCATCCTTACCCTCTCCTGGATCCTGCACCCCAAGCTCCAGCCCCAAATCACAACCCCGTCCTTTACCCAAACTCTCCCTCAGACCCCACGCCCCTTCCTGCACCCCAGACTCCCTACTCCAAACTCCCTTCTGCACCAAAGCTCCGTCCCAAACCTTATACTCCCTCCACAGAAGTTCAGCCCTTGTCCTCTTGGCATGGCCCCCCATTAAAAATTAGTGCCCACCCCTGCTTTAGATACTACTGTAATATACATTGTTAACGCAAACATAAATGAATGAATAAGGACTATGGATTAAACAGTATTGAAACAAGCACTACAAAAAATGCCTAGAGAGAGATCTTGGAGTCATTGTGGATACTTCTCTGAAAATACATTCGATGTGCAGCAGCAGTCAAAAAGCAAACAGAATGTTAGGAATCGTTAAAAAGGCATAGAGAATAAGACAGTATCTTATTGCCTTTGTATAAAACCATGATATGCCCACATCTTGAATACTGCATACTGATGTGATCATCTCGTTTCAAAAAAGCTCTCCGGGCATTGGAAAAGGTTCAGAAAAGGGCAACAAAAATTATTAGGGGTTTGAAACGGGTCCCACATGAAGCAAGATTAAAAAGACTGGGACTTTTCATCTTAGAAAAGAGGAGACGGGGGGGAGGGGAGGGACGACAAATATGATAGAGGTCTATAAAATCATGACTGGTGTGGAAAAAATGAATAAGGAAAAATTATTTACTTGTTCCCATAACATAAGAACTAGGGGTCACCAAATTAAATTAATAGGCAGCATGTTTAAAACAAACAAAAGCAAGTTTTTCTTCATGCAGCGCACAGTCAACCTGTGGAACTCCTTGCCAGAGGATGTTGCAAAAATCAGGACTTTAACATGGTTCAAAAAAGAATTTAGATAAATTCATGGAAGTTAGGTCCATCAATGGCTAATTAGTCAGGATAGGTAGGAATGGTGTCCCTAGCCTCTGTTTGTCAGAGGCTGGAAATGGGTGAAAGGGGGGCATCACATGATGATTCTGTGTTCTGTTCACTCCCTCTGGGGCATCTGGTATTGGCCACTGTTGGAAGACAGGACACTGGGCTAGACGGACCTTTGGTCTGACCCAGTATCGCCGTTTGTATGCTCTATTAATTGGTCAACAGTGCATTGTTCCTATTTCTAAGGCCCGAAAAGTAAACTCATGCCTGGAAAGCTGTCAGAGTCAGAGGTCAGAATGACCTATATGCATCTCCAAAATAATTTTCGGCTTTCAATATATTGTGTTGCAGTGATGTTCCCTCTAATGTGTCCATTCACAGGCAGAACCAATTTTGTTGCTCTGTGCACTGAGGCTTGTGAGGATTTGCACCACCAGAAGAAACACATGCTGCCAGCTGTGGCTGCTCTGAAATTCATCGGGCAGCATTTGACTCTCTCCTGGGAGGTGGCTGTCCAAGCGCTCAGCTTACAGGGAACACTGTGTTGCAGTAGTGTTTATCAAGCTCACTAGCAAACAGTAAATTGCTACATTTAGACTATAATCTCTACTATACAAAGCCAACAAACCAGCTGTTTCAAGGGAACAATTACACCTTTTTCCACATGATCCCCTTGAAGATGAGACATACAGGTTGGACCTCCCTGGTCTGGCACTGCTGGGGCCAGGTGTGGTCAATGCTCCCCTGCTGGCTGTCCCACTCCCAAGCTGCCAAGGCTGGGGTTCCTGCTCGCTGCTGCCGGGTGTTCCCCAGGTTTCCCTGCCAAGCCACACAGACACCACCACCCCTGCTGCCACTGGGGATTCCCCAGGGCTCCCCATCCAAGACTCACCTGCTGCCGCCAGGCCCCGCTGCCACTGGGGGTTCTCTGGCTGGGAACACCCAGCCACACCAGCCCCACTACCACTGGGAATTCCAGGGTTCCTCATCTGGGATTCCTTGGCCTCAATAATGCCAGGGAGTTCCCCAGCCCTGTCTGGGGCCACCCAGCTGCCTGGCTCATAGCTCGCTGGATGTTTCCCAGGGTTCCCTGGCTGGAGATGCCCAGCCACCACCAGCCCCACTGCTGGAGCCAGTCCTGCTCCCGCTGGGGCTTCCCCGAGGCTTCCTGGCCACCACCTTACCCTGCTGCGGCAAGGGGTTCTCCAGGTGGGGAAGGGTCTCCCCATTTGCTTCCTGGTCTGGCTAACATCAGGGGTTCCCTGGCCAGGGAGGGAACTCCCTGTTCGTAGCCTGGTCCTACTAATGATGGGGGTTCTCCAGCTGGGCCGCGGCTCCCCAGCCGCCACCTGGCCCAGCCACAGCTCCCCAGCCCTGAGTGCTCTTAGCTGGCTCCCGCTCTCCACCTCCAGGGCTCTTTGGTCCAGCAACATCTGTGGCACCGAAGGGTCACAGAGCTGGGACTTTCAACCTCTATTAACCACATTCTTAAAACCACAACAGAAAATACAGAAAACACTGACCCTATTATAAGGAGCAGGACGAGGAACTTTGGTTTCCTTTGCAGCTTTCCCATCAAAATTTATCTCCCTCTTTTCCTGTGCATCAGCAGTTTCAGATTTCATTTTAGAAGCAGATGAGCCAGGCACAGACGATAAATCTTTCTTCAAAGTCTTGTGATGACCTGTAGCATTTAGTGGCTTTTTCATAGTTCCAGGTACCTTTCCTACGCCTGACATCCCTCGTGCAGGTGATGCTTTTCCTATCCCTGAAGACCCTTGTCCAGCTGCTTGAAGCGATTTCTGTTTATTGAATTCTGCAACGAAACTGGCTCCCAAACTTTTTACTACAGCCTCCAAGGCTGCCTTTTTATCTGAGGAAAAGAAAAACAACGTTCTTACAATACAGTACATTGATTGTCAGTCAGTTTCCCAAGCAGAATTGCAGCTGTAAAAAACTGCTTTATCTAAACAAATCTGATAATTTCGTAGAAAGACAAACAGGAACCTAATATTTTTAATCAAGTTTGTTTTCTTTCTTCGTCACTGTATATAATTAAAACTGTAGCAAAAATAAAAGGTTATTTTACCATTAATACTGCCTATTTTCTTTCAGCAACGTTTTTATAGACTGAGTAAGGGAAGCAGACCACAGTTTCCAATCCCAAAGGTGCGCAGTACTACTAGGCCGCAACATCTGGATTGCAAGCACTGCCGGATAAATTTTCAATCCCTAAACATTGTTTTAATTGCAACTTAAAAAAAATTCACACACAATTTTTTGGGGTAAAAACGTGTGTAAACCAGGCTTAGATTCTGGGCCTTAACCAACCACACAGAATATTCCCTTAAACACAACTCCATTTTCATAACTAAGTTGCACACACAACTGCCCAAAAGAACAGGAACTTTTCTTTAAGAGGTACACACACATTCATGCTGGGTGAAACCAAGTGAGTGGCAGATAAAAGGAAAAGAAAATCACAAGGGTCCATGGGTACTTTCTATTTCTAAAACCTTCCAGGATAGGATTTTTTAAACCCTATCCTGCTCATCACTCCCCAAACTAGCTTTTAAAAACAACGCTTTCAAGTGTGAAAGAATTAGCAGCGACTTCAACATCGTTTTCTCTGTTCCTCCTCCCCCTGCACTACCTCCAGCCCTCTCCTCTATTTGTTGTCCTTTCCAGTGTGTGCTTCTGTGTCTCTCTCCTCTCTTATAGACTGCAGTGGCCAGAGCAGCTTTGCGATTATTATGTTGGAAGACGAAGGGGTGTTAAAATGCTCTCTGCCTCATTGATCTAAGAGTGAGTAGTATGCAATGAATATGTTCACTCAGCAGGCTGTATAATCCCCTCTTCTCACTGCTAATATGGCTGGAAGGTGGCAGGCTCAGATCTTGCAGATGACATAAGTAGGGAGGAAGTACTGATGTCTTTCATGAAATCTAGAAGCTTTGATAATGTCATCAAGAGTTAAAATGGTACCAGAATGACATTCCACACTGTTTTCGGTGTTCCTGAGGTTTAAAAGAAAACTTTTGCAGGAGAACAAGAAATCTGAAGTATGGGAATTGTTAAAACATAGTTCAGTTCACAGGGCCCAAGAACAACATCAGCATACAAAACATAATGGTCTGAAAACTGACTACGCTTATTATCAGGGCTCGACAAACCGCTGACTCTATGCGCCCGTGGCGAGTAGATTTCAGCCGGTCGCTCCGTGTGCCCCATTCACCAGCGCTGCGCACATGCACAGTGCCGGTCTGGTGCATGCACGGTGCTGGGCTGGTGAGTAGCTCTCGCCACGGTTTGTCAAGCCCTTCTTCTTATTAAATAACACTAAAATTACTATATATGAAAGACCAAAGAAAAACTCTTTTCTCCAGAATTATTCCAGGCAATTGATAGCAGTTAGTGTCTTGGCCAACTTGACTTAAGTGTTCAAAAAAGAACTACATAAGGAGAAAAGGTTCAATGGCTACTGGCCAGGAGGGGCAGGGATGGTGTCCCTATCTCTGTTTACCAGAAGCTGGGAATGGACAACAGAGGACTGGATTGCTTGATCACCTGTTCTGGTCATTCCCTCAGTGACACCTGGCTCTGGACACTGTTGGAAGACAGGACACAGGGCTAGAAGGATGTTTGGTCTGACCCAAGTATGGCCATTCTTATGTTAGTGAACTGTGAGTTTCACTATTTCCATTGTACAGTCAGTTTCGTATGCGTGCGTGCGCTCTCACAAAGCAACAGGGGTAGGGGTGTTAGAAACACAAGACTGAAAACGATAAAAAAAAATTGGCAGGTGGGTTCCAAGACAGGTAAAGTTCCTGAAACTTCAGATGTTTTCCATTTGATGTTTGCCCTTTAATTTCAGTAATACCCATCTACTGACCTGGAGATCTAGCTGTCCTCCTTGATGCCCATTCATTGCTAGCAGATCGCTGGGGTCGTGGACTAGACCTCAAAGGATTTCTGGATCGTTGTGGTGACCTAGACCTGTGCCTAGGGCTAAGACGACGCATCTGCCTTGGACTTCGACTTCTTGGTCTAGCTAGCCTGAAACGGCCAGGGCTCCTGGATCGGGATCGAGACCGGCGAAGAACATGGCCAGAGCCTGATCCTCTTGAATGCCTAGGACCAGGACTAGCAGAATTAGAACGTCTCTTTGGGGTCTGATTTTCTTTTCTGTCGCCTTCATTTCTGTGAAACAAAAAGTAGATTACAAGGATATCCTAAGTAATTCCTTATCTAATCTGAAAAGGATCAATTTAAACTGTCTGTTGAAACAGACTTGTGAAAATAAAACTAGAACTGGAATAGGACTAAGTGTGCTTCCAACTCCAGTAACACAAGCTCCTTAACATTGAAGCAGAAATTGAACTGAAAAGAGGTGAGTAAGACAGAGGTGGCAACATATGAACGGAGAAGAGGAAGATACTAAAAACTAATTCCAAAGTGTTGAGCAGAAGAGACAAGGAGGATGGTGGTGCTGTCAACAGAGGAGGAGAAGAGGGTTGATCAGAAAAAAAATAATTATGTTTTGACTAAGCTGAAATTGAGTTTTGTGCTGGGCAAACTGGGACAATATGCCCACAGTTGGACACCTGGGAAAGCACAAATGCAACATGCCAGGATTTAAGTAAATATTAGAGAGCTGCAACCAGAGGCTTCCTAAATGTGGGTAAACAGCCCTTTTCACCTGCATGGTGATTCTGTCTTTTCTGCATTGTTTTATGTATCCCCTATATGGGGGGGGGGGAGCTGCGCCCTTCCTAAAGTGCACCTGGGGTATGGAAAGCTTCAGGCTGGCGCAGTTCCAGATGGGGAGGGGGGGAAAGAGGGTGCATGCCCCCAGCCAGCCTCTTTCACCTGCCTGGTGATTCTCTCCCTTTTATGAGAAGCAATCCCATTCCAGGCACATCCTGTTTTCCTGGCACAACCAAACCCTTACCTTGCTTTAAGTTATGATAAGAAGAAGCTGCACACCAAATTTGGTGGTCCTAGTTCTTATAATTTACAAGTTCTTGAGCAAACAGACAGACCCTCCACTAGGACAAACTCTTAAATACAGTAAACTTCCGATAATCCAGCACCTTTAGGACCCAGGGGGTACCAGATTATCAAATATGCTGGACTATCGGAAGGGTGGGCTATGAGAGGCCTGGAGTGGGGGTATGAGGAGGGGCGGCGCTGCAGCGGCAGCACCCCAGCCGCTCTGCAGCAGATGTCCCCAAGTCAGCCGCTGCTGAAACTGACCAGCGGCTGACTCCTGGAAGCCCGGGCAGAGCAGCTCCAATTGTACCACTGCCTGGAGCACTTCCAGGTTCCAGGTAGTACCAGACTAGCAGGAGTGCTGGACCACTGGATGCCAGACAACTGAAGTTTTACTGTATATGGTAGACCACACAGAGCACGTCAGCACTCAAAAATCATTAGCAACAACTTCCACTTGAAGTTCCCACAAAATTATTTCTTCACTCAATCTTTCAAAACTTAGCCATATGTAATCTTCAGGGCTCAACAAATACACTTGCCCGCGGCAACCTGTTATAGCCAACCTGTTCTTAAAAACCCTCCAATCATAGGGACTCTACAATCTTCCTTGAAAGCACACTCTAGAGCTTAAACTACCCTTATAATTAGCAAGGGTTTCTGAATATTTAACACAGCTCTTAACTTACTGCAGATTAATCCTGTTACTACATACAGTCCCACCTTCCATGAATATGAAGAGCAAATGATCACAGTCTTTTTTATAACAGTTCAACATATTTGAAGACTGTTTTCATGTTCCCCCTCGGCCTTTTTTTTCCTCCAAACCAAATATTCCCAGTTTTTTAACCTTCCCTCACAGGTCAAGTTTTCCAATACCTTTTATCACTTGCTGATCTCCTCTAACATCTCTGCAACTTAACCACAACTTTCATAGAGTGTGGTCCCTAGAACTGGACACACTGCTCCAACTGAGGCCTCACCAGTGCTAAGCAGAACTGGACAAATACCTCCCATGTATTACATACAATACTCCTGTTAATAGAGTACATGAATATTATACCCCAGAATATTAGCCTTTTTTGAAAATGCATCGCATTAAATTTGTGATCAACTATAACTCCTAGCTCCTTTTCAAAAGTACTACTACACGGCTAGTTATTCCCATTTTATAGTTGTGCATTTCGTTTTTCCATCCTAAGTCAAGTCCCTTTCACTTGTTTTTTGGTTTTCCTCTTCCATAATTCAAATAAATGCTCCCATTTGCCAGTCATTCTGAATTCTAATCCTGTTCTCTGAAGAGCTTGCAACCTTCCAGCTTGGTGTCATCCACAAGTTTTATAAGCACTCTCTCCACCCCGTTATCCAAATCATTAATGAAAATATAGACCAGTACGAGACCCAGGACTGACTTCTGTGGTATCCCGGAAGGTACATCCTTCCAGATTGACAGCACTTATTGATAATTACTTACTGATTTTGGTCTTTCAATCAGATAGCGATCCCATCATATAATACAAGGTGGGCCATATTTTTGATTGGGGGCCATTCCAAGAACCTCCCAAGTGGTCAAGGACTGCACTCTTCCATGATATTAATATAGAAGGTGCAGGGTCTGAGATGGAGACGGGAGCTTACGGTAAGGTACTGGGGTGAAGGAGAGGGGGGGTGTGGTATCTGGGAGGAAGTTAGTGTGAAGGAGGGGGTTCTAAACCTGGAGCAGGGACTGGGGCACAGGGGTTTGGGTTGTGACCTAGGGCAGGCAATTGGGGTGCAGGATCTGGGAGGGGGCATGGGTGCAGGAGGAGGGACAGAGGATTTGGATTACATGGGATAGGGAGACAGGAGTGAAGGAGCAGAGGGTACACCAGAGGCTGAGAGAGCCTCCCTGGGTGACTCCTAGCCAGCAGCCCAACAGGTACTTTGCCTTCCATTCTCTGGGCAGGCCACTCAAGAGCAGCTAGCTGCAGGACCACAAATGTCTGAACACCTGTGAGCTGGAGGGGACGGAGTTCTTAGTGAACTGTCTGTTCTTCAAACAGGCAGGTTCCGTTGGCCAAAAATCAGACAATGGGAGCTACAAGATCATGCTGGGGGCAAGGGCAGCATGCAAAGCCTCTCTCCTCTTCCCCCCCAGGGATGTAGCCATTCACAAAAAAACAGGGCCCCACTGCCAGCTTTTCTGAGCAGCAGGTGGGGATGGGTCCGGCAGGAAGACTAACAGGTTCCTGCTGTGTCCACTGGCTAGATCCAGCAACTTGATGGGCAGGATCTGGCCTGCAGCCACATTTTGCCCAGTCCTGATATAATTTCATCTAGATCACATTCCCCTAATTTGCTCATAAGAACACACCTGTTAATGCATCCCAGAATCATGTTTGCTTTTTTTGCAACAGCATCACACTGCTGACTTATATTCAACCTGTGGTCCACTATAACCCCTAGATCCCTTTCTGCCGTACTCCTTCCTAGGCAGTCGCTTCCCATTCTGTATGTGTTAAACTGATTGTTCCTTCCTAAGTGGAGCACTTTGCATTTGTCTTTATTAAACTTCATCCTATTTACCTACAACCATTTTTTTAATTTGTCCAGATCATTTTGAATTATGACCCTATCCTCCAGATCAGTCGCAATCCCTCCCAGCTTGGTATAATCTACAAACTTAATAAGTGTACTTTCTATGCCAATATCTAAATCGTTGATGAAGATATTGAACAGAGCTGGTCCCTAAACAGACCCCTGCGGAACCCCACTTGTTATGCCTTTCCAGCAGGATTGTGAACCATTAATAACTACTCTCTGAGTACGGTTACCCAGCCAATTATGCACACACCTTATAGTAGCCCCATCTAAGGTGTATTTGCCTAGTTTATTGATAAGAATATCATACAAGACCGTATCAAATGCCTTACTAAAGTCTAGGTATACCACATCCACCGCTTCTCCTTTATCCACAAGACATGGATTTGTTCTTTACAAATCCATGCTGGCTGTTCCCTATCACCTTGCCACCTTCCAAGTGTTTACAGATGATTTCCTTAATTACCTGCTCCATTATCTTCCCTGGCACAGAAGTTAAACTAACTGGTCTGTAGTTTCCTGGGTTGTTCTTATTTCCCTTTTTATAAATGGGCACTATATTTGCCCTTTTCCAGTCCTCTGGAATCTCTCCTGTCTCCCATGATTTTCCAAAGATGACAGCTAGAGGCTCAGATACCTCCTCTATCAGCTCCTTGAGTATTCTAGGATGCATTTCATCGGCCCTGGTGACTTGCAGGCATCTAACTTTTCTAGGTGATTTTTGCTTAAAAGACATAAGCCAACTTCAGTTAACAATTATCTAACTCTTTCTTGATTATACAAAAAGCAAGCTAAAAATATACATAACTCTTAAAATATCAATTCTGTCAAAACAGAATTAATCCAAAAAGAAAAAAGTAGAGATGGAAGCTTGTGTTTTTAAATCAAGTGGCTTCAAAATTCATGTATGCACAGATTTTAAGGACAGAAGAGACTATTAGATCTAGTCTGCTTTTCTGTATAACACAGACTACAGGTAATGGTGACATACTATCTGCTGAACCCTATAACTTTTGCTTGACTTAAGTATATCTGCCCAAAAGGCATCTAATCTTGAGTAAGACAGGACTGTTCTCCATGATCTTCTTGAGACTATTCCCAAAACCTTGCACGTTTCTCTCAAAGAGCAGCACCAACTCTGGTACTGCTGCTGTATAGAGAACCTATGGTAAAGCATAAGAAGCCCCCATTTAGTAGAATTATATAGTAAAAACATAAGGGCAGCAAAGCTATTACTTACAAGCAGTAAACTGGGTTAAAGGAATGTATATCACTACTGTATTCATTTCTTACTGTTGGAGTAACAGCAAATTGCCTTATTTTTCAAAGGCGGTTACCTCTTTGAAGAATGGGCCTCAGGATTCCAATCAGGGTACCTGGTTTAAAAATAAAATAGTTAATGCAAAAAGTTAAACCTGCAAGCTGAACTACTCTAATATTCAATTTCACATCTATGTTCCCAACTTATTTTCACTTTAATAGGTTATGCAGATCAAGACCTGGGACAGCACCAACTTTATGTAAAGTGTTAAGCTCTAATCACAGAGAATAAATAAAGGATGACCCATACATATAAAGCTTAAAAAAAAAAAAAAAAAAAAAAGACTGATATTCTGTACTATATGACTACTGTATAAATGTATACACAAGTAACAAATCCCTTACTGTTGACGTAACTGACGACAGCTCTCAAGGTGAGCAGGATTATTCTGATGCTGAATCCAATCCTGTTGGAGGAGGGGGAAAAAAATCCACAAAAGTTTGATTAATATGCTATGCCAAAATTTATCCAAATTAACATAAAGCAAGTTTTTCCATCACTGACAAAATTTTAGGCTATCAAAAGATTGATGTTTAGCTCCACACTCTCATCTGAAATTACATCTTATACTAAAAATAAAAAACACTAAAGATAACATTACATTTGTTAACCAAAATATAGACATACAAATAAAGTCTTTAGCAGGAGTTACATAGAAACAATGCACTGAATTAAACTAATCAGCAATTCATTTGCTTCAAAAGTGTCAGTGTCATTAGTTAACTCAAAAAACCTTTAACAGCCGGTTATGTGTAAGACTATCAGCTATCATCTAAAAAATTTGAGAGAATAGGTTGTTACTTACATTTAAAAAAATCTGATAAACTGAGAAACTATATTATTTTAGCAAACACAGACATGTAATTTTAAAATAATAGACAGCAAAGGCTGTCATACATCTTATGCCTCAAACCCAAAAACAGAATTTTAAAGCATTAATTCTTACTAACGCATTAAAGTATATGGTGAACCAAAAATCTTAAAATAAACTATTTTCTGTCAGCTATTTTACATAGAAAGGAAGCATTTTTATCATGCATTAACACAGACATTTTTTTTAATTTATATTTGGGAACCTTTGGCTGGAAATTAATAGCTGTGACACTATAGACAAAAGGACCTATGGAAGGCCCCATATCTGCAAACCCTTATGAGCTTAAAGTTAAGATCATACCCAAGTAGGCCAAATGAGACTTGTTAAAGTTTGCAAGACTGAGGTAACAGACATTACTACCCAATTTATACTAGCAAATTGACCTACCTTTTGCTGAAATTTATTAGCAACAAGGATCATTTTGCTAGTACAGGCAGTCCCCGACTTACGCGGATCCGACTTATGTCGGATCCGCACTTACGAACGGGGCTCTCTCGCCCCGGAGGTCGAGGTGGCGGATTGCTACCTGCGAGCTCCGGGGCGAGAAAGCCCCATTCGTAAGCTGCTCCGGTGCCCCTGGTCCGCTGGAGACCGTCTCCAGCAGACCAGGGGCACCGGGCGGGTTCCCGCACTTCTGAGGCTTTGCCAGAGCAAAGCCTCAGAAGCGCGGGAACCCGCCGCTGCTGCGGCTTCAGTCCCGGTGCCTGTGGTCTGCTGGGGACGGTCCCCAGCAGACCACAGGCACCGGGGACTGAAGCCGCAGCAGCGGCGGTTCCCCGCGCTTCTGAGGCTTTGCTCTGGCAAAGCCTCAGAAGCGCGGGACCCCGCTGCGGCTCTGCTCCCTCTGTCCCTGGTCTGCTGGGGGGGGGGGGGGGGCGCAGCTAGTGTGCCCCCCTAGCAGACCAGGCTTTTGTTTTGGACCCTGGGGCAGAGCAGCTGGGGCGCTGCCGATTGGTCCTGCAGCGCCGCTCTGGGCACTACTGGACCAACCCGGCAGCACCCCAGCTGCTCTGCCCCAAGTATACAGTATTACTTACACTTCACTATTAAAATAACGTTGTATTTACTAACACTTGTTTGGCCAAAACATTAAGAATGTTTTATTTTTAAAGCAAGATTCCTCTTAAGATTGTACTGATTCAGAGAAAAAATAGCCATAGCTGATTGCACAGAATTGCATGCAAAGTACACTTAAAGAGTGCATCCTGAACTAAAACACAAACCTATTTTCATAAGCTATTTTTAGTATCCCCCTCCATTTTTCTTACTCTTAGGATAAAATGTACCTACATACTCACCACCCTTTTTCTGGTCCCAGTTGAGAAAAAGCATCAGTCTTTTCAGGAGGTGTATCGAGGCCATTTTGTTTACTAGTCTCTTTTTAACTATCAGTTCAATCAGCATTAACTAGAATGGCAGAAACAGTGATACATTCTCCTCCCTAATAAATATGCTAACCACTTGCTGTGAATCTTCATTTTCTTAATTCCCTCTAGTATTTCATATAATCATTTCCAACATATTCCTTCCAATTTCCAGTCTGATTCCCTCAATCCCCAGGACTCTCCCTTTCTCTCAAGTTCCTGCAATACAAGATTTTTCTTTCTGAAAAAGAGATGGACCAAGATCCCTGTATAGCATGGTAAGTGTTTCTCCTTCTGTCAAGCAAGCCTCATCTACATTAGCATCACACCTGTTTTTGTGCATGCCAGTTCTGCTACAGAACCTTACGTAGAAGAGCTACCAATAAAGCTGATTAGAATCATATTTTGTCCCGTGAACTAATATATGCAGAAGTATAGGCATAATTCTCTTACAGGAAGAAAACAACCATTCATGATTTCAGATTACATTTAAAATCCAAGAAGCTTCAACCTAAATTTAAAACAAAGTTAAAACACTATAAATAAAATAACTAGAACATTGTTGCCCAATTTTAAAATGCAACGAACGTATAACATTCATTCAACACTGAAATTACAAATCAATCTCATTCTAAAAACTAGCAAGGTTCCTGACATCCTTTTAAAGCTGTAATGCATTCCTACAGTATGGATGCAAACACACCCTAAAATAGTTAAATGGTTAACCATCACAGACAGGGGGCTGCTCCAGCTGGGCCTGCCTCACCGTGGGTAGGGGGCTGCTCTGATAAGCCACATGCTTACTGGGTAACCAGTCAACCTCTTACATCTCCTATCCTACAGCACCACTAACCTAGAATTATAATGCTAAGTCATGAAGGATGTTGTATTTACTGGATATGTTCACTAAATGAATTAGAACAATACTGAGTTTTGTTATTTCACAAAGAGGAGGGTTTTCCCTCTCAAAGCTTGCTTATTTGGAAAGAAAAAATATGAACACTCTTAAACACACTGACACATGATCAGAAGATTTGCCATCCTATTTTTTGCTCTAATAGGAAAATAGTTTCAACCTAAAACAAGGTTGTAGCGCCAAAAAATGAATAAACAAACAAATGGAAGTGTTGAGTGGACGCACAGGATTCTCAATAAAGCAAGTCATCTATAATGAAATTCAATTTTGCTTTAAAATGTTTCTGGAAAAATTATTTGCAATTCCAAGTCTTACACAAAACAGCGTTCAGCATAGCAGCCCCAGTCAAAGCTGCAAAAAAGCAGCAAAGGCTTGGAAATGAGAAAGAATATGCATGCAATCAACTTATGTGGGCCACTCAGAAGTTCAAATCTTTATTGCTTCTCTAACCTCAAGGAGCCTATCAGGTTTTGGCTTTGTCTACACTGCCAATGAATGATAAAAGTTTTGTTGTTCAAATAGATGTTAAAAAAAAAGCAGCAGCTCCCCCATCTCAAGATAAAAGTTGTATGTCATCAAGTGGCAGCGTGAATAGCTTGTTGTCCGCAAAGGTGGTAGAAGTATTTTGTCATCAAAAGTGACAACAAGCAGCATTCACACTGCCAGACTTTTAGCAACATGGCCATTTCACTAAAAGCTGTATAATGATGCCACCTGAAGTTGTGCTGGTAATTCAACAGATGGCACTGTTCCCAGATGTCACAGCCAATAGCCAATACCCCAGGATGGCGACAGGACTATATGCTGCTGCCTATGGCATCCTCATAAAAGCAAGGCTTTGATCACTTGTAATTACTAAAGAACAAATCAGCAATTTTTGTAACAAATTATTTTAATCCCAGGTGTCCTTGCCAAATTCCACTACAGGTTGGAGCTCCCTAGTCTGGTACCCTTGGGACCTGGGTGGTCCCAAAGGAGGGATTTTGCCAAACCAAGGGAGGTCATTCCCCCCAGCCTGGCTCTTCTCCTGGCCTGGCCTCCGGGCAGGCTCCCCATGTACAACCCAGCCCCGCTGCTCTGCCACAACAACCCCCAGACCTGCTGCTAGGGCTCTCAGCTTTGCCACAGCAAATCACTGCTCCACAGCCGGTATTCACGGTCCCGCCAGCCCCACCAGTCTGCAGCCCCACCACTGGGACTCCTAGCCCCCAAGCAGCAGACTAGTGCTCAGTTAGCAGGATTCCCAACCCTGCCAGGGAAGCACCAGTCCTGCCGCCGGGGATCATCGCCAAACCACAACAGACCACTGCCCCTCCAGAGCCTGCTGGAATTCCGGCCATCCTGCCACTGCCTCAGCCAGACTCCGCAGCAGGGCTCCTAGTCGCTGGCCTCTCTGCAGCCGGCTGGGCTGGGTGTTCCCAGCCCCTGCAGGGCTCCTGCACCTGGCCCTCTCTGGACCAACAAACATCAATAGGCCCACAGAACAGCCATAGGGACAAGCCTAAAATGGTTCAGGTAATATCATTAGCTCTTTTCCTTCAGACTCAAAACTGAACCTATGCTCCAGCAGAGTGATGGAACAACCAGACTAAGCAATGGCTTCTTTCAGAGGAGACAAATAGGTGCTGGCCAGAGCCATCTTGTCCATAGCACAGTCAAGGACAGCTACCCCAGTCCTGCGCTTTGGAAGGCCCCATGGAGGCTGCCTCCGTTGTCCTACGGACAAGTCGCAGGGCAGACCAGGGGATTATCTGAGGCTGCAGGGGTTGCCCCCACCCAATTCAGTGCGGTGGCAGGAGCCGGAGCAGCCTGCTCTGCTTTGTCCTGATGCCCTCTCTCATGGCAGCAGGAAGCAGAGCGCTCTGGCCCAGGACACCATGCTTCCTGCTGTCATGGTGAAGCAGAGCACAGCAGACTGAGAGGGGTAAGTGGGACAGGACAGAGCAGACTGCTGGGATCCCCCAGGTCCCACCACCATGGTAAGTGTGGGAAGGGGGCTGACCCCTGTTGTCACCCTGCGCCAGGCCTTCAGGTAATTCCCCAGCTTGCAGGCCTAAGGGGACTTTGACAAGGGAACCAGGCAGGGGCGGAACTTGGAGGAAGAGGCATGGTAGGGCCTGTGGCAGGGGGAAGAGGATTTGCCCTGGGCCTTGCACCTGAAATACTGGGGGGGGAATTAACTGTATAATCAAATGTATGTTGACATCCCTAATGTACATTAAACAAGGTTGCAGAATATTTATGTTAAATCAACTATCTCCAGTCAGTAACTGCAGTATAAAATTTGTACTTGAATGTGTAAGAGCCAAGTGGACTAGGTACTATTTCACATCCAAACAGCTACGTAAGTTACTTTAGAAAAGCAAATCACTAGTTATGAACTCAAATTTGTCACCACATTCAGCGTTAAGTAACTTTCTACTTTAATCAAAATCCCAGTTTGTTAAATTTTGATGATTTAACAGAATAAAACCCTGTAAATTCTAAAACTAGAAGCACGGACACACATTAAAAAAGTGATCTGAAACACACTTGTACTCTCACAAGTACAAAAGGTTCTCCTCTCATTTACTCTGCCTTTAAAACAAGGCAGTAGCAATCCTGGAAATCTTTGGAAACATTTATAAAGTTCTGTGGGAGCTTTTTCCAGATTATAATGGTGAATTATTTTAGTGTTCAGAACCAAGACCTCAGTTAGATGAAAGAATGCAGTTAACACCCCTCAACTATTTTTCAGTAAGACCACGTTGCAACCAATTCGCATTCAGAGTGGTATCCATGTGGCTAACGTGAATAGCTATCCTAAAATGATATTATCATATGAAAATTGTTATATGTTTCTAGTGACCTAGTCATAAGGTGCTAATGATATTTTTCCTCTGCCATATACAGTACTGTATTTCAAGAGCCAGAGCAAAAAAGACTTAAGTGCCTTAATACTGATTTAAAGAACATGTGCGCCTATACATTCATTAGAGCTATAGGGTAAATATTTAAATCTTTCAAAACTCAGATCAGGGATCACATTAGAGCACAAGTCTCCACAACTAATCTAACAGTTAAAATTATTCCGTAATTTAAGATGCAACCATATGTTAAATGTAAGTTTATGCAGCAATCTTTGAAAAACTCTCACCTTCATATGAGTGCATTCCACGTTACACAGAGAACACATGTGTGGAAATATCCTTGGAGATGTAGCATAGTAGTCATTCATCATAGATGGAGTTGGCAGTCTCTTTATCTTCTGCGCAGCAGCCTGTGAAAACACTGGAAGCCAAGATGCTTTCACGACTCCGAAAGGAGATTTAATAGGACCTTCGACTTGCGACTGGAAGTTCTTCTGACCTGAGCCAATGTGTGCATTAGACTGATTAGTCTCAGAGTCACGTTGAATCCTTTCATGCTGTCTTACAGCTGCAAGGAGTTCTGCTGAAAAGGGTGGATGGGTGATAGGTGGCATCACAGACTGGCTCATAGATGGCTGGGCCAAAGACTGCTGGACAGATGTCATCACAGACTGGGGCACAGATGGCATAACAGGTGGCATCACAGGCGGCATCACAGGCTGGGTCATAGGTGGCATCATAGGCGGCATTCCAGGTGGCATCATAGGCGGCATGCCAGGCTGGGTCATAGGTTTCACCACTGGGAGTCCTGTAGGTGTCAGGCATAACCCTGGCACCTTGCTTGCAGAATCAACCGAAAAAAATGACTGAGTATTTGATGAGTCAGTGTGGAAACCCATCTGTTTCATTAATTCTTCCATTGGGAACATTGGATTACATGATACATTGGAAGTTGGAACTGAAAGAGATTCCTGTGGTTGAAATTCTTTCCTGTTCTCTTCAGTTGGTTGTTCAGGGTTGTATTCACTCATCTCAAGAGGATCGTCACTGTATCCATACCTACTTGTGTGCCCATAATCAATCACTTTGCTCTTAACGGCAGAACCACCTGTTCCACCAATTGTTTCTTTTTCTCTGCTCTGAGAATGTAAATTGGGTAGCTGATGACCCATTTTACGCATTCGTATATCCCTCAAAATTAGTGGCATGTTTTCAGGTGTGAGCTGATCATCTGGATAGCGACTGAGTTCTTCCAGATCTTCATTAGATAATCCAAAACTTGCTAAAATACTTGATGCACTCTCCGTTGTATAACGGCTCTGGACATTTGTATGCTGCTCTGTGATCCGTGTTGATGCAGAGTGCTTTCGGCTCGTGTTTCCAGTTGAACATGGATTGTTATCCCAACGTGAAGTACGAACTTTTTCCTTCGGTTCATTTTGTAAGTTTGCCATCTCCTTTGCTTGCCTTGGATCGAGTCTGTGTTGAGTTACCTGAACATTAGTTCTTCGTGGTCCTGTCCGCTGTAAAGTTTCATGTCCTATAAATCTTTGTGAAATTCCTTGAGGCGTTCCAGGTACAGGCTTTCTTTGAAAACCTGCTATGCCAGCTCCCCTAAAAGCACCATGAGGTTTTGAGCCAGGTGGATTAGGTGCTCTTGGCCTTTGCTGCAAGTTTCCTCTAGGACTAAACATGGCGATTTTCAGGAATGCCTGATTTAACAAAGCATAAGGTGGTGTAGAATTGTTTGAGGCAGCTGATGTCAACTGCTGGAGAGCCAACTACGTCTTAATTTGAGCAAGCTGTAAAGGAGGAGTGCTCAACGGAAGTGGGCTTACAATGCCACGGTTCAGGGAATTCACAAGTGGTGTGAAACTTTCCAAGAATAACACAAAGCTGAAAGTTAAAACACAAATATTAGATTATTTACTTTTAAACTACTTTGTGCAGCAGATCCCACTTGGCAACACATCTTTACAAAGGCATGAAGCAGTATTTTAAAGTATATTTTTTAACTACAACAATAGACTGTAGAGTTTTCTGGCCAGCAAAGCCAAATCTCTTGCTGTAAGAACTTTCACCTAATCCTCTCAGCAATTTGTAGTTAAGCATACTTAACCAAACATCCACGATTATTATGTTTCAGATGAGGCAGAACAACATCTAACTGTTGTCCTCTCTTCAGCAGCATCTTCTGAACAATGAGATTTAGATCTTCAATAGAAATCTCTTTGGGACTTATTTCAAAGCCACTGTGAATTATCTCTCAAAAGAATATGGAACAAATTTTAGGATCTTTTACAAAACAGGAAAAAAATTACATCCAAATATATTCTCTGTTAATCATAGAACCATAGAGCTGGAAGAGACCTTAGGAGGCCATCAAGTTCAGCCCCCTGCCCAAAGCAGGACCAATCCCAACTAAATCAACCCAGCCAGGGCTTTGTCAAGCTGAGACTTAAAAACCTCTGATTCCACCACTTCCCTAGGGAACCCATTCTAGTTCTTCACTACCTTCCTAGTGAAATAGTTTTTCCTAATATCCAACCTAGACCTCTCCCACTGTAACTTCTGCTCCTTGTTTGCACCATTGCTCCTTGTTCTGCCATCCCCCACTACTGAGAGCAGCCTTTCTCCATCCTCTTTGGAACCTCCCTTCCAGAAGTTGAAGACTGCTATCAAATCCCTCCTCGTGATCTCCTGTGTGGTGCAAGGGCGGGAGCTGCAGATCCCAGATCTCCAGGGCTCTGAGGAAGGGGAGAGTATCAGTGACTCCCACACAGTAACCCAGACAGAGCAGAGAGCAGCAAACAAGGCAGCAGCCAACAGGGAAGTTTGCCTGGGAAACATCTGAGAGGAGCTCAGGTGGGCCTTCAGGGGCTGACTGCACTAGAGGCAAGGCTTTGAGCTGGGCCTAGCCTCATCCTTATAAGAAGAAGCCAGAGTGAACGCAGAGAGTAGCAAACAGGGCAGCAGTCAACAGGAGAGTTTGCCTGGAAAACGTCCAAGAGGAGCTCAGGAGGCTAAAAACATCTGAGGAATCTCTCAGAAGGAAGGCAGGTTTGGATAGTGATAGGTCTGCTGTTGTTACCTGCACAACATGTGCCATGTTTGTCTTCCTCCCGGAAGATAGAAGGGATTTCACCTGCAAGTGCAAGCTGGTCGCCATTTTGGGAGAAAAAATTAGAGGACTTGCAGGCACAAGTATCAACCCTACATTCTATCAGAGAGGATGAAGACTTCCTCGATAAAAGGCAGCTTTTAATCCTGCAGGCACAGCAGGCTGAAAAGCTAGGAAGGGCAATCCAGGACAAGGAAGAAAACTGGCAGTATGTAACCTCTAGGAGAAGAAGGCCAAGTCAGGTATCCCCCATTCCTGCAGAGGTAAGGAACCGCTTCCAGGCTCTCTGCGCAGACACTACGGTGGAGAATACTTTGGCAGAGATCTCTCAGGGAAGAAATCAGAAAGAGACACCAGTCACCGGAAGGCATGGGATGCATAGTCCTAGGGATGGGGTTTCCATGACCACCATCCCCAAAAGAAAAAGATGGGCAGTGGTGGTCAGGGACTCCCTCCTAAGAGAGACTGAGTCATCCATCTGCCGTCCAGACCTGGAATCTCGAGAAGTGTGTCAATTATTAGGAGCTCGAAAATATTAAGAAAATAGTTACAAAACTACTTGAGAGAAACCTAATTGTAAATGAAACCTTATTTATATAGAGAACTTTTTTTTAAGAACATAAGAACGGCCGTACTGGGTCAGACCAAAGGTCCTTCTAGCCCAGTAGCCTGTCTGCCGACAGTGGCCAGCATCAGATGGACCAGAGACAACGATCAAGCGATTTGTCTCCTGCCATCCTTCTCCAGCCTCTGACAAACAGAGGCCAGGGTCACCATTTCTATCCCCTGGCTAATAGCCTTTTATGGACCTAACCTCCATGAAATTATCTAGTTTCTCTTTAAACTTTGTTATAGTCCTAGCCTTCACAGCCTCCTCTGGCAATGAATTAGTTCACCCATGAAGTTATAATGCCTTTACCTAGGAATAGTGACAAAGATTTTCAATGTTAATACCAATGTAACTGTTATGGATGTAAAATCCTATTTAATTGGTTAACACGTTAAACATAGTGTTTAACCAGTTAACCATTTAAAGAGAAGGATAGGTGAGGGGGGCCCTCTGCCTACAGCATATCAGCAGCCTGCCACAGGCTGGAGCACCCTTATCTGTGGCTGGCCCCAAGACAGGCAAGGAGCTGCTTCAGCCGCCGCCCCACGGCAGGCAAGGAGCTGCTCCAGCCTCCAGTGGTTAACCTTTCCCATCTCTAATTCTTTTACAGTGGCGTGCTTACCACTGATGAGCCTGTTAGAAGGGGTATGCTATAACAAGATGGTTTGTCCCCTTTAAGGGGTAATGGAGCTCAGGACCAAGCTACCCCGATATTCAGGTGAGCAATAAATTAGCTAGGGACCAAAGGTAAGGTGCTAATCAGATGGATACTTCTTAACACGGTAAATCTTAGTTGTAAGGTGAACTCTAGGAAGACAGGCAGCAGACAGTCTGGAAACAAATACTGCAGGAGAGCTGAGTCAGGTGAGAGGAATGGAAACCAGACTGGATACTGGCAGCGTGGGGAAACCTGTCAATCACAGCACACCTCATGAAGGAAGCTGTGGAATTTTTTTTCACTAAGGGGAAATAACTGAAACTAAGGGGAAAGAACTTGCACCTTCCTCTATAAATCCAACAATCAGGACAGAAGGAGACCATGAGAAAGACTCTCATTAGACCAGGTCCTACAGTGGGACTAGCAGTGCTCCCTGGCTCTGAGGGAACCCAAAGCTTTGCACAAGGGGCAAATGGGAAGTGAAGCTGCCTGATGTCCAAGGTACAAGGCCCATTTTCAATAGACGACTTTGCCAGATGGCTCCTTGGCAAAGGAAAAGTTGGTGGAATCTAGTTCAAATGCAACAAATTGCATGTCAGCAACTTTTGGTTGAGAAAGAAAAAGGAGTTTAGCTTGATATCAGACAGCTTTGACATTTTCTGTCTTTCAATGCTAGTTTTCTCTGCAAAAGTACCACTACTACAGGAAAAACCTCAGTGCAGAGATGGACCTTCAGCTGGAGCTACCAATATCTCACCTGACAAATCAACTATTCTGTGACACAATTACACCTTCTTAAAAGCGACCCTTCAATTTTCTCTGTGCTGCTCAAAATGTTTTGGATTTATTTACATTTTTTAAAAGGTGAGCCAAGTGAACACTGGCTCATGTTCAATAATTCAGACCAAAATTAGAAGGAATTCTGAATTTAAATTAGACAAATTAAACTCAAGTTATTCACACACATTTTGGTGTGCCACTGAACTATCAAGAAACTGTGACAACTGTTTCTTGTATTTGACTAACGCAAGAGACAAATCATTGCTTCTATTTGATTCGCGATCTAAAACCTATTACATTTAAAAAGCATTTATTTTACTACTAGGCAGTGGTGCCCAGTGCTCTCTATGCTTGCCAACCCCCCTCTCTGGGGGAAGGCAGCCCCAGCTCCCACCCCCGGCCGCCCGGGAGGGCCAGGGCCAGGGCCAGGCTGAAGCATGGCAGCCCTGGCCTACTCCAGCTCTCTCCCTGCAGCCGCCAGACCCTCCTGCCCCTCCCCCCGGCTCTCACTCCCCTCGGGGGGGGGGGGCAGAGAAAGGGGGTTGGAGCTGGCCGAAGCTGGCCTAGCTCTTTCCCCCTAGCCACAGTGGTTGGGCCGAGGCCAAGGCTCTCCCCTCCCATTCTCCCTCCCCTCCCCCCGAAGGGTCCAAGGCCACCCCAGCCCTGGCCCTTTCCTTCTTGTCCCTGAGGCCACCCAGTCTCCTCCCACCGACTCACCAGCCCAGGCTCTTTTTCTTCCCCATGACTGCCGGGGGAGAGTCGAGACAAGGCTGGCCCAGCTCTTCCCCCAACCTAGGAGATATGTGAGGGGGGCTGGAGTGCAGGGAGGGGGTGCAGCTCCCATTCCCTTGGATGACCAGAGAGGGGGAGGCCCCCTGAAGCACAGGGGGAGGGGAGGAGAGGCCTCACGACTCCCGTCCCCAGCACTAGGGAGGGGAGAGAAGAAAGACCACGTGGCTTTCAGGGCCACACGGCTTGTGGCTTTGCCCCGCTACCTCAATATGAGGGGTAGGGAAGAGGCTGTGTGGCTTGTGTCTTTGGCTCCCACTCCCAGAACACTGGAGAGGGGGGTTGCTTCAGGGCCTCCCCAGGGGAAAAGAGAGGGCGGAGGGAGATAAGGAGGGTGGAGGCAGGCGAGATGCAGAGTGACACGATGACATAACTCAGTCATCCCATTAAAAAAAAAAAAAAAAAAACTTTCCTAATATATAGAGAGGTGACTCCAGAAATACTTAAGCCTATTAAAGTCAAAAACATATGTGCGTAACAGGACAAATCTTCATATGGTATTTCTTAGTTTCTTTTTTTAAAGTGAACCAAAAATATTTGGGAACAGATGATATAAACTACATCTTGGGCCCCTAATCACCCTGGCACGTATCTGTAGTGATCTAACTTTCAGCTGTTTATTTAATCTGGCCCATAAGGACAGCATGATACGTGAAATTTCACATTTGAAAGAGATTAACTGTCTTTGCACCTTCCTCTATAAAAATCCCAGACTCTTACAAGCAGCAGAAGTCAATATCTTACTGATATACTACATCATGTAAGTCATTTGCTCACAGATCCCTCCTTGATATACTACAGTTTAACAGGCAAAACAACAAAGGCAAGCCAGGCCCTTGTGAAAAGCTAGACCTTGCAGCATTAGGTCCTTTTGATATAAATGGAAACAACTGAAAAGTACAGCAGGAAACAATTGCTCAGATGATTGTAAAATATATTGGGCGCTCTCACTATTTTCTACATGACGGTTGTTCGTTTTTCAGGACAGGGACAATCTTGGTATTTTACAGTGCCACGCTACCATGCTGCTGACTTGTCATTTTAAATGGGAATGGAGAAGACAGCTGAAATCCAACTCCCACTAATGAGTGTGCACACTTTGATACACAGAAATCCAAAATTCAACTGAGCATTTAAAATAAAAATTGACATACATTTCCTAACCTCCCACAGGTTGGATCTCCCTGGTCCAGCACCCTCAGGATCTAAACCACCAAGTTTTCTGGACCAGGGGAGGTCAAGGCTCCCTAGCGACTGTAGACTCTGCTCCCAGCCGGGGCAACACTGCCTGTCCCACTGCCTTCAGCCCCCCACTGTGCCAGCCCGGGCCAGACACTGGCCCCGATGCCTCCAGCCCTGCCCAGGGCTGTGCCCCACACAGTGCTGGCTCGGGTAGCACATCCAGCTGCCAGCCCACTGGCTTCAGCCCTGGCCGAGGCTGTGCTTTCCACTGCGCTGACCCCACTGGAGCTGTGCTCTACACCACCAGCCAAGCCTGGGCTGTGCTTTTGAACCTGGCTAGCCAGGGTTCTCCTGTCCAGCAATATCTGTGGTCCTGCCAGGCCACAGATGTTGCCAGACCAGAGGTCCTGGATTTTAGAGGTTCAACATGGACTACATGTTGATGGCTAAGAGAAAGTTTTGCCTGGCTCACAGCTGAATACTGAGGGCTGCATTAAGTGTTTCTTTATGCCAACTGCTGATATACGGGGTAGGGATGTGAATTCCTGTTTCATCAGTTAACTGATTAAATGTCACATTTAACCTGGAGCTGTCTCCACCTGCAGCTGAGGTTACTGGCTAACTACTGACTGGTAAACATCACCCAGTAAGAGTGATGCTTACTTACCATGTAACTGCTTAACCGATTACCTGTTCCCAGGGAGCAGGCAGGAGCTGGTTTTTAAACCAACTTCCTGCATGGACCAGCTCCTGCCCCATGCTGCTGCCTCTGTAACAGAGACAGCAGTGCTGGGTAGCAAGCGGCTCCTCCGTATGCTCTTCATTTAAAACTCGGACTGGTGGGCTGGGACAGAGCCAGCCTGAGTTTTAAATGCAGAGCACTGGGGAAAGATAGGGGACATTGTGGTTAACCAATAATTGCTTATCAGTTAAATGAATATCTGACTGCCTGCTAACATTCCTAGTACAGAAGTCACATTGCATTGTCCATTTGAATCTTCCCTGCCTTCAAAACCTGACTAAAGAAGCAATTTTCCAAATCAACTTAGTGTTTAGCCAACAGATCCTCTTGTCATACTGTGGGAGATCTACAGCCTTGCAACATTTTATGGTACAATATGCAAAATTTGTTTCATAATTATTGTAGAGAAGGTGGATAAGCAGTTTCAGGGTGGGCAAGCAACCCACACACAGGATGATAAAAATGCACTATGACCACAAGACTTTCTTTTGCAACAAATCTTGAGTGAAACCAACTGATCAAAGACAAGGTTTCCCTCCCCTCGCCCCATTTCTGTAGCCACTTCTGTTTAAGTCCTGTAGACAGATTTTAAACCCACTTTGTGGGCCCGTGGATCTTGAGGAGTCCTTTGTTGATCAATAGGGTAATGGCAGTCTGATTACCCAAAGTGTCTCCACAGCTTCAAATGGGTACTACAGTTTTCCTCACTTCCCCACCCTAAGTTATTGTTAGTGTGCACCCTGCTGAATAGCTGCCATATTCCCCCTCATGTGCAGCTACGCTTCAGTGCTGGGAAAAGTGATTTTTATGCAAGGATTACATTAACACATGCTGGGATCCTAAGCACAACCTAAAAGTCAGTTGTTATTGCTAACCAGACATAAACCCTAAACTGATTTCTTCCCTCTCCCCTACTCTTTAGCAAAAAGCATTCCTCGGGAGACAAAGTTAATTAAGAGGTGGCCCCGTCATCACTAGAACTGAGAGACTTGTTTTACATTAATTTTTACTCTAAGGCAACTCCCTTTTTTAAAAATATCATCTTATGAGTAGACATGACAGCACAGAAGGTATTATGAAGGGAAAACCAGAATTTATTTAAATAAGCTGATGGGTTCCAAATTGGCCAGATCTTCTTTGGACTCCAAATTTTATCTTCCTACTAAAAGGCAAGAAAGAGTTTTTTACAATACTTTAATAGAAGAGGGTTAGAGAGGGATGTTGGGAAAAGGAATCTGTAATTCCATTGACTGTTAAAGTGCATGAGAATTAGAAGGAGATAAGAAATCTGGTTTCACTGTCAAAGCTTAATAAAAGGCAGCAAAAATTTTCACTTTAATAATTAGGGATGAGCCCTCGCTCATCAGTTAACCCTCACGGTTACATACGCAAATACCCCCACGCTGCTGCTTCTGTAACTGAAGCAGCAGCAGAGGGGGTGAGGGGAAGGCGGGAGCCAGTACAAGCGGGGAGCCAGCTCCTATGGAGCTGCATGCCTCCCTCCCGTGCTGCTGCCTCCCATAGAAACAGCGGTGTGGGGGGGAGCCAGTGCTCATGGGAAATCGCCTGCCCTCCTCTCCCCAGGTTGCTGCACAGAGGCAGCAGCGCTGGGAGGGTGGGGAAGAAGTGGTGCTTGGGGATCTTTCCCCCCTCCACATGTAAACATGTAACTGAAATTTTCAGCAGTTACATATTTACAAAAATAAACACATTTTAATATCACTATTAATAACATAACGCAGTGGTCACCAACCAGTCGATCCCGGTAGCTCTTGGTGCCTCTGAGAGGGGATCCTGACTGGTTTAGCCAGGGAGCTATCAAGTGCTGGCACTTCAGTTGCCGCTCTCCCACCTCTTATTGTCATGCTGCTCCTGCCCTTTGCCTTGGAGCTGCCGCCCAGGAGCCTCCTGCTTGCTGTGCTGTGCAGTGTGTGGGAGGGAGAAAAGGCATGGTTTTGATGTCAGGGTGTCCTCCCCTCCCCATACTCCTGTACCCTATTTCCACACAGAGAGAAGGGGGATGGAGAGAGCTTGGCAATGCAAACGTCTGTCACTCTCACACACTCTGTGTCTCTCTCTCATTCTCACAAACAGACACTGTCCTTCCCTCTCCTCTCCTGACCCAACACATACGTGGGGGGTGGTTGTTACTTCTGTTACTGCTTGCAAAGTGTGTTAGGTTTGGTTTTTGACTGGTCTGTGCATTTCATAATTTTCATATCTCTCATGCTTAAATATAATTCTTTGAGGAGTGAGTTCTAAAATGCCTAACCCATTGCGGCTATAGTCATTATCTCTATGGTAACTGCTGCTCCTGCATGTAGTTGCATGTCCCTGCACCCCTTGAGAAAGGCAGAGCCGGGGGTCTCCACATGCTGTCCTTGCCTGCAGATACCACTCCTGCAGCTCCCACTGGTCAGTAATGGGGAACTGTGGCCAGTAGAAATTGTGGGCTCAGTGCCTGTAGATGAGGGGCAGCACATGATGCCATGGAGCCATTGCTGTACATGCCAGCTGCTTTCAGGAGTGGTGCAGGGTCAGGGCAGGAGTAAGCCTGTCTTAACCCCACTACTCCACCAGCCGGAAGCCATCTGAGTTAAAACAGTGCCCAGCCAGATCCTGCTTCCTGAACCCCTGTTCCAGTCCTAAGTCTCCTCCTGCACCCAACCTCTTGCCTCAGACATGAGTCTCCGAATCCAAACTCCTTCCCAGAGCTTGAATCCTGAAACCCTTACTGCCCTGGACTAAGCCTGGAGCCCCTCCCACATGCCAAACCCCTTGGACCAAGACCAGAGCCTGCACCCAAACCCCCTACCACAGCCTGGTGAAAGTTAGTGAGGGTGGGGAGGAAAGAGGATGGAGTGAGCAGGGTGAGGCCTCAGAGACAAGACAGAGCAGGTGCAGGGCCTCAAAGAAGGGACAAGAAGGAAGTGGGGCAAGGGTATTTGAGGTTGAGGTAGATCTTACATTGCACTTAAATTGAAAAAGTGATCTTGTGGTTAAAAAGGTTGGAGACCACTGACGTAAGGCAACAGTGACAAAAGATTTAGGACAGGGTGGGCAATAATTTTTGCAGGGGGAGGCACTTTACAAATGTTGATAGGCAGTTGCGGGCCAGTTCGCCCTGCCTTGGGTGGGCAAGGGCAGTGCCCTTTAGGCATTGCGCCCCGCTGGAGAGGGAAAGGAGCCGCCAGCCGCTTTGAACAGCAAATGACTTTGCACACTCCCCTGCCCTCAGGTCTTGACTGGTCTGGGGATGGAGGAGCGGCAAGGCGGGCTATGGGCCAAATCAAACAGCTTGGCAGGCCAGATCTTGCCCACCCCAATCTAGGAAAAACATATTAATAAAATGGGTCATGGGACAATGAACATAAAGTTTGCACTAGTTGTACTATACTATTAACTTTGCTTTATATTTACCTCATGAGCACAGGAAATCAAGATCCAAGAAGAAGTGAAACTACACCAAAACCCAGCCATCTTCAGAAATAATTAGTCTGCTGGCTGAACTTTATGTTCAGTGGTAGGTAGCACTTTAGTCTGAGACAACCAACTCTCCATAGCTAAACTGGATTCTCTCTCTCAATAAAAAACAATCGTGTGTTAAGTACTGAGCCCTGCTGTACCTATGTCAGGCAGATCTTATCACTTAAGTAATAATCCTGAGTTTGGCATAAATCAGTCTGCTGCAACTGAAATGACTGTCAAATTCAAAATTATACAGATGCTATCTAAGTACTATTTGACACCCCACAAATCAAATCAGAAAAGATGGGTCAGAAGCAGGCAAGGAATCCTTATGTAACTGTGCTTATGAAACAATTTGTTATGAAAAAAATTAAAGGCAAATGGACTTAAGTTTGACATATTTAGAGTGTTCCTGCCAGCTATCCCCTCTTTCAATATGCAAAGCCTGGAAACACTGGAAGATAAAATTGTGTAGATGACTAAGTAAAGGACTAGGGATAAGGAAACAGTTCTAAATTCCAACTAGTAATTTAACTTGAGTCTGTTTTTCCATTAGATAAAATGGATAAAACATTTTACCTTTAATAAAGTAGCTAACTGTGAGAACTAATTACCTATGTAACAGTATGGGGCTGAACCCTGTGCTTGCTACATTCGCCAATCACCTGTCTCTGGCTGTGAAAAAGGCCAGAGAGCCTGTTAATCATGCACTGATTTATATAGAAAACTGACCGAAACTGTGTAGAAAAACACTGTTAGTTAGTCTATTGCTCACATACTACATGTTATAGACGGAGCTACAGACAGAGCTCAGTTTTGCAATTGGTTCTGGTTGAAGCGCAAGTAAGCAAGATGCTGAGATTCCACTTTCAAGTAGGCTGATGACATTCTGTCACACAT
The DNA here is from genome assembly GCF_052426305.1 of Pelodiscus sinensis. Taxonomy (NCBI): domain Eukaryota; kingdom Metazoa; phylum Chordata; order Testudines; family Trionychidae; genus Pelodiscus; species Pelodiscus sinensis. The sequence goes on along the minus strand of NC_143055.1, from coordinate 3,139,441 downwards.
CAGGGAAAAAAACCGTTTTTATATATATATATATATATCTCTTTGGGTATTGAATATATTTCATTTAAGTGCTAATTATTAATGATTACATCACAGATGGCCCACATTTTTCCTGTATCCCAGGGAAGGAACTCAGTGATAAAATTAATCTAATGAGTTCCCAAGGAAACAAAACAACATGAGGACACGTATTTCAGAAAACTTGAATTCAGTGATTGCACCCTAGTAGCATATTCAATGCTCAAAATTAAATCTAGTCAAATAGGTCACATAAGCAATATGCCTGATATTGAACAGAGCACATGCACTCAGTACTCCAAATTCCCAACTGCCATCAGATAATGTGAAGTTAAACATTCTCATGTCTCATAGTTAATATTAAAATAGTGTTCAACAAAAAGTATCCCTCACCAGTTGAGAAAGCATTTTAAGAAAGCAGAGTAAATTAAATTTCTGAAATATGAGTAATTTCATACCATGTAACATACAACTCATTTGAAAACTTTTGAAAAAGTTGTGCCCCAACTGCTGTTTAAGTTAAACACAAGAAGTTGTTCTAGGGCTGTGCATTAACACAAAGCAATTAGCAAACAGTACTGAAAATGGATAAAAAGCTTTACTGTATCCTTAAACAAATTTTATTAGTAGTATATAATTCTATTCACTTTTTAAAGCCTTTATTTCCCCTCTGCTGATATTAAGAAAGGCCCCAATCATGCTAATTGTTCCATATGGTCAGACATGTAAATATGCAGCACCCCACTGATGTTCATAGGTCGGTGCATACATGCAAAGAACTGTCCACATAGAACAACATGCAATATCACGGCCTAAATAAACTGGACTCAACACTTGCTTCCCATTTTAAACCTCATCCTTTTCATTACTTTTAAAAAAGGAAACATTTGGCAGATAAAGGTTTAAATTTGCTGGCACAGAGTGATAAAGATTAAGTATTAATCAAATTTCAATTCCCCATAAACCTGACATGGCCACAAAAACTTCAGTGATCTTGACCTTTTCATTTGCACAAGAGCTCTGAACTTCACAGTCTTTTAAGAGATGACAGCCCTTTGAAAGAAATACTTACTGAACACAAAACTAAGTTAAGTGACTGTAGGCTGCCATCAAGATGGAAACTAACAGGAAAAAGAGGAAGCCAGCAGTGTTTTATCCATTCACTATCCCCCTAAAACAGTAGTCCATAAACTTTTTCTGATGCATCCTTTCCATCCCCAACGATGGAATCTTCCTGCACCACCTTGGGAGCCAGGAATAGCAGAGAGGGCTAGGAGCTAAGGCCAGGAGCAGAGGAGAGGGACGGGTGGCGCTCTCTCCCTGCCCCCAGTGAGGTTGGCCTAGGCCCTGTCATGCGCTCCCCGATCATTCCTCCGCACCTCTCATCATCTGAAAACCAATGCCAAGGAAACAAATTCTGCCTCCAACCCTTCAACCAATACAAGACTGTTCCTAGTTAGCTCTCGCAGACACATTTTTTAAATAAGGAAATATGAATAAACAGATTGGCTATGTCTACACTGGCAGCTTCTTGCGCAAGAACGTCATGTGCAAAGGTTCTTGTGCAAGAACACGTCCACACTGCCATGTGTGAGAGGTGCTTTTCTATTTGGCATCCAGGAGGTGGGCGGGCATTAGCCCGCCCACATCTAAAAGACCACCCCCCAGTGAGAGGTGCTTTTGCGCAAGAGCATCCATGGCAGTGCAGATGCTCTCTTGAGCAAGAAAACCCTGCCGCGCATCCACACTGCCCACTTGCGCAAGAGAGCTTCCACCTGTTAGAAAAGAGCATAGCTCTTGTGCAAGAAGCCCTCTCCTACCACGCTTTACTGTAAATCTTCTTACGCAAGAGCGGGTGGGCAGTGTGGGTGCTCTGCAGAAGAACGGCAGTTCTTTTGCAATAACCCACCAGTGTAGACATAGCCAGGGCTCGACAAACCACTGAATCTACTTGCCCACGGCGAGTAGATTTCAGCCGGTTGCTCCGTGCACCCCATTCACCGGCACTTCGCGCATGCGCAGTGCCAGTTTGGCGCATGCGCGGTGCAGGGCTGGCGAGTAGCTCTCGCCGGGATTTGTCAAGCCCTGGACATAGCCATTGAGTATCTATGTGCAGGGTACAAAACAAATTGATTAAAACATTTTTGCATTCAAGATGGGTTCATTATCCAAATGAATTGTTAGTGTGCTGAACGGATTGCTTATTTATGATCACCATGTCCCTTAAGATATATAGAACAAGTGCTTCTCTCATTTTTTGTTCTTAGATTGGAAGAGGAAAATGTGGGACTCTCTGGTCCAGCAACATAAGTGGTCTGTCAGGGATGTTACTGGACCAAAGAGTCCTGGAGCAACATAGGGGCTGGGGAGTCCCAGCTGGGTCAGCCAGCATCTGGGGAGTCCCAGCCCTGGCCAGGGAAACCCCAGCATTAGCGGGACCAGGCAGCAGCCCAGGAACTCTAGCTGGGCTGCCTGCGGCCAGGAACCCCAAGAAACCCACAGTGACAGCAAGGCTGATAGAGGCAGGCAGCTGGAATCCCTAGCAGCAGCGGGGTCAGCCCTAGCAGCAAGCAGGGTGGCCAGGCAGCCCCAGGTTGGGGAACCCCCAGAAGCAGCAGAGTGGCAGCACGGGGTGACTCCAGACAGGAACCCTGGAGAACACCCTGCTGCAATGGGACCAGCAGCAGCAAAGCAGTCCCTGCCGGGAACCCCAGAAGACCCTGGGGCAGTGGGCAGGCAGCAAGGTGGGGAGGGACCAGCAGCGGAGAAGGGCAGGGAGCACCAGGGAGAGGAGCCTGAGAGCAGGGCAGCCAGCAGGGGAGGGTGCTGGACCAGGGAGATCCAACCTGTACTTAACTTTCACTGACTTAGTCACCCAACAGATTGAATTAACTGGAAAGAAGAAAACATCCTGTGTGTCTACAGAAGAGACCAATGTTGCTAACACTGGTTTAGGTCACCAACAACCTGAGCAGCCGAGCCCTGCTCTTCCCTACTCTTTTCCTGTGTTTAAATCAGTGCAGTGAGTTCACAGCAATTGAAGATGGAACACGGCTTATCCATGCCAAAGCTGGCTTTAAATACGCGCACGTTAAACATTTCTGACTTGATTTTTTTTGGTACGTCCCTTCCCCCCCCCCCCCGCCCCCGCCCCTAGCAGACTCGCAACCGGGATTTTGCAGCGCTAGTCTAAGGGTGGGAAACCTCAGGCCTGGCACCGCACGCGCTCGGGGAGGTGGGCGGGGCCTCTCTCCTCCCCGGCCCGGCGCGCGGGCGAGGGGCGGGGCTGCGTGTGTCGCTGTTTCCCAGCAGGGCCCGAGCGGGAGGCGAAGCGCGCGCACGTGGGAGAGGCCGGCGGTCACCGCCGCCGCAGCAGGAGCGCGCTCCCGGCCTGCCCCGCGCGCACCCGTCTCAGCAACAAGGGGGTGGAGCCGTCAGCCCCCCCCCCTCCCCCGAGCTCGCCCGGCCGCGAGACGGGCGCGCAGGCCCCGCCCCCGGCCCCGCCCCTTCCCCCATCGCCCCGCGCCGCCATTTTGGGCTCGGCAGCCGCGGCGCCTTCTGCGCCACAGAGCAGCTCGGCGGGCCCCGCCGACGCCGGGCAGCCCCCGCCCCGGGCGGGCGCCTTACCTGCCGGGGAAGCGGCGGAGCCGGGCCGCTCCCGCCTCCGCGACGCTGTGGCGCTCGGCCGCCCGCTTGGATCAGCGCAGCCCCGCTCTGGCGCCTCAGTCGGGCAGGCAATGGCGCCGCGCATGCGCTCAACGGGCCGACCCGAGGGACGCGGCGGGAGTAACTCCCCGGCGGCCCGCCAGGGGGTGATCGCCACGCAGCCGCAGAACAGATCCGCTGAACGTCTGCGCTCTGGGCTACCAAATGCGCTTGCGCGTCGAGTTGACCCGAAGCCTGTCCTGGGCGTGGAACGAAGACTAGCGCAGGCGCAGCAGCTTCCCAAGAGCGCCCCCTCTGAATAACAACAACGGGTGGGGCGCTGGGGCACGCTCACCGCCCTCTGCCCGCGCGTGCGCGCTAAGAGCGGAGGTCCGGGCGCCAACCGTGACGCTTACTGCGCAGGCGCGCCCCAGGGTATGCTGGGAGGACCTGCCCCTTATATAAGGAGTTGGCAGGTGGCACGCAGGTGGCTTAGGGTGGTGTTCTTGCTCAGGGGTAGCTGCCTGGCCCGGCCCCTTATCCCTGTGGTCCCACGCAGCGGCTCCCTGGTGTACTCTGCCTTGTGCTGCCTCTCCTGGGACAGGCCCTTCCTTGCTCTGTGCCTGTCCACCTAGCCCAGCTGCTTGCTCCTTCCTCCAGCCGCCCCCTGTCCGGTGAGAGCCTGGCCTTCCTCCTGGCTTGGGGGCCCAGCTTGTGCACCAGAGGCAGGGGTGCGCCATCCTTCCCAGAGCAGCTTTCCTCATCCGCCCCTGGTGAAGCATAGGCTATGTCTACAGTGGCGGGATCTCGTGCAAGGGTTCTTGTGCAAGAACACGTCCACATGGCCATGTGCTTTTGCACAAGAGCATCCATGGCAGTGTGGGTGCTCTCTTGCACAAGAAATCTCTGATGGCCATTTTAGCCATAGGGCTTTCATGCACAAGAAACCCTTGCCACGTGTCTACACTGCCCTCTTGTGCAAGAGCTCCACTGCAAGAGGGCGTATACTTGTTTGAAAAGAGCGTAGCTCCTGCGTAAGAAGCCCTCTCTTCCCATGCCGCACTGTAAATCTTGTGCAAGAGTAGGCGGGCAGTGTGGACGCTCTGCGGAAGAACTGGCATTCTTGCGCAAGGACCCGCCAGTGTAGACATAGCCAGAACATTTAACCAGTTAACTGATTAAATGGGATTTTACATTCCTATCTTGTACCTGGGAATGTTTCTGGCTCCCCTTGACAATGCCCTACTATTGTAATGATAGCTGCAATCAAAACACCTTTGTGAGAAGGAGAGGTGGAGAGCAGGGTTAGGTACAAAAACATTTAGGTCAAATCCTGCTTAATGGATTAATGTGAATACTTCCCCTGAAGTCAGTGGAAATGTTCACAGACCGAGGAGGACTGGGTTCCATTTGTACTAGGGATGTCAACATGTAGTTGAGTACACAATTAACCAATAAGCCTGGGCTTATGGGTTAATCATTTAGACTACATGCGCACACACCCTTACTGCCTCTGTACCAGAGAGGGGGGCAGGCAGAAGCTGATACTTGCAGGAAGCTGGCTTTGAAGCCAGCTCCCCGTGCGTATTGGATCACATGAGCTGCTTCATCTCTGCCACCCCGTGGGCTGCTGCCTCTCTATCGGGGATCTGCGGGAGCTCTGCGGGATGCCAGAGCAGCCCCTGCCCATGGGGAGCTCAGGTACCCTGTGGACAGAGGCTGCTGCCTCTTTCTCAGAGACAGCAGCGCAGGGTGGCAGGCAGGAGCCAGTCTGCACGGGGAGCCAGTTTTTAATACAGAGGCACGGGGTAGCAGTGGGCTCCCTGGGAGTGGGGCTGAGAGCATGTACTGTCTGCTGGCCCTGCCCCTGGGGTCTATCGAATAGTCATGTAACCAATAATATTCTGTGCAGTTACATGACTATTCAATCACTTGCTATCTAACATCCCTAATTTGTACTGGGAAACAAGGTAAGAAGATGCGCCGATTAGGCTGTGCCTATATTCACAGCATAGTGAGAGGTGCCTAAAAAACAGGCCAATAATGGAAAATATCTAGGTATGGGGAGTATGCATTGGAAGAGCAAAGAGGCACAGACAGGGTTTCAACATTTGAGTTTAAAACGACAAAAGGATGCTGCCTTTAAATGGCTTTTTATGTTGTACATTTGCAAGCGGTAACTAACCTAAACATAGTCTCAGTTTAATAAACACCAATGTCAACTATGGTAACAGTGTATGTTTAAATAATAAATGACTGTGTCTAACACTGAATCCCAGCTCCTTAATGTGTGCTTCTAATGGAGCGTCTGAATCCTTTTTTAATGCATCACTTGAGGTTTCCAAATCTGTTCCCATGACTGCTGAGCCTGGACATGCTACATTGTTTCAAAACAAATACAAAATAGGATCTTACAATAAAATTCTATATGCAGTTCAGAAAACCAGCAAAACCAGCTCCGAGAGTTAATCAAAGCACAACCAGACAGATCAATTCTATAGTGTTCTCTCAGACTCAAACTCAGGCCCTGGTAGAAAGCAGCAGGTTTCCAAGGACAGGGCATTTCAGCTGAAGAGGTCCTACCCCTTGTCCCAGAGCAGTTGGCCTCTGGAATTAAAACAACAAAGCCAACTGGACATTGGGATATTGCTGGAGCTTAACAAATAATGAAAAGAGGGCAGATTTTCAGATCACCCCATCCTAGACCGTGTAAAGCTGTATGGATTGTCAACACTGCAGCCCTGTTTGAAAGCTAACATGCAACCAGGGCCTTTGCAATGCAGAACACTATGGCTGTGTCTAGACTGGCAAGTTTTTCCGCAAAATCATCTGCTTTTGCAGAAAAACTTGCCAGCTATCTACACTGGCCGCTTGAATTTCCGGAAAAGCACTGACGATCTCATGTAAGATCGTTAGTGCTTTTCCGGAAATACTATGCTGCTCCCGTTCGGGCAAAAGTCTTTTTCCAAAAGACTTTTGCGCAAAAGGGCCAGTGTAAACAGCACAGTAGTGTTTTCCGCAAAAAAGCCCCGATCGCGAAAATGGCAATCGGGGCTTTTTTGCAGAAAACCGCGTCTAGATTGGCCACAGATGCTTTTCCGCAAAAAGTGCTTTTGCGGAAAAGCATCCTGCCAATCTAGACGTGCTTTTCCGAAAATGCTTTTAACGGAAAAGTTTTCCGTTAAAAGCATTTTCGGAAAATCATGCCAGTGTAGACGTAGCCTATGTGGCTGTGTCTAGACTGGCAAGTTTTTCGGCAAAGTCATCTGCTTTTGCAGAAAAACTTGCCAGCTGTCTACATTGGCCGCTTGAATTTCCGCAAAAGCACTGACGATCTCATGTAAGATTGTCAGTGCTTTTGCGGAAATACTATGCTGCTCCCGTTCGGGCAAAAGTCTTTTTCCGAAAAACTTTTGTGCAAAAGGGCCAGTGTAGACAGCAGAGATTTGTTTTGTGCAAAAAATCCCCGATCGCGAAAATGGCGATCGGAGCTTTTTTGTGCAAAAGCGCGTCTAGATTGGCCACGGACACTTTTCCACAAAAAGTGCTTTTGCGGAAAAGCGTCCTGCCAATCTAGATGCTCTTTTCCGAAAATGCTTTTAACAGAAAACTTTTCCGTTAAAAGCATTTCCGGAAAATCATGCCAGTCTAGACGTAGCCTGTATGTTTCATACAATCGGAAGAAGAAATACAGCCTGGGAGAGGCCGTGTGGACGTTTTCTTGTGACAGAGAACATTTTTCCACTGGGTACCCTTCGTTTCTGGCTAGTCGACGCTACAGAGGCTTTGCTGCTATGGTGGTGTATATAGCAGCCGCGGCCCCTCGTGTAGGCAAGCTGCATGCCAACAGGAGTGTCCCGGCCAGCAGTGCCCCCGCCCCCTGACATTAGCTAAGCTCTATGCCATGTTGGTCCCAGGATACAAGGTGGATGAGGTAACATCTTTTATTGGAGCACCTTTTGCTGGTGGGAGACGCGAACTTTTGTGCTTATGAAAGCTAGTCACTCTCACCAGCAGAAGTTGGTCTAATATTAAGAGATGACCTCACTCACCTTGTGGCTACGTCTACACTGGCCCCTTTTCCAAAAGGGGCATGCTAATTTTCAACTTCAGAATAGGGAAATCCGCGGGGGATTTAAATATCCCCCGCGGGATTTAAATAAACATGTCCGCCGCTTTTTTCCGGCTTGGGGAAAAGCCGGAAAAAAGCGTCTAGACTGGCCCGATCCTCCAGAATAAAGCCCTATTCCGGAGGATCTCTTATTCCTACTTTGAAGTAGGAATCTCTTATTCCACAGGACCTCGTCCACGATCTCCGCACTAGGCACTGGAAAGTGGCCAGCTAGGGCAGGAGAGCTGCCAGCCTGGCCACCCAGGAGCAGGTGTGCATGAAAATCAAGGGGGTCCACTGAGACCCCCGACCCTGAGCCCTGAGCTTACAATGGCCGTCCTGGGTCAGACCAAAGGTCCATCTAGCCCAGTAGCCTGTCTGCCGACAGCGGCCAACCCTAGGGACCCTGGAGGGAATGGACCGAAGACAGTGACCAAGCCATTTGTCTCGTGCCATCCATCTCCAGCCTTCCACAAACCTTGGGCAGAGACACCACTCCTACCCCCTGGCTAATACCACTCCATGGACCCAAGCTCCATGACTTGATCTCACTTCCCTTTAAACTCTGTTCTAGTTCTAGCCTTCACAGCCTCCTGCAGCAAGGAGTTCCACAGGTTGACTCTTTGCTTTGTGAAGAACAACTTTCTGTTACTAGTTTGAAGCCTGCTACCCATTCCTTTCCTTTGGTGTCCTCTAGTCCTTCTTTATGGGAACTAATGAAGAACTTTTCTGTATGCACCCTCTCCACCCAACTCCTGCTTTTAGAGACCTCTATCCTGTCCCCCCTCCGTCTCCTCTTTTCTAAGCTGAAAAGTCCCAGTCTCTTTAGCCTCTCTTCATATAGGACCTGTTCCCAACCCCTGATCATTGTAGTTGCCCTCCCCTCTCCCACCCTCTCTCTTCCCCTCTCCCACCTCCTTTTCCCAGTCTCCCCCAGTTTTGTTCAATAAAGACAGATTCCATTTTTGAACACAATTGTCCTTTATTTTGTACATCAAGAAAAGGGGCTAGGGAAGGGTAAGTGGAAGGAGGTGAGGGAGGAATGGGGTACGAGCCCCCGATGGGGAGGACTGGGCTGGCTCTGCGGGCTTCTGGGGGTGGAAGCTCTCCTGCAGCCCCCCAATTGCCCCCTCTCCCCAGATGGCAGCCTGCGGCAAGTGCAGCCAGGCTGATGGCCGAGTGGTGTGATGTGCCCAGTGTGGGTACTCCGGGCACTCCAAGCCAGGACTGCTTTGCAAGCGGGGCACCCCTGAGAACTGTCTGTCCGGGGTGGGGGTCGGGACCCTTTAAGTTTTTAGTTCTAGACGCGTTAGTTCGAATTAGCTTAGTTAGTTCGAATTAGCGCTGTAGTGTAGACATACCCAGAGAGATTTAAAAACTTGGACTTTTCAGCTTAGAAAAGAGGAGACTAAGGGGGTTATGACAGATGTCTATAAAATCATGACTGGTGTGGGATAAGTGACTAAGGGAAAATTATTTACATATTGCCACAATATAAGAACTAGGGGTCACCAAATGAAATTAATAGACAGCAGGTTTAAAACAAACAAAAGTTTTTCTTCACTCAGCGCACAGTCAACTTGTGGAACTCCTTGCCAGTGGATGTTGAGAAGGCTAGAACTTTAACATGGTTCAAAAAAGAGCTAGAGAGATTCATGGAGGTTAGGTCCATCAATCCCTGCCCCGCAGTTTTGGGCATTTTCCATTTGGCTGTAAAAACATGATCCATTTCAGCTTATTGCCAGCTATTTCGGGAACAGCAGCAGGACCTGAATGGCTGAGTCACCTCAATAATAAGGTTGCCAATAGTCCCTTATTACAAGTCCCTTATTTCTTCCTTTCTGTACAAGGCCAGGAGTTGCTAAGTGCTCAGCAAGTCATACCCCGGGTGAACATAGGTGAGTATTAGTAAAAATTATAATGAATTACAATGAATAATTATAAGGAACGAAGTATTAGTAATAACTATAATGAAGAGAAAAGAATAATAAAGAGCAGAACAAAAGGAGAGGTGTAGTGATGAGGGTAAGAAAACAGTCCTTTCCTATTTGAAATATGTTGGCAACCCTCATTAATAACGAGGGAGCAGGGCTCCTGCAAACGCAGCAGTCATACATGCAGCCACACTGGCGCAAGACCTGTGGCCCCCGTCAGCTGACTCGGCACACAGGACGGGGGCGGCGGGAGTAAACCTTGCTGTGCCATCCTTCCACCCTGGCTCCCAGTGCTCAGCTGGCTCCAGACCCAGCCTGCATATCTACAGAGCCACTCTGCAGCCCCGCAGCCCCAGCCACGTCAGCTATTTAACTGCTGTGTTTCCATGGGGGCTTTTATGGAAGGCCTCTGTGCCAAAGGACCCTCTGTTCTGCAAACAGGGCCTGAGAGCTTCCTCCCAGCAGATGGTGCCTGTGAGCCTGGAAAAGCACAAGGCGTATTTAACCCTGGAACAGGGCTCTGTGGGAACAGTCTGGCCCTTGTGTCTCTAGCGGTGACGAATGGAGGAGCAAGCCCAAATCATTCTGATTTCTCCCCAGTGTGATGCTCTGTGAGAGCAACAGCCCTCCCTGGCACTGCCCCGCTGTGGCTCTGCTGGCCCTTGCCCCCAGGATAGCACCCCCAGCCTGAGAAAGCATGACTCCGGCCTTCCTGGGACTCACAGCTCCCGAGAGCTGGCAGGTGGCATGACTCCAGCCTTCCTGGGACTCAGAGCTCCCGAGAGCTGGCAGGTGGCATGACTCCGGCCTTCCTGGGACTCAGAGCTCCCGAGAGCTGGCAGGTGGCATGACTCCGGCCTTCCTGGGACTCAGAGCTCCCGAGAGCTGGCAGGTGGCATGACTCCGGCCTTCCTGGGACTCGGAGCTCCCGAGAGCTGGCAGGTGGCATGACTCCGGCCTTCCTGGGACTCAGAGCTCCCGAGAGCTGGCAGGTGGCATGACTCCGGCCTTCCTGGGACTCACAGCTCCCGAGAGCTGGCAGGTGGCATGACTCCGGCCTTCCTGGGACTCAGAGCTCCCGAGAGCTGGCAGGTGGCATGACTCCGGCCTTCCTGGGACTCAGAGCTCCCGAGAGCTGGCAGGTGGCATGACTCCGGCCTTCCTGGGTCTCAGAGCTCCCGAGAGCTGGCAGGTGGCATGACTCCGGCCTTCCTGGGACTCAGAGCTCCCGAGAGCTGGCAGGTGGCATGACTCCGGCCTTCCTGGGACTCAGAGCTCCCGAGAGCTGGCAGGTGGCATGACTCCGGCCTTCCTGGGTCTCAGAGCTCCCGAGAGCTGGCAGGTGGCATGACTCCGGCCTTCCTGGGACTCAGAGCTCCCGAGAGCTGGCAGGTGGCATGACTCCGGCCTTCCTGGGACTCAGAGCTCCCGAGAGCTGGCAGGTGGCATGACTCCGGCCTTCCTGGGACTCAGAGCTCCCGAGAGCTGGCAGGTGGCATGACTCCGGCCTTCCTGGGACTCAGAGCTCCCGAGAGCTGGCAGGTGACATGACTCCGGCCTTCCTGGGACTCAGAGCTCCCGAGAGCTGGCAGGTGGCATGACTCCGGCCTTCCTGGGACTCAGAGCTCCCGAGAGCTGGCAGGTGACATGACTCCGGCCTTCCTGGGACTCAGAGCTCCCAAGAGCTGGCAGGTGGCAGGGCTCCAGCCTTCCCCGGAGCTCCAGAGAGACAGCGGAGAGCTGGGAGACGCAGCCCCAGACTCTCTGGGCCATGCCTGCTGGACAGACACCTAAGTGCCCTCACCTGGCAGCTGAGACACTCCAGCGCTGTGCAGCCAGAGTGGCCCCAGCCCCGGGAGGATAGGCACTGCACCCCTTTTCCCCCCAGCCTCTGGCACCAGTACTGCCCATGGTGAACGCTTCCACTAAGGGATGCTGTGAATGGCACATGCACAAACCGCTGCATCACAAGGGGACTTGCCGTGCGCTCTCTGGATTAGCGGTGCCGCATCTCCCCGTGTTCTCTCTCCTCACTTGTTCTGGGCAGGGAACAAACACTCCCCGCGCTCAAGCCTAAAATCCCCTTCGCAGCTGCCTGGCTGGTGAGTCCTGCTCAGTGCCCAGGGCGTGACTGGTGGCCTGATGTGAGGATGGGAAGGAATTTTCTGCCAGGTCAGACTGGCGCTCGGAGACCTTGTGGGCATGGTGGATGATGCCTCCCTTTGCAGCATGCAGTGTAGCTGGCCGGCTGGGCACACCTCCCTGAACCAATCCCTGCTTCTGCAGGAGCTTCAGGCATTGCTGGCTCTCTGGCCCCCCAGCCGTGGCTCACGGGGTATTCTCGAAACCAAACGCTTTAGTCTAACAAAAGTCGGTTGGGTTAATAGGGGGTATCTGCATGACATTTAGCAGCCTGTGCTACGGAGGAGGCCAAGCTACTCGATGACCTAATGCAGGTTTCTCAATCGGTGGGTCGGGACCCAGAATTGAGTCCCCAGAATGTGTCAAAGGGTCCCGTGGCAGCTCCTATCTCAGGAGGCTGGCTGGGTTCCCCTCCCTGCTCCGGGCACTGCAACCTCAGGGCTCAGCGCCACTCAGGTCTGGCTCAGGTCTCATGAGGACGGAAGCCCAAGTAGGCCAAATGTGAGTGAGTGGCATGCAGCCCCAGGAGCCGGCTCACAGCTCCACTCACCCAAATTTGGTCCAGTCATGGGAGCAGGGCTAAACCGCACACCACTGCATCGCAGACCTTGTAACACGCAGAGCCGGGGCAGGCTCTGACCAAAACCACTCCACAGCCTCCATCCCGAGACTGTTCACTGCTTCACAACTGGGTTCATTGGCTTATTTACAGCCCTCGCTGCAGAGTGGAATGACATTTTAACCTGTCTCAATGTCTTGCTTTATTGAAGGATAAAGAACGTCAATTTCTCTCCCTCTTCTTAAGCCTCTGCAGGCTGCTGTGCTGGTGTGTGGGCACATGGGCATGTGGACGGGTTACTCAGCAGCCCCTGCAAGAGCCTCAGGCCCTCTGCAAAGCCGCCAGCAGTCACAGAGAGGCGGGGAGAGAGGGAAGACAGGAAGCCCTGGGGAGCGCGGGACGCCTGCGGGGCTGGAATTGCCCTTCGGAATGTCCAGTCCCAGCAGATTTAAAAGTCACTGCAACTCTAACGCCGCGGACGTGGCTAAAGAGAGACAAGAAGGGTATTGATTCTCCTGCTTACACTGACAGAGCTCTTGTTCTGGGAAGCTACTACAGATTTACACCAGAGTAAGAAGAGAATCGCACCCCAAACTCCAGTCATCTGAAGAAGTGGGCTGTGCCCAGGAGAGCTCACGATCCCATCTCCATGTTCTGTTAGTCTAGAAAGTGCTACCCGACCATTGATTGTATTTGAAGTTTATCCTACATTTAAGTGGGGCTTACAGAAACCCAACCACCGTGGTCACCAACCCATCGATCACGATCGACTGGTCAATCGGGAGGGCTCGACCAGTCAATCGCAAGGCATTCGGGGCCCCCAATTCCCCCAACCCCAAGAAGCCCCGCACTGCCTGCTCCCCTCCTTCAGGTCTGTGGCACACCAGGGACTTGCTGCACGGGGGGAGGAGGTAGGAGTCCTGGGGGAAGACGTGTACTGGGGCTTCCCTCCTCTGCGGGGGGAGGGAGGAGTCCCGGTGGGAGGCAGGCAACGGGGCTTCCTTCCTCTGCGGGAGGGGGAGTTGGCCCCGAGGGGGCGTGTGTGCGGGCTTCCCTGCTCCATGGGAGGGGGGAGTTGGGCCCGGAGGAGGCATGCAACAGGGCTTGCCTCCTCTGCAGGAGGGTGGGAATCCTGGGAAGAGGCTGGTGCAGGGGACTGTCTGCCCCCACTGGCCCCCTGCCCCCGAACTCTGTCCCCTGGCCTCCCGGCACCCTGTTCCCTGTCCCCTGCCCCCACCCGCAGGACCCTGCCACCACTTGCACCCTGTCCCCTGCCCCAGCACTCACTAGCACGCTTCCCCAATACCATGTCCCCTGCTCCCACCAGCACAGTTGGGGCCACATTAGTGAGGCTGAGAGGGGGTGGGGGGGTGGAGGAGGTGGGTTTTTTGGTTTTTTTTTGCATCTCACTTGTGTGGCCCCAACTGACTTTTCTGTGGGTCAGGTACCCCTGACTCAAAGCAGAGGCGTGTTACAATTGTTCTGACTGGTCCAGGTCCTGAGAGAGCCAGACAGATCTCCTCAAACTACTGACAATTCACACGGATGTCAGGCCCTGCGTGGTGGGTCAAGCTGCTGCTTGAGAAGGCGAGCTCCCCAGCCTGTTACCCCACCCCTCCTCTATCCCTGCTCCGCCCCCATTCTTCCTGGGCCCCTCCTTGTCCCAATGTCTCCTCTCCCCCCTACCTGCTCACCCCCTTCCAGCCAAGTCCCTGACCCCAAATGTAGCAAATGACGTGATAAAACCCATTCTTTTACCATTTCTTTCTAAAAAAATGGAGCATATTTTCCACACTGTGAAGACTGAACATGCAACAGGTACATGCACTAAACTTGGGAATAAAAAATATAAGTCACAGGTTTTTTGATATATCCTGAAGTTTGTCCGGGATTTATTTGCAAAAACTTTGTAGTAAGGGCAAGTCAGCTGTCCTGCTGAATACAACATAAAATCAACTGGAATACATGCTGCTACTCTTTGCTGTTTTACATTTACTTAATCAGAATTTCTAAGCTGATTTTATATTTTAAATGTACTCTTAAGCTTCATAAACTAATCATTCCAGATTACCACATATTTAACACACTGAAACAAAGACATTACTTTAAATTAATCCATCAGAGCAATGTAGTGTCTTCACAACAAAGTTCATTGCTTTTAGAAAAAGGGATGGCTAATTTATTTTGTGTGATCTCCATGACAACAGACATATGTATGAAATTTCCCCTATGCTTATGTTAAAAAATACACTTGCAAAGATGTTAGGCATCCCAAAAGATTTATCATCTTACTAAGGTACTGATTTTGGTGGAGGGATCTCTTAAAATCAGTTCACCAATACAAGTAAAAAAAGGGAAACTAATTTGTTCAGCTATCTGTAAGAAAGGGAGTGTTGTTCTTTTAAGGGCTCTCTTCAACAGCGGGAGAGGTAGAGAGAGAAAGATTACAGCAGGGATGGGCAAGAGACATTGGAAGCAAGTTTTTTGTACTATGGTAATTAAAATTAAAATGATGAGAAGTCCTGTGGCACCTTATGGACTAACAGATTTATTGGAGCATAAGCTTTCGTAGGCAAGACTCACTTCATCAGATGCATGTAGTGGAAATTCCAGAGGCAGGTATAAATATACAGGCATAAGAAAAGAGTTCCAATCCAAGAGTAAGGCTAGAGATAACGAGGTCAATTCAGTCAGGAAGGATGAAGCCCACTTCTAGCAGCTGATCTGGTGTGAACACCAAGAGAGGAGCAACTGCTTTTGTAGTTAGCTAGCCATTCACAGTCTGTTTAATCCTAAATTGATAGTATCGAATTTGCAGATGAATTGTAGCTCTGCAGTTTCTCTTTGAAATCTGATTTGAAGATTTTTTGCTGCAGGATGGCTACTTTTAAATCTGCTACTGTGTGTCCAGGGAGATTGAAGTGATCTCCTACAGGTTTTTGTATATTGCTATTCCTGATATCGGATTTGTGTCCATTTATTTTTTTACGTAAGGACTGTCTAGTTTGGCCGATGTATATGTCAGAGGAGCATTGCTGGCACATGATTGCATATATTACATTGGTGGATGTGCAGGTGAATGAACCCGTGATGGTGTGGCTGATGTGGCTAGGTCCTGTGATGGTGTCGCTGGTGTAGATATGTGGGCAGAGTCGGCACCGACGTTTATTGCAGGGATTGGTTCCAGAGTGGGAGTTACTGTGGTGCGGTGTATAGTTGCTAGTAAGAATTTGCTTCAGGTTGGCGGGTTGTCTGTGGGCGAGAACTGGCCTGCCTCCCAAGGTCTGTGAGAGTGGGGAATCATTGTCCAGCATGGGTTGTAGATCCCTGATGGTGCGTTGGAGAAGTTTTAGCTGGGGACTGTAGATGATGGCCAGTGGTGCTCTGTTATTTTCTTTGTTGGGCCTGTCTTGTAGCAGGAGGCTTCTGGGTACACATCTGATCTGTTTCCTCGCTTCCTCAGGTGGGTATTGTAGTTTCAAGAATGCTTGGTGTAGATCTTGTAGGTGTTTGTCTCTGTCTGAGGGGTTGGAGCAAATGCGGTTATACCATAGTGCTTGGCTGTAAACGATGGATCGTGTGGTGTGTCCGGGATGGAAGCTGGAGGCATGTAGGTAGGCATAGCAATCCGTAGGTTTTTGGTATAGGGTTGTGTTTAGGTGACCATCACTTATTTGCACTGTAGTGTCCAGGAAGTGGATCTCTTGTATAGACTGGTCCAGGCTGAGGTTGATGGTTGGGGGGAAATTGTTGAAATCACGGTGAAATTCTTCCAGAGCCTCCTTCCCGTGGGTCCAGATGATGAAGATGTCATCAATGTAGCATAAGTAGAGAAGGGGCGCTAGTGGACGAAAGCCGAGGAAGCGTTGTTCCAGGTCGGCCATAAAAATGTTGGCGTATTGTGGGGCCATGCAGGTGCCCATAGCGGTGCCACTGGTCTGGAGGTATAAACTGTCCCCAAATCTGAAATAATTGTGTGTGAGGTAAAGTCACAGAGCTCGGCCACTAGTTGTGCCATAGCATCATCAGGGATACTGAAAATGTGTACTTTACATAATTGTGGTCTTTCAAAGAATTTATTTAAAACGCTATGGCTACAGCTACATTGCGCATTCTTGTGCAAGAAGATATGCAAATGAGATGCAGCGATGAATATCGCCGCACCTCATTTGCATACCTAATGAGCCGCCATTTTGCGCAAGGGGCTTTTGCACAAGAGCCGTTCTGCCGCTTATTTTCAGGCAGAACGGCTCTTGCGCAAGAGGGGGGTTTTGTGCAAGAAGGAGCAGTGTAGACTGCTCCTTCTTGCACAAAAGGCCCTTGTGCAAAAGTGGCAGCTCATTAGGTATGCAAATGAGGTGCAGCGATATTCATTGCCGCGTCTCATTTGCATACCTTCTTGCGCAAGAATGCGCAATGTAGACGTAGCCTACGTGTCTGAAGAGCCCAGCATTTCATGCTGCATGTTCAGATGTGCATCTAAAAATCGATGCCCAGGATTTTTCTGAGATATGGTTTTTTTTATAATCTTCAGCAACAAACGAATGACATTTAAAATACGGGTCTGAAGACATATTACAATAATGCACAGCTGGTTTTGTGAGTGAATTCAGAACCGGACAGTATATCCCTCACAGGGCCAGCCACATTTTGGCACCTGAGGTGAGGAGCACAAATGATGCCCCCACGCCACCTTTTCTCCTACCTGCCTGTTATGTCTCTTGTGCCCTCCTTCCTCCAGCCCCGCACTCCCCCATCTCTGTGCCTCGAGAGCAGAGAGAATCCATCTGCACCAGCAGCAGACACAATTGTCTACACTCTGGGTCCTAGTGGAGCCCCCCCCCCCCCCAGTCTGGCACCTGAGGCGGTCGCCTCAGTTCGCCGCATACATGCCTGTTAAATGGCTTCATTACCATGCAATGGCTCTTTCTCAGGTTCGCTGTTCTGCTAACAGGCCTGGCAACCTGGAAGGCTTTTTGCTTTTACGTTCCTAGATCCCATCCGGAGAAAGACTCACCAGGCTGTGGGAGCCTGCAGGATAGAGAGAGGGAGAGGTGAGACGTTGGGCACTACGTCCCGGGAGGCAATGCCTTCCCTTGCCTCTTAAACCCGCCACCCTTGAGGGAAAGGCCCTGTGCCTAGGTGACAGACACAGGTTGAAGGGGGAAAAGAGACAGAGAGAGGGGCCATAACAGGCCTAAGATCACAGAGCAGAGCAGCAGGGACTAGAAGCTAGATCTCAGGCCAGTGTACAATGTGCTCATTCGCACGCCCTTCCCAAAAGCCAGGCCAAATAACCATGCTCACAGCAGGGATTTAAACACCCCCACACCAGGAAGAGACACAAGCCCTTAGCTAATAATCTTGGGGTTTAATAAACAATGAAGCTGATCTAACGGTGTGCCGGGGGAATCCGATATTCCCAGCTCATTTCTTCTACTAGAGCCAAGCAAAATGTCTTCCACCTCACGTGGCACAGAGAGAGTGATGGGTTCAAGGCCTGCAACCAGAAAGAGGCCAGCTGGGGCTGGGACCAGGAAAACACTAAGGCCATATTTAAAATTCCATCCGTCTACTGCTCAGGCGGATTCTGTGGCAGGGAAGAAACCGCTGAGATTCTCTGGGCTAGTTCTGGGTGCTCTGGCCTTTACGAACCCCACTGGGTCGCCTTCCCCCCTGTACATTCCTGAAAGACTCTTCTGCCCAGCCAGCGCATCTGACCCATCTGTTGGCCCTGTTTCTAACGTAACCCTCTGGAGACTCAGGCAGCCGAGATCCATGGCCTAGAACAGGAACAAGAGAACTGTGTGTATGGTTCCCAGTGCGTTTTCAATTGGGGGCTGCAGAGCAGGAAGGAAAGTCCTGGTTATGATGCTCCATCTTGAGGGTAGGGAATGGTGTGTTAGTTATGTAACTGGTCTGTCTGTGTTCTTTGTACTATCCCTTTAAATGTAGATTTATGGTTCAGGGCAGTGCAACCTATTGGTGATTTCATGGGGGCAAAATGGATTATCCCACTTCTGCCTTTTGCCCTCTATACATAAGAACGGCCACACTGGGTCAGACCAAAGGTCCATCCAGCCCAGGGTCCTGTCTGCCGACAGCGGCCAATGCCAGGTGTCCCAGAGGGAATGAACAGAACAGGGACCCATCCAGTGATCCCTCCCCTGTTGCCCATTTCCAGCCTCCCACAAACAGACGCTAGGGGCACCCTCCCTGTCCAGCCTGGCTAACAAGCATCTGGTGTGGGAGCTGGGAGAAGACAGGATACAGAGCTAGGCGGACCATGTGTCTGTCTGATCCGGTCTGGCAACCCGTTATCCTGCAGCACAGACCTTTACCGAACATCTGCCTCTGCATACATAGGCCTTGCCTCCGCTCCCACTGACTTCACAGCAAGATTCCTGCTGACTTCTATGGGAACTGGATCGGATTCATGCTGCAGGCAGGTTGTGTGTGTCTGCAGCTGGTACCAGGGTAAGAAACTACCGTGGTGCGTGGAATTCCTGGAGTATCCCTATCCCTTTACAGTCCCTGATCATGAAATTCACTTGCACATCCACATCACAAGCTCGTTTTCCATCCTCCCGCCCGGCAGGGCCTGATCCTGGAACACCTCATGGACTTCAGTGGGAATGGAGCACACACCATGCCTTGCAGATGCTCAGCCGCTGCCAGGATCAGGCTCTGTGTAGTCTCTTATGCAGCTCTCCCTTGCCAGAGGCTATTTTTAGCTGGCATACTGCAGGGCTGAATTCTCAGCCATAAATGGAGCAGTCAGGTGGCTTGTAGGTTCAGGGTTAATTTATCCCTGTGGTGCAGAGTTTCAGACAGAAAGGGCTTGTGGGGAGGCACCGCTGGCGACCGTCACCTTCCCAGCACAGTGCACTATTACAGCTCCAAAACCAGGCACAGGCAGCTCTGGGCTCCCCAGTGAGCTGTCTCCTCTCCTGGCCAGCACATACGACAGCATATTCAGGAGACAGGACATGTTGAGATGGTTCTTCCTCTCTGCCCTGCCTCACACTTCCTCATTCCACCCCGCCCCCCTAGTCAGTTACTGCCCTGTGTAGGCCATAAGGTTAGTTGCTAGCCTGCTGAAATACCTGAAACCTGCTGTATTATACCCTCTGCCGCTGAATCCTATTTGGTTCATTACAGGTATTCATAGTTATCCATCGCATAAGGCTGTAATGTTTAAATGCCCTTCCATGTGCCCCCAAAATCCTTTTCCAAGACAGAATTCTCTGGGTTCCCTCTCATTCTGTAGCCTAAATTCAGACCCACCAACATGGGATGGGGAAGAAGGGCAAAAGGGCCAACTGCCCTTTAAATCAACACCGGAAGCCTGCTGTGAAGAGGGCAGCTGCTAACAGCCCCACCCCTTCCATCCCAGGCCGTGCCATCTGAAGTGCAGGACCAAACGCCCTTTCCCAGGGTCCCTGCAAGGCTGTCAGCTCTGCTGCCTAAATTAAAATAAAAACCTAAATATCTTCTGGCCAGTTGTAGCCAGTGGCAAGCTGTAATCCCTAGCCTATAAATTCAGGTCAACACCTGTTCCTTAGGGTATGGCTACACTGGGAGGGATGGGGGGAGGTTCGGAAGAGGTACAGAATCATAGAATACTGGGACTGGAAGGGACCTCGAGAGGTCATCGAGTCCAGTCCCCTGCTCCCATGGCAGGACCCGCACTGTCTAGACCATCCCCGATAGACATTTATCTAACCTACTCTTCAATATCTCCAGAGATGGAGATTCCACAACCTCCCCAGGCAACTTATTCCAGTGTTTAACCCCCCTGACAGTTAGGAACTTTTTCCTAATGTCCAACCTAAACCTCCTTTGTTGCAGTTTAAGCCCCTTGCCTCTTGTTTTCTCCCTCCTCTTTATGACACCCTTTTAGATACCTGAAAACTGCTCTCATGTCCCCCCTCAGTCTTCTCTTTTCCAAACTAAACAAGCCCAATTCTTTCAATCTTCCTTCATAAGTCATGTTCTCTAGATATTTAATCATTCTTGTCGCTCTTCTCTGGACCTTCTCCAATTTCTCCACATCTTCCTTGAAATGTGGCAGCCAGAATTGGACACAATACTCCAACTGAGGCCTAACCAGTGCAGAGTAGAGCGGAAGAATGACTTCTCGTGTCTTGCTCACAACACACCTGTTAATGCATCCTAGAATCATGTTGGCTTTTTTTGCAACAGCATCACGCTGTTGACTCATATTTAGCTTGTGGTCCACTCCGACCCCTAGATCCCTTTCTGCCATACTCCTTCCTAGACAGTCGCTTCCCATTCGGTGTGTGTGAAACTGATTGTTCCTTCCTAAGTGAAGCACTTTGCATTTGTCTTTATTAAACTTAATTCTGTTTACCTCCGACCATTTCTCCAATTTGTCCAGGTCATTTTGAATTATGAGTCTATCCTCTAAAGTAGTTGCAACCCCTCCCAGCTTGGTATCGTCTACAAACTTAATAAGCGTACTTTGTATGCCGATATCTAAATCGTTGATGAAGATATTGAACAGAACCAGTCCCAAAACAGACCCCTGCAGAACTCCACTTGTTACTCCTTTCCAACAGGATTGTGAACCGTTAATAACTACTCTTTGGGAACGGTTAACCAGCCAGTTATGCACCCATCTTATAGTAGCCCCATCTAAGCTGTATTTGACTAATTTATTGATAAGAATATCATGCGAGACCATATCAAATGCCTTACTAAAGTCTAGGTATACCACATCCACCGCTTCTCCCTTATCCACAAGACTCGTTATCCTATCAAAGAAATCTATCAGATTGAATTGACATGATTTGTTCTTTATAAATCCATGTTGGATGTTCCCTATCAGTTTATCATCTTCCAAGTGTTTGCAGATGATTTCCTTTGGTTGCATTTGCATACCTTCTTCTGTTTTTTTCCCCCTGAAAAGGCTTTTCCGCCATTTGGCCTTGTCTACACAGGGCCAAATGTCAGAAAACCCCCGTCTTTTGAAAGCCCCCTTCTTCCTCATAAAACTTAAGAGAGCAGAGGGATGAGGCCAAACTCCTTGCTACATCTGGACAGCATCTGTCCCAAGGGACCAGGGATTCTCTAGTATTTATACTGTCAGCTTTTCACATTGGTTCTCTGCAGAGCCTTGCACGATGAGGAGGCAAAAGGATAATTAGTTACCACAAATTGTTTGCAGATGATTCAGTTATTAGGGTGCTAGCGGGGGACCTGGGTTCCAACCCCTAGTCTGCAACACTCTGTCTGTGTGACCCTGGGTGAGTTATTTAGCTTCTCTGTGCCTCAGTTTCATAAGAACATAAGAACGGCCGTACTGGGTCAGACCAAAGGTCCATCTAGCCCAGTATCCTGTCTGCCCACAGTGGCCAGCACCAGGTGCCCCAGAGAGGGTGGACCAGAGACAATGATCAAGCGATTTGTCTCCTGCCATCCCTCTCTAGCCTCTGACAAACAGAGGCCAGGGACACCATTTTATCCCCTGGCTAATAGCCTTTTATGGACCTAACCTCCACGAAATTATCTAGAGTCTCTTTAAAGAAGAAGCTTTCCCCTCCATACAATGTTTCCCCTCCATACAATGTTTCCCCTCCATACAATGTGGATAACAGCACATCTCTACAGCACAGGGCACTGTGGGGAGGACCACATTAAAGAGTGTGAAGTGCTCAGATGCTATTGATGGTACCTGAGACAGAGAGAGAAAACAACAAATGAAATCCCCTCTTTCTATGGCACTATTCACCCCCAGGATAGCTGAAAGAGCTTTACAATCTGGAATCACCCCTCCCAGCCACTTCTGGGTTAAAAGATAGCAGCTGTTCAACAGAGCTAAGGCAGCAAAGAGCACTGTTTCTGACTCAAACATCAAAGGGGCTTTAAAGAGACAAGGGAAGTCCATCCTGCTCCCCTAGACCAGTTTCTCTGTGAACTGATCAAGATCCTGCCGTTAGGAAGCCTGATCTAAACATGTCATGGGATCGCTAATGACCAAAACAGGTGCAGACCTTCACCCAGACTGACTCCAGGAATGCAGACTCCTAAATGCCTTTTGCAAATGAGATTCAGGCTCCTGCATACTGAGGTGTTGTGACACTGTTGCATAAATTGCAAGGTTTCGTCCCCTTGGAGGCTAGTCTGATTTACCCCAAGAAGAGAGTCACACTTTCAGGCTGGGTCCAACTCAAGTTTATTGGTTGCAACCACGGTACGGCTAAGGAACTCAATGTTCAAATCAGAGCCGACCCCCAACATCTCATATGCAGGGGTTTTTATAGGGTTCACATCCTTCCTGGTTTAGGTGCCTTAACATGATAGGTTACTTCATTTTTTGACGTTTAGCATTCCTATAGGTCAGGTTAATTTTCCAAACGAGGTTAAATACAGTGCCTACTTGCTGACTTTGCGGTTACAGCTGTATTACATTCATTCACTCTTGCTGAACAATGGGCAAGCCATACTTCCCTTTTCCCTTTCCTGCTTGAGCCGGTCACAAGTTTAAAGGATGTGGAATCTATCCATATCTCTACTTAACAGAAGACTGGTTTCACCTCCCCTCGTCTCCTTATTATAAGTTATTACCTGTGACAGGCCTTGACCTTTGTCATGTCTTACTCCTATACAAATAGCAAATATATCTAAGCATTAGCAATGTATGTATATTGTACGTGCCCCTCATAGGGGAATCAATGGCTCCGGGGGATTTGACTTCCCTTTTACACATCAATTCCCCCCTCAAGAGGCTTTCTCTTTCTTATACCTCATCAGTTTCTTCTTTGGCTAATCTTTGGTAATGTACAAGCATTTCACGGTTGACAGTAGTCAATACAGTGCGACATATAGAGGCAATTATACAAGGTATAAAACAGGGCATTAAGCATAATATAATCACAACAAAACAAAACTAAACAGGAATGTGTACCAACATAGCACAACAAGAGTTTTCCTCTTTTTCTTTGAAACAGTCGTGGTTCAGCATCATGCAGGGGAGAGGTTACTAGCACATCACCCTGTAATATTTCGATTCTTCTGGTGTCCAACAGGTGGGAAAGCAGGACCAGAAGGGAGAGAGGCTTATCAGCAGTCGGGGTAGGATCATTTTGCAATGGGAAGCATTGGCTAACAGTCAGTTCTTGGCACTTCACAGCGCTGATGGACATAAGAGTCTTTATTCTCTGAGCCAAAAGCCAGCTAGCTCTTTTGGAACCAAGGTTATTTCCTAGGAATAAAGCAAACCATAAAAACAATCCCACGCGGTTGCTTGATACCGGCCTTATCAAAGTGAGGCCTTTTTGGCATGTGGTTGCCAGGGGAACCAGGGTCGCAGTTACTGCTGTAGCATACGCTTCTCAGGCTGACTTAATTATTTGAGTTTGTCAGTCCTTAGCAAGATACCATGGACTGCCTCAGTTTACTCCTATAGTTCTTTTCTCTTGACTTTGGGGTTCTTCTTAATCTACTAGGTTAAATACAACAATTTAAGGGATTTTAATTTACTCTGGAAGTGCTGGTACAGCACTATCATTATTATAAATGTTAACATTTAAACTCTCTACATAATTTGGCAAACACTATTCAAATCCATCCCCAAGATATTTCGTCGCCTTACTGGCACTGCCCATGATTATAGGTTTGACCTCTACTGCCTGGTTGAGTGCTGCAGAGATAGGTGTTTGGCATGGTCCACGGTGTTTCCCTATCTGTGTGTACCTCAGACGGCTAGCCCCAATATATCTTTGGGCATTGGCCACCAACTTCTTGATCTTTGCCTGCAGGGCCAGTAAACCCTCCTCTTGGTACTTACTTCCGCCATGCCACTCAGCATCTCATGTGTAGTTATCTCCACTACCAAAGTGCGATATGTCCACATTCTATTGACGGTTAGGCCGCTTGATGAGGGACCGTTATGCACACAGACGGATATACAGAGGGGCAGGATGGAGTGATCTGTCTGGGTAGTCAAACACCAGTAGGTACCGTTCATTTGGACCAGCTCGATGTTCATTGGTTTTTCTATGACAACCACATCAAGCCTAGGCAGATTCGTCATGATGTTAAATGGGCAGGTACATAAAATTTCCTTATCAAAGTGGGTACAACAATCCCTGGGTATAGGGAGGCTCCCACACCTTCAGAATAAGCAATGCCTTCTATTCTATCTATATGCCCTTGCTTTGGTACAGGCAGGGAGGTTACCATTCTGATCTGATCTGAGTGAGGAATCCTCAGAGGGACCAAAAACAAATGGTTGTACTATGCCCTGTCCAGGTGGGCCTTTGGGTCCTCATGGATTCTCTCTTTCCCTACTCCCATGGGTAGGCACAGGGGAGATTGGGGACTCACCACCATAAGAACTAAGTGGTAGTGGCTAAAGCTTACCTTATTCTTCAATACTGGCCTTCTAATTTCTTTATTTTACTTCCAATCCAATTAGCTCCTGGTCCAAACATCAGGTTAGGTCTACAGAGCTGGACAGATCCTTCAAACTATTTAGGATCAATTGATTAGCTTGGCTGGTGTGTAGGCCTTTACGGGCACTGGATATTACTGCATTTACAAGTCTGGATTCTCATACAATTTCTGGGCTATGACATAAGTGTTGCTGATAGGGTTACCAGGCTCAAACCAATCTGTGATGGTATCTGCTAAGCCTTGTCATTGCCTAATCAGGCATTTGCCAATTTGATTAACCAGTCTAGCACACAACTGGTCTGTACCAGTGTGGAACATCATCAAGGTAAGGATCAGTGACAGTTGTCCTGGTTCTGGAACAGGGGCCTGTTCAGGGCATGGTGCACAACTGGGAGGCTCCATTTTGTCCTTAAAGTCCTGGTTGATGATATCCAAATGAGGGCAAGTTAGCAATGGCCATTAAAACAAAACTAGTCTGGTGGGAAGGAGCTAGTCCTGTCTCCCATCCTTCTGTTCACGTGATGTACTCCTTGCTTCCTTCCAGTTCTTTTTGTTCACCTGTGGAGACATTGTTAACATTCTCCTAGCCTAAACAATTTTCTATTCACAACATTTGCAATACGTATTACAATTAAGACACACAAGACAAACTTGGACAGAACACAAACACATGTCATGACACAGAACCATGGCATTTTGTTGTTGTTTTTCTTCAACTGGCGCCAGCGCTTTCTGATGATCTGAAAGACAAGAAAACATTTCTCCCCCCCCATCGGGGTGGCCTATTATAACTTAAAATACTGCCTAAGATCTGCAAGGGGAACAGGTTACAGCTAGTTCCTTACCATTTTCATGTGCGAGTGAGCTGCAACTTTCTGAGAACAAGAGCGCTTCATCGGTACTCGTGACCTTCCACTCCCTTGAATTACCTTAGAGTTACTAGCCCTCCCCAACAGTGGCATGGTTCTGTTTCCCTCTCGTATTGCAGACCGGGCTCTTTTTTTTTTTTTTCCTTATGATCTGTCTTGATCCTGCTAAATGACTTTTCTTAATTACACAGATTTGTCTAGCATTAATTTGGTAAGGAGAGTGGGCTTTCTAATTAGCCCCCACACTTCCTAATTCTTTTCAGTATATGATTTTCATAACATCCAGGCTGCAGCAGTTGAGTTATGCTGCTGGCTCTGGGGTGAATCACTTGCTCATGTTCTGTAAGGAGATTTATGTTGCAGAATGTGTCTCCTTGTTAGGGCAGATTTAGTTTTTAGTGATTACATCTTCACATTCAATTTCTACTGGTTGACTTTTGGGTGGCTTTTAAGTTACCTTCCCCCACGCCCTCAAGCCAATTATAACGGCGTGTGAGGGAAAGGTTTTAACTGTTTGTTATGTTTTTTCCTCTGGATGGCCCCCACTCATATGTTGTAAAACATCTTTGGGTTGCCTGCCTTTCTAGCCGTAGAGGCTGTCGTTATCTATTT
The DNA here is from genome assembly GCF_052426305.1 of Pelodiscus sinensis. Classification (NCBI taxonomy): domain Eukaryota; kingdom Metazoa; phylum Chordata; order Testudines; family Trionychidae; genus Pelodiscus; species Pelodiscus sinensis. The sequence goes on along the minus strand of NC_143055.1, from coordinate 3,113,131 downwards.
GCTAAGAAGGGCTTGAGAATTTCCTGAAGTTGCTTGGATTCGATCCTTGCTCAAAGCCCGCATTCCCTTTTCAATCTCATAGCTTAGGAAGGTGCATATTTGGGTCTTCTCTTGTGAAACTTTATATCCCTTCTTCCCTAGGGCATTCAACAGGGGCTCCGTTGCCCTTTTTCCCTTTTGCATATCAGGACTGGTAATCAACAAATCATCAATATACTGGAGGAGAGCTACCTCAGGGTGCTGCCCCCTCCAGTCTTCTAAGTCTTTTTGCAATGTCGTCCCAAAAATATGGGGGAATGACACAAAACCCTGGGGCAACACAGTCCACAACAGCTGGGTTTTGTGATGGGTGTCTGGGTCTTCCCATTCAAAAGCAAATAATTTCCAACTACTTTTGTGTAAAGGTATAGAAAAGAAAGCATCTTTCAAGTCTAATACCGTAAACACTGTTGTGTCTGCTGGAATTTGTGTTAAGATAGTGTGTGGGTTGGGGACCATAGGATGGTCTACAAGAACTTTCTTATTTATTGCCCGTAAGTCTTGCACGAGTCTATAAGAGACGCTATCCAGTTTTGGCATCCCTAAAATAGGGGTGTTGAAGGGAGAGGAACTTTCTACTACCTAGCCATATCTTTTGAATTGTTCGATTAATGGCTTTAAGCCTATCCAGGTGGCTCTTTTTTCTCTCAGGGGATATGGCTTTACACCCACAGAGCCTTCTCCTTCAATGAGAGGAATTCTTACTGGAGTCACAAACTTTGCTCGGGCAGGGGTCTCATCTGCCCATACACATGGATTGACTCCTTCTAAGACCTCAGTCCCTTTTGTCTCTAACAGCATTTCAGCTGCACAGAGAGCCATCTGGTAATTTGAGCCCTGTTTCACCGGCAGCTGCACTACATTCTGATCACTACGGAAGAAAATTTTAGCTTGCAGCTTAATTAGCATATCTCACCCTAGCAGGGCAACTGGGCATGCAGATGAAACAACAAAGGCATGCTCTAGCATAATTTTTTTTTTTTCTAATCTTCGTGAGGAGGGGTCTACATACGGGTAGCCTGCTTCTCTTTCCCTCAATTCCTTCCACTATCACATGCTTTCCACTTTCCTTAGCTGAGGGGGGTTTTACGGGAATCATAGAAAATGTGGCTCCAGTATCCACCAAAGCCTCATAGTCCCTGCCACCCACCCTTATTTTTACCATGGGATCCTTTCGAGCTTTAGCTCGTAGGGTAGTGGCCTTAGATTCCCGTCCCCTTCAACTAGATTCTTCTCCGGAGGATTCTGCCCGCATCTGGCGGTTCTCCGGTTGTCTTTTCTTCCCCTTTGCCTTCAATTTTTGGGCAGTCTCTCTTCCAATGTCCTTTTTCCCCATCAGTGCACACATCCATCAACTGCTACCCGTCCCTTTCCTTTCTGAGGGGGCCCCTTATGGTCCGGCCTCTGGTTGCTGGAGAGTGCTGCAGCCAGCACTGCCATCTGCTTCTGCGCTCTCTTATCTTCCCTCCTCTATTACTTCTCTAAGGGGGTACTGATGGTATGATGATCCCGGATCTGATGGGCCTTTTCGCAAGAAGTATTTTTTTGCCCGAATTGAGTAGTCCACCCTGTTGGCTCAGCCCCCCTCACTTCAGCCTCTGCAGGGGGGGCTGAAGTGAATCCAGGACCAGCAGGAGTCTGATAAGGGGGGGGTAACTTTTCAGATGTAAGTTCACTTATGATTTCAGAGTTACTGTTTCCTCCTGAAGTGGCAGGAGAGGAACAATTCTCATTCTCTCTAATAGGGCCAGACCCTCCTGAAGAAGAAGGGGGTTTCCTCTTTTTTCCATAGGACTCAAATTCCTCATCACTAGAGGGAGCCAGTATTTCAGGGCTTTTACCTCCCAAGGTCTTTGCCTTTGCAGCCATGACCTTACACACACCCATACTACATTTTAATATCCATTTTGGTCGATCTGGACGTGGAATAACCAACAATCAATATATGGAAGTGATCCCACTGTCCGTCCCGCGTCACAACGCTATGTGTTAGGGATACCAGGTTTACATCAAAGGAGCCCGTATCTGGCCATCCGACACCAAAAGTAGGCCACTCAAGTTGACAAAATTTAATTAACTCATCTTTTGCCATTTTTACTCTATAGTCACTTTTAAAATTACTAAAATTCTGTAACATGCATCCCCAATGGGGTTGCGGAGTTTTCTATCCGGGAACTTCCCGAACCCATATCTATCTATTTATATATATTGCGCGCACACACACATACACAGTCAACAAGCTTTTATCGCGGCTCCGTGTGTCGATGGAATGACACCACACCAGCTTTTAGCGTCCGAACTCAGAGAGGGTCCAGCGCTTGGCTGCCTCACGAGAGACACCGGTGTGCCCTTGTGGAGCCGTGACACTTAAGACGGGCCTATTAGACAGCAACAAATATAGACAAACAGGGGGCTTGGAGACTCGCTGGGTCACGAGGTTCGGCTGACCCCCCTTGCAATCAAGAAATCCTGGTCATCGGGTTTCCCCTTGCAGGATTCTTGGGGCGGCTGGAGTCAGCTTAAGTCTCAGACCTGGTCAGCGACAGTCATGCTTACACACAAACCTGTGGTTTCACAATTTAGGTTTCCAACAAATCATTAAAACAAAGAACAAGAGTACTCCTACTAAAAACAAAAGCAATCCACTGGAGTTTTCCTAACTCCTCATAACTTCCCCACGCAACCCACGGGTTCATGGTGTTCCTTCTGGGGCTTACAGAGGCTTTTACCATTCGGGTGCGACCCGCCTACCCTATACGTGTTTTCCTACCGGATACACCGTGTTTATTCGAAGTTCCTACTGTCCTCGAAGGACAGTTCTCGAATTACCAACACTACCCAAAACACAGGGAATTATCGGTATACTCACTCTGTCTCTGCCCCGGCGCCTTCTCTTCGGACCTTACAGCCTAGTTGACTCATTCAATAGAGACTCCTTTAACTTTCCGGATGTCCCGACTCACGCTTTCGGTGCCGTGACGGACTCAAACAGTCCGGTGCGCACTTCACGGTCACCTACGGCGAATCTTGTCGTCCGACTCCGGAGTAGTCCAAGGGAGGTCCCATCTGGGTCGCCAATTTGTTGCATAAATTGCAAGGTTTCGTCCCCTTGGAGGCTAGTCTGATTTACCCCAAGAAGAGAGTCACACTTTCAGGCTGGGTCCAACTCAAGTTTATTGGTTGCAACCACGGTACGGCTAAGGAACTCAATGTTCAAATCAGAGCCGACCCCCAACATCTCATATGCAGGGGTTTTTATAGGGTTCACATCCTTCCTGGTTTAGGTGCCTTAACATGATAGGTTACTTCATTTTTTGACGTTTAGCATTCCTATAGGTCAGGTTAATTTTCCAAACGAGGTTAAATACAGTGCCTACTTGCTGACTTTGCGGTTACAGCTGTATTACATTCATTCACTCTTGCTGAACAATGGGCAAGCCATACTTCCCTTTTCCCTTTCCTGCTTGAGCCGGTCACAAGTTTAAAGGATGTGGAATCTATCCATATCTCTACTTAACAGAAGACTGGTTTCACCTCCCCTCGTCTCCTTATTATAAGTTATTACCTGTGACAGGCCTTGACCTTTGTCATGTCTTACTCCTATACAAATAGCAAATATATCTAAGCATTAGCAATGTATGTATATTGTACGTGCCCCTCATAGGGGAATCAATGGCTCCGGGGGATTTGACTTCCCTTTTACACATCAACACTGAATGCCTATATAGCTTTAAAACAAATCAGAAAGGAGTGGGGATAAGCTGGGCCCAGAGTCAGCAGCATGGCAGCTCCAGAACCCAGGAGTCCTGGCTGCCAGTTCCTCAATCTAATCCCTGGACCACATTGCTTCCCTATTTCAACGTTTTTAGTCACTGATCTTACGCTTGTGTGATTCAGCACTAGTATCAATGGAGAGGCCCAGGTGTAAAATCAGTGTAAATGAGAACAGAGTCATGGTCTTTTTTGAGATGGTCGCCTCATCTCCAAAAATCTATCTGAGCATTGGAAAAAGGTTCAGAAAAGGGCAGCAAAAATGATGAGGGGTTTGGAACAGGTGCCATAGGAAGAGAGATTAAAAAGACTGGGACTTTTCAGGGGGCTAGGATAGAGGTCTATAAAATCATGACAGGTGTGCAGAAAGTGAATAAGGAAAAGTCATTTATTTGTTCCCATGACATAAGAACGAGGGGTCACCAAATGAAATGAATCGGTAGCAGGTTTCAAACAAACAAAAGCAAGTTTTTCTTCACTCAGCGCACAGTCAACCTGTGGAACTCCTTGCCAGATGGGGCGAAGACCAGGATTTTAACAGAGTTCAAAAGAGAACTAGATAAATTCATGGAGGGTAGGGCCATCAGTGGTTTTTAGCCAGACTGGATAGGGATGGTGTCCCTAGGTTCTGTTTGTCAGAGTCTAGGAATGGGTGACATGGGAGGGATCACTGGACAGATGATTCCCTGTTCTGTTCATTGCCTCTGGGACACCTGGCACTGGCCACTGTGGGCAGACAGTGCTCTTCTGTCAGGTCCCAGGGGAAAAGTAGCATTCAGGGTTTGTCCCTGGAACCATCTCAGCTCCAGAGCCTCTTCCTCCACTGAAGGGAATTCACATATCAGCCCCTCTTCCCCTCTAGAACAAAAACACACGGGGGAAGAAGGGTCGTGCAGTCAAGCTCTTTAAGCTGAAGGCAGCTGGCCAGGATTCCAGGCAACCCAGAAAGAAGACGGGAGGTCATAACGCTGTGAGTGACCCCGCAGCACTGAAGGGCATGAAACATCCCTTCAGCTAGCTGGGAACGCTCCCCCTCACACAGCTGTGTGTTGTGCCGACGGGAGGCCTTGGAAATGCTCTATAGTTGGCCGGAGAATTGCACTTAAGCAGAGTTACACACTTGGATGGTACCCACTGCATGGCTCCAGTGTTGTGGGGTAGTTCAGTGAGGTTGCTTGGGCATAATTAAAGATTAGCAACTGGATGCAGTCGTGGCCTGAAGCTCTGTATGCCAGGGAGCTAGCTCATCAGCATGAGAGCTCTCTAGCCACAGGTGTGAGCACTGTTCATTATTATTAGTTACATTCCCGTTATGCCTAGGAGCCCTGTGCAAACAGAACCAAGAGGCAGTCCCTGCCCTACACCCCTTCCAGCCTATGGACCAAAGCTGCATTTCATACCCCAAAGAACAGCGTGGGCAAAAAAAAGTTTATCAGCCTATTTTTAAACACTGAAATAATGGCAGGATTTGGAAAGGAACCAGTTTTTTTTTCTTTTTGCAACACTTCCCCCCTCCCCCAAACTTTTTATAGACAGTTTCTGGTATCGAAAATATTCAGACCCCTCCCTCACCGCCGTCTTGTTCCTCTTTTCCCCAATGAATAACAGAGCAAAGAGGGGGAGATATCCAAAAAGAAAAAACAAAACCTGAAAGTTTGCCGTGGTCAACAACAAACACACAGGGAGTGGGGTGGGGGAAGGAATGAAAATCAAACACCTTTAAAAGGTCCGTTTGGATATAAAGGGCCATCTTAAAAAATAAAAAACTCCTCAAACTTCTTTGCTCAGCTTTGCCTAGGGCACGTGAGCACAGCACGACAGAGGGTGCAGGGAAGAGCCCAATCTTTATACAGCCGGAGGCTTGGATACCTGAGGCTGTCCTGGATCCGAACACCAGCCAGGGTGAGGCTCGCTTGGCAGACAAGGGGATTGCAGGACAAGAGCGTTTCCCTCCCTATACCTCCCAGAGGTAAGTGTGGGGGGGAGAACTCAATTTAGCCCGCATAGAACTTCATCTCCTCTCTACCTTAGGCTTTCCCTCCTGGGCAAGGCACAGCTGAGGCTGTGGTTTGAAAGCAACAACCACTGCTGCCCCCTATGGCTGGGCTGGGGCATGACTGCAAAAATGGTCGTGGGGAGGGGATGTTTGTGCCTGAGATCCCTGGGCAGCCCCTCCAGGTGTCTGGAGCTCTACAGCTGTGAGCAGCTCTTCACAGCACCGTCCTCTTCCAAGCCCCTGGGGATTCTCCCCTGCTGCCTGTCCCTCCCTCGGTCACAGGACAGCTGGGATTTCATAGGAGGCATCACAGAGCCCCTGGCCCTCTACACAACACCCAGGCCCACTGCGGGGCTGATCTCCGGGCATGTCCAGCTTCAATGGGTGAAGCCATGGCCTGTCCCTCAGTGGCAGGGGTGGAATTTCAGCAGCCCAGGGGAGTCTCCTGTGTGTGAAACCTGCTGGCACTTCCTGACCCCTCAGTGGGGATGGTTTGGTGTAAGGGCTGTATCTTCCCAGCCCTTGGGTGACAGATGCTGGGTCCCCAGGATGGCCCCTGAGCTTGGGGAGGGGAATGCTGGGGGATGATGTCCAGCAGCAGCCAGCCCTTTGCCCCTGCACATGGAGCAGAGGGTGCCCTGGGCAGGAAGATTCAGGCGGATAGCCACTCCTGCTGAGTGCTATAGGAGAGGAGAAACCCCCAAGCTGGGGTCCCTTCCCATTACCAGTGTTGGAGCTTCCACTGTGCCCTTTTTCCTGGCAGGGAGACACTCCTCTCCCTGCAGAAGGGAGCACTTACCGTGGGAGAGGGTCTCAGGGCAGCTGGCTGAGGGGCACTATGCCCTTTGCCCTCTCGCCTCTGCTGGCTCTGGTGCAGGGCTGCATTTTCCCATTCGAGCGGTGACTCTAGCAGCTCCCAGGCAATCAGCCGCAGGAACAGCCCCCACAGGCATTCCCTGCTGCCCTCTCGCAGCCCCCAAGCATCAATCCATCAGCCACAGCAAAGAATCCAAAAGCCACCATGGCCTTGCTCCCGTGAGTGATCAGAGACGGGCATGGCCAATGGGGAACCCCTCCAGAAACGTCCTCTGCCTGTGGTGAAGAGACTCTGGAAAGATCCCTGTAGCCCTGACTGACCAGACGTGGTTCCTCGCTAGGCTAGAGCACCTGGAGTCAAGCAGCCCAGCCCAGCCGCCCTCGGCAGTGACCCAGTCTGCCTCTGTATCCCTCGGGCTGTACGCACCAGGCTGTGTTCCCAGCACAGCACCCCTCCTTTCTCCCCCGCCTCTCCAACAGGACGGTGGCAGGCAAGGGAGCTCTAGCTCTCAGCCCTTCCCTGTGGCTGCCGGACAAGGGGCTCTCTGTTCTCCCAGAGCTTTTGCATCAGGGGCCCTTAACTTTCCCTGGAAGGTGCAGTCTCCAAAGCAGCTGCCTGTCACTCACATCAGGCTGGCTGCCCAGAGAGGGGCTGTGGGCTGACAGGGAAAGGCTGATTCAGAGTGACAGGTGCTTACGCTCAGTTTGTTGCCTTAAAAAACTTTCTTGAGCCAAGAACTTGTCCTCCCCAGAGAAGCAAGGGAGCTCATTCTCTTCTAACGGGCCATTTCCTACCCCCATGTTCCCGCACCTGTCCCTACCTGATCTATCAAGGCAGTCTGTGCCCATCTGTGCCTGTTTACGTCCTGATTGCTCCATGACTTCTGCAGTGTCAAAGCCCCTGTGCAGCAAACAGCTAAGGGAGAGTCTCCTTTAGAACATGTGAGCTGTTTGCTGCGTGATCTTTGTTCCAGCACCCAATGGGTGTAATGTGAACAGTTGCAGGGATGTCAGATACATGGGATGGATCCCCCATACAATTCACAGTGTCTGTGGTACAGCGACAGCGCTGCCATCCCCTTTGGCTGCCAGCTGTTATGACAATGCAGCGCATGTCTCTAATAACAGTGCTGCATGAGCCCATGGCTGCATGTTGCTGGCCAGACTCCTACATGAAGTGCAGAAATGTCTGTAAATTACTGCCCCCGCTGCTGCAGCTCCTTGTGCTTGGCATGCCATTACGGCCTTTCTCCTCCGTGGCACAACAGCAGGGAGCTGGAGGCTTCTGGGCCTAGACTCCGCTGTGTGGGGCTGACTTTCTAGGTGAGCCCTGGAAGGAGAGGTTAGAGCAAGACTACGACAGCAGTGCAATCTGGGACTGCCAAGCACCACACTCAGGCTCTGTCTACACTTGCGGCTTCTTGCCCGAGTAATATGCAAATGAGGCTAAGCCTGGAATATCGCCGAGCCTCATTTGCATACCTAACGAGCCACCTTTTTTTCCCAGAAGAGGCTCTTGTGCAAGAAGGAGTGTCTACACAGCCCCTTCTTGCACAAGAAAAACCCTCGTGCGCAATGCCACTACGCCGATTACTTTTCAGGAAGAACGGCATTGCGCACGAGGGCTTTCCTTGCACGAGGAGGGGCCGTGTAGACACTCCTGCAAGAGCCTCTTCTGGAAAAAATGGTGGCTCATTAGGTATGCAAATGAGACAGCGATATTCCACAGCCTCATTTGCATATTACTCAAGAAGCCGTGAGTGTAGACAGAGCCCTAGGGGCGTCTAGGCTGGCAACATTTTGCACAAAAGTGGCTGCTGCCCCCCCCCCCCCCCCTTGGCTCTCCCTGCCCAGCGACCTTCCTTCGGGGCGGCGCAGCCGGGCGGGCCCATCCCTCCAGCGCCGCACACAGGCCGGGCCCAGGCTGCGGGGTCACCGGGCTCCCCCGGCCCGGGAGCAAGGCCCACGGGCTCCTGAGGGGACGGGGGCGACGCGGCAACGGTCCCCTCAACGGCCGGTCGCGCGCTGCGGTTAGCGCCCCAACCGCCTCACGCCGTTGTTGACGCCAACGGCCGAATTCCCCCCGCCCCGTTCCTGCCCCCCGCCCCAATCACCGGCCTCGAAACAAGACTCGGCGCCGCTGGTAGGGCCGTGTCCTTCTAATTCCTCCTCTGATTGGGCGATCGGATTTTGATCGATGGCAGCTTCATCCAGTCAGAGTCCGTCTTGAGCGGCGGAGGCGTGGCTGTATAAACATCGTGGCTCCCCACGCTCCCGCAGGGATTCTCTTCCCTCCCTCCCCCACCGCCACACATCCTGGCCCCACGTGGGGGGACGCATTGAGCTAGCCAATCGTGGGACGTGATCGTTCTCCAACAAGCACCGCCCTGTGTTTCTACGCTCTTGTCGGTATAGGTGGAGTGGTGCGGAAAGGACCAATGAGATGGCTCTGGAGGCGGGACTTGAGGAACCCGATGGAGTGACGGCATCCTAGCCCAATAGCAAGCGGAGTACGTGTGTTGCGGCCTAATAAGGATGAGCGGCAGGTCCTGCGGGAGAGGGGCGGGCACGTACTGAGCAATGGGAGGCAAGAGTCTGCGCCCAGGAGCCAATGGGGGGCGGGGGAGGGCTGCAGCGGACTGGACGACAGGCCCGTGGTCCAATGGGGCGAAGGTGTGTGCGCGGTGCGACCAATGGGGGAAGGGAGGCGGGCCCGCGGGCGCCGCGCAGGGCGAGTGACAGGCCCCGCGACCAATGGGGGAAGGGAGGCGGGCCGCTCGCGGAGCCAGCGGAACGGGGAGGCGGGTGCGTGCGGCGGACGAGCGGCGTGTGCGGGCGCGGCGCGCGACAGGCCCCTGCGGCGCAGGCGGAGCCCGGCCAGGTGGGTCCCGCGTGGCACGGGCAGAGGGGGTCCCCCCCCGGTCTGCGCCCCTCCCCCCACCTCAGCGTGTCCCTCCCCCGGTCTGCGCCCCTCCCCCCACCTCAGCGTGTCCCTCCCCCGGTCTGCGCCCCTCCCCCCACCTCAGCGTGTCCCTCCCCCGGTCTGCGCCCCTCCCCCCACCTCAGCGTGTCCCCCCCCGGTCTGCGCCCCTCCCCCCACCTCAGCGTGTCCCCCCCCGGGTCTCCGCCCCTCCCCCCAGCTCAGCGTCCCCCCGGGTCTCCGCCCCTCCCCCCACCTCAGCGTGTCCCCCCCCCCGGGTCTCCGCCCCTCCCCCCACCTCAGCGTGTCCCCCCCCGGGTCTCCGCCCCTCCCCCCACCTCAGCGTGTCCCCCCCCGGGTCTCCGCCCCTCCCCCCACCTCAGCGTGTCCCCCCCCCCGGGTCTCCGCCCCTCCCCCCACCTCAGCGTGTCCCCCCCCGGTCTGCGCCCCTCCCCCCACCTCAGCGTGTCCCCCCCAGTCTGTGCCCCTCCCCCCAGCTCAGCGTCCCCCCCGTGTCTGTGCCCCCCCCACCTCAGCGTGTCCCTCCCCCGGTCTGTGCCCCTCCCCCCACCTCAGCGTGTCCCCCCCCCAGTCTGTGCCCCTCCCCCAGCTCAGCGTCCCCCCGTGTCTGTGCCCCCCCCCCCCCCACCTCAGCGTGTCCCTCCCCCGGTCTGTGCCCCTTCCCCCACCTCAGCGTGTCCCTCCCCCGGGTTTCCGCCCCTCCCCCCACCTCAGCGTGTCCCCCCCCGGGTTTCCGCCCCTCCCCCCACCTCAGCGTGTCCCCCCCCGGGTCTCCGCCCCTCCCCCCACCTCAGCGTGTCCCCCCCCGGGTCTCCGCCCCTCCCCCCACCTCAGCGTGTCCCCCCCAGTCTGTGCCCCTCCCCCCAGCTCAGCGTCCCCCCCGTGTCTGTGCCCCCCCACCTCAGCGTGTCCCCCCCCGTGTCTGTGCCCCTCCCCCCACCTCAGCGTGTCCCCCCCCGTGTCTGTGCCCCTCCCCCCACCTCAGCGTGTCCCCCCCCGGTCTGTGCCCCTCCCCCCACCTCAGCGTGTCCCCCCCCGGGTCTCTGCCCCTCCCCCCACCTCAGCGTGTCCCCCCCCCGGTCTGCGCCCCTCCCCCCACCTCAGCGTGTCCCCCCCCCCGGTCTGCGCCCCTCCCCCCACCTCAGCGTGTCCCCCCCCGGTCTGCGCCCCTCCCCCCACCTCAGCGTGTCCCCCCCCCGTCTGCGCCCCTCCCCCCACCTCAGCGTGTCCCCCCCCTGTGCCCCTCCCCCAGCTCAGCGTCCCCCCCGTGTCTGTGCCCCCCCCACCTCAGCGTGTCCCTCCCCCGGTCTGTGCCCCTCCCCCCGGGCATGCCCTCCCCCACCTCAGCGTTTCCCCCCCCCGTGTCTGTGCCCCTCCCCCCACCTCAGCGTTTCCCCCCCCCGGTCTGTGCCCCCCCCCCCCGGACATACCCTCCCCCACCTCAGCGTGTCTCCCTCCCCGGTCTGTGCCCCTCCCCCCGGACATGCCCTCCCCCCACCTCAGCGTGTCCCCCCCCCCCGTGTCTGTGCCCCTCCCCCCACCTCAGCGTATCTCCCCCCCCCCGGTCTGTGTCCTTCCCCCCACCTCAGCGTTTCCCCCCCCGGTCTGTCCCCCCCCGGACATACCCTCCCCCACCTCAGCTTGTCTCCCCCCCCCCCCGGTCTGTGCCCCTCCCCCCGGACATGCCCTTCCCCCACCTCAGCGTCCCCCCCCCCGGACACGCCCTCTCCCCCACCTCCCGATCTCTGTCCCTCTTCCCCCGACCTGCCTCCCTCTAGGCTTAGCTTCCGCCCGGTCCGCGTCCTTTCCCCTTGGACTAGTCCAGCTCCCCCCTCTGTCTCCCCTCTTCCCCCCCACGTGACTCCCCTCCTCCGGGCTCCGCGTTGTCCCTACGGCACCCCCCATCCCCTCACCAGCTCCCCTGCTCTGTAGTCTCATCAGCGTGACCAGCTGCCTTTTTCTCTGGGCTCTAGCTCTGTCCCCGCCCCCCCACCAGCCCTTCCATCGGGCTTCCCCTGGGGGCAGCCCTCCTCGTCTGGGATGGATCCTTCCGTCAGGGGTTCCTCCTCTGGGGTTCTCCTCCCCAAGCTTTCCTGCCTGGGTTTCTCAGTGGGCTGACCGGTCTCTGGGCTCTGCCTCGCTCCCATCTGGCAGGCCACCTCTCCTTTAGGTTCTCCCCCACCACCTGTCCCCTTGGCCTACCTGGGATTCCCATCATGAGGACTAACTGTCCTCCACTGAGCTCGACCAGTCCTATCAGCACCGTGCCGGGATTCCCATTGGGACTGCCCCTCAGGATACCCCATCTGGATCATCTTCCATCCACTGAGCTCTGTGTCCACCATCACAGCCCTTTGAGGCCAGGTCTCCTGCCTGGGATTCCCATCAGGAGTATCCTGGAATGCCCTCTGTGACATTCCCCTCCCTCAGTTCTTTTGACTTTTGTCTCTTCTAGGACTAGCCCTCCTGCTTGGTACTCCCATTGATGTCTGTCTCCCCCTCCACCAGTCCCCCATTCCCCTCCTCGGTGTGCTTTTTGGTTGTCTTTGTTGTGACCATCCACTTGACCCTGGGTGCTATTGGAGATGGCTGGGACAGGAGGGGATATGGTATGTCGTTATTTGCCCTAGAGTTTTCCTGAGGGATTCGTGCTGCTTTACCTTTTACTGCTGCGTCCTACCCCGTCTGCGAGCCTCCCCCCCCCCCCCCCCCCGGGGCTGACCCATTATCTAGTTCAACTGGCAGAGTGGGTTCTTGCAGTGAGCGCCTCAGACAGAAGAAGGGGAGTGGGTTTGAAGGGGCTGAGCTCATTGCCTAGGCTTGGCATCTGTCATATGCCGCTTTGCAGCCTGCACTGACTCAGAGAGGCCCAGAAGTGATGCAATATACTCAGTGACTGGGCTGACCAGTCGATAGGAATCTGCTGCCCCTTTGCACAAACTTCTCAGGAGGCCCTTGGAGCTCCTGAGATTGGCTCTCTCCGCCCCCCCCCCCCAATATTTGTGCCTTTTTTCTTCAGCAAGGCTGTGTCCTGATTCGTCCCTATGGCCACGGCTCCTTCCACAGCCTCTTGGTATCATGCCTTACTGGGCCGTAGAGGGGAGTGTTTACAAGGCTGCCTCTCTACACTGCAGCCTTGGGCCAAAGGACGGTCATAGAGTGCTGGGGCTCTTTGTTTAGTCCCGTTTGGGGGGGACATGAGAGCAGGCTTTGTGCGGAGCCTCGGGAGGTGGGTTTGTCTCTGCACTGTCCTCTGGCACATGTGGAGATGGCCTGAGACTTACTGGTCAGTTCCCCAAACCAGAATCTTTCAGGTGGCTCCCTTGGCTTCTGCAGAATCTCAGCTTTTTGGGTGAAAAGAGAGCCACAGCGGGGACCTGTTGCAGGGTTGTCTGCCATGGCTGCAGACTGTTGGGAACAGCCCGGAGATGTATGTCACGCCTTGTAGGGCGCTTCAGTCACAACCTTAACTGTTTCATGGGTGCTAACTTCAGCAGAAACCTCCCAGGGGCACTAGCACTTTCTAGTTCAGCTGCTGCCATGTGTGCTGACTCACATTAAGCAAACCACTGAGCAAGATTGCAACACTCAGCCCCTCAGCAGGGATGCGAATGGTTAACCTGCAAGCAGCACCCAGTTAGATTATGGTTAACCAGTTAGCTGGCAGGAGCTGGAGCAGCGCCCCACCTGCTGTGGGCACGGGTGCTCCAGCCTAACTGGAGCAGCTCGGGTCGGTGGTGAGCCCAGCCTGGTCCCCTCCCCCTGCTCCCACTTAAGTGGTTGGCTGATTAAAGGGGATTTTACATCCCTACTCCTCAGCGTTTGCCTGAGAGGCTGCCTGGGGTCGTGAGAACTGGGTGAGCACTGCATAGCTCAGCTGATGTGTGTAGAGGGGCATGCACGCTCCTCTGCTCCCTCCTGGGATGGAAGTACAACTGGACTCCTACAGAGCCTAGATCCTGGAGGTGGAACTGTTGCTGCTAGGGAAAGGTGTTAGAGATTACCCCCTCGCTGCCATCGTGTGGTTGCACCTAACTGCTGTGCAGGGTAACACTGAGTGTAGCTCAAACATTAAAGACCACAAGTTGCTGGAAAGACTTGCCCCCAAAGAAGGAAATGAACCTCCTCACCCAGCAAGGACACCTGGCTGTTCTGAGAGCTGCCCCTGCCTACGAAAGGTGCCTTGCAGTTGGGGAAGCAGATTGCCTGACAAGACAGCTGGTGCCTATAGTGGAGGCTCAGAGCCATGCCTCCTGCCAGGCCTACATGTGGTAGGTTCGCTTGTTCTTCGGGACGATGTCAGAATCGGTATTCTCAGCTGAAAATATCACCCCCTCCTCTGTCCACGCGGGCATTCCTTGTCTGGGAGCGTCTGGTTTCTGGCAGAAAGCTCTGGAGTGTGGTGTTCAGCCAACACACCGTAATGCGCAGGTGTGCAGTGCATCTGATGGAAGAGCAGCTGCACGGGTAAACTGAGGCAGTCCATGGCAATCTCTGTAAATACGGTTCAGCTGCAAGTTTTCAGCAGCTTACCAGACAGCCATTTGCTTTGAAATACCTCTGATGCCAGAACTTCCTTTCATGGGTTTCTCCTTGGGTTGGCCTACATGTGTCTGCCCTAGAAATCACAGCGAGGCTCCGGGGCACAAAGACCAATGACGTTTTGTGGGTCAGAGCAGTACTGTGAGGAATGATACACGGTCCAAGGGTAGGTCTTACTCCCTCTCAGGTCTCTCCATACCTCGCTGACCTTGACTGACAACCTCAGCGTACCAGCCCCATGTACTCTGTCTCAATCTGCCCCTGCTGTGTCCCCCCTTGGCTCCCACACACAAACTTGCTGGTGAAGATCTTCAGCCCAGAGCTGCAGCTTTCCTGCTCTCCACGAGCCCCTCCAGCCCTGCTGCTGCACCTCAATCTACTACAAAAGAAACTAACTTTCCACACTGCCTGGTCCCCTCTGCGTGGGCCCAGAGTCAGATTTGCAGACTTTCTCGTGTGGGGATACACTGCGGGGTCTGGAGATTCTGTGATGGGGCAGACTGGCAGGGTAGAATTAAAGCCACCTGAAATTATGAATCCAACACATTAATCTTGCTGCCTTAATGTAATTATCCTCCATTGGAATGGGGCCTGGACCACCAGCTTTTCATCTCCGCACCTGGGCCCCTTGCCATGTGGCCAGAGGCACAGCGCCTCCTGCTGGCCTTCCAGCATCATGCCTCTCTTTAGGGGAAGGACAAGGTGTCTGTCTAGCCATTCTCTACCGGGCTGCAAGCTGCTTAGCTTCTTTCCTGCCTTGCATGCTTCAGGTGTTTGTTACATGCAGGCTCTTCAGGTTCCTCTGTAACGTGCAGAGACAAGTTGTATTTTGGGATGAGAACACCGTGGCCAGTCGCACACAACTTGTTTCCCTGGCTCAGCCTTATGCTCTTTGCTGGTCTGGGTTCAGCAATTGGGACAACCAGTTGAATCTGGTCCATGCTGGCATTGGGTCCCGGTGCTCTCATGACAGCAAATGCCATAGTTCAGGTTGCATGAAATCTTTCCCTCTGTGTTCACTCAGCTGCTCGTAACTTTATATATACGCTGGGTTGTGAATGTCTAGGCTCGGAAGGGTAGATTGTTATCTGCAAATGTCAGTGAATGTTGATTTCACTGTGTACATGCACGCTGATGAAAAACATTCCCATGCGTGATCGAAAGGACTGAGACAAAGTAAGAGAGGCTTTGAGAGAGCTAATTAGCATTTGAGGTAAGGTTACTTACTTTATACTTTGACGTGATATTGACAGTTTGTGTTAGAATTCTTAGAAGCTTTAGCTTTTTGAATCGCAACATCTGTTGTCATAAGCATTTCACGTCTGATCTCCCGCACCGTAACTTCCCACCACTGTGCACGTTTAAATTGATAAAAATAAAAAAGTCTTGTACAACTTGTACAGATGGGAGTGGTAGGTGTGTGCTCAGTTACTGGAGATGTGTAGGGATTCTAGTCATTTGCATCAGCTGATATAAACCAAGTAAGGTGTTACTAGTGCTCCTGTATTAGCGATTGATGGGAGCCCAGATCCAGGTGCCTGCAATCTCTGGGTCCCAGAATCTAGTGAGGACTCCTAGAAAGGGGGAAAAAGAGACGGGGAAACCTGTAGCCAGCTTTGCCTAGTGGAGACAAAATTTTTTTTGTGCTGAGGAATGGCAGGCCGACAGGTTGGGCTGTTCTTGGGCCAAGTGCTGTAGGATTTTTCATGAATGAGGGCAGAGTGGGGCTGTGCTACAGAAATGAAGCACTAAAGACTGTTGTTTTATGTGTGTCGCTCATCTCGTGGCTCCAATCATGAAACTGCGTCAATCCCAGATGGTGCTTTGTCTGATTGTATCTGGATTCTACAATATGCTGCTGCATCCAAAGCCGAGCCAGACTGAAACTTTGCAAGGATTTGAGCTAAGTCAGCCTGTGACGTGGCTAGTTTTCCTCCCCCCCCTCCCCACTCCTGCTGAAGCTCCTAATTTGTTTAGAGTACATTTTTTTTATCCAGTGTCTAATGGCTTCCCCCTCCCCCCATAGACGTGATCTTGGCACACTGAGCTTCAGACTGAAGTTCTGGGAATGTGAGCTGTTAGTCTCTCGGGAGTGTTGGAATCGATTCCTGGCCTTATGTTTGGGTGGGCTTGTGTGTGCATGTGCCGGCTGGCTGGCTGAAGCATCTTGCTAAGGAATGGTGCCGAAGCAGGCAAAAATGCTCCACAGAGGCTCTTTTTTGGGGTAAGTGTTTGACTTTGGTTCCCTCTCAGTCCATTCCCAGAGGATGTCTAAAGAAACGCCAAGCTGCTAGGAGGCCCAGAGATTTGGCAAGATCCACTGACGTTTTTGTGGCTCTCTTCTCAACACAGACTTAAAGGGTACTTTTAGGAACAATGCCAACATCGCGATGCGTGTGAGCAGCCTCCCAAAAGCCAGTGCCTGCATGAAGGAAGGATCGTTTATATCCTGTACACCAAGTGGTCTTGAGCTTTGCTCCAGTGACACAAGACGAATTGCAGGGCGGCCACAAGAACTGGTCATGTGACATGCCAAGCCTTTCCCCTTGGGGTCCCAGGCGGTATGCGGCCCGCGCTGGGGTGTCATTGAAGGATGAAACGTGTTGCTGAAATTCCAGTTCCTGAACCTGCCTGCCTGCCCCTGACTGGCCACTGTGTGTTTTCCTCTGGTGCTGAGATCTGTTGCACTCAGCAGGCTGCGTCTGGTCTGCAGGGCCCTGGGCAGCCCTGTCAGCTTCCGTGCAGGTTGTGGGAAGAGCGTGGTAGAGGCAGGTTGGCGCAGCGGGTAGGCAGTCAGCCTAGGGTTTGAGACCTAGATGCAGTTCTGTGCTTTGCCACAGGCTTCCTGTGTGATCTGTAGTAGGAGTCTTTGGCTGTGGCTCCATTTCCCCAGTGGGGGACTGCATGAAAGATGAGGCGCTTGGGTGCTGCTGTGAGGGAGCCACGCCATCGAAGTACGGAGGGATGCACACCTAGGAGGGCCCCGCCCTCTCATGTGGCGGGTATCTGCTTCTTATGGTAATGGGCTGGTAGGTAAATACAGGGCTGTTTTGAGAGCATGGGGGGGGCATTCACTAAGGTGTCGCATGTCCGGGGGGATCTGTTTGCAGGCGTTTCTCTGGGTGGTGTGCGCTTACGCAGTGTGCTGTGCTGTTACACCTCTCTCGTTACTGGGCGCTCACTGGCAATGTCGGGGGCCAAGTGGCTGCTTTTTTCCTGCTAGATTCATACCAGAAGAGGGGTCTTTGTGATCTAGTCTGATGGAGAGGCCAAAGGATTTCTCTAAATGACCCCTGCTGCTAGTAACTCGTTGGGATTTAAAATCCCATTTAAATAGTTAACGGGTTACACGTTGCTTAATCGATTAAATGGGGCTGAGTGGGGGTGGCATGAAGGCCCTCCTCCCGCGGCAGGCTGGAGCGGCCCCCACCCGCGATGGGCTCCACTGAGCTGGAGCAGCCCTGTGCCCGTGGTGTGCTGGCCCGCGCCCACCACGGACGGAGGCTGGAGCAGTGAGCGGAGGGGGCTGCTCCAGCCCTCACTGGGTAACTGTAACTGGTAAAGGCGACTCTTACTCGCTAACATTTGACATGCCTAGTAACTATGGGGAGTTCAGTACCAGGCCAGTCCTTGGCGTGTCGCATTCTGCTGGCGAGGCCGCCTTCTGATGCAATCCCAGCTCTGTCCTGGCAGCTCCCATGGAGCGGAGCCGGGAGTAAGTTATTTATGGGCTTGCACACTGCTTTGCTTACAGCATTTGTCCTGTTGTGCTGCAGCGATACTCCAGGAGTCCCTTTGCACCAGGGCCCCTCTGCACCGGGAGCCGGACAGACACAGACAAGCCCCCGTCCCTACGCTCCAGTCTTCAGTGTCATTTTCACTGGGCGCCCAAGAGTATTGACTGGAGCTAAGAGTATTGGGTTCTGCTGGGTCAGACCTTGAAACGCCCGCTGTGCCTTCTGGGCAGGCACGCAGAGGTCACGGTACCGTTGGGTGGGTGGGACTGTGCTGTATTCTGCTGTGTGCTGTCACACATCAAAAGCTGATGAAACTGGCAGTGTAGGGAGGGACAGCCACCAAGTCTGAGATTGAAACGGCAAGTCTTGTTTCTCAGCATTGCAGGCTCCCCATCGTGTCCCCTGATGTACGCAGCGGGCATGCTGCCATTCACCTAGTGGGAGAGCTGGTCAGGGGCATTTAGATAAACGGCTTAACACTCTAACACCCTGCAGCAAACGGGTGAAGGGAAACCAAATGACTGTGGAAGAGAAGCTACAATGGAAGGAGACCTGGGGCAGTGGTGGCTTGCAGACCGGGCCTGGATGTGTGCTGAAATGCAGAAAGATCTAGCTGTACGTAGGGATGTGCGTGTTTAACCGGTTAATGGTAAGCCTTGCCCGTAACAGGTAATGCTTACTGGTAAAGGTTAACCGGGGGCTGCTCCAGCCTTGTGGGGAGTCCACCATGGACAGGGGCTACTCGGAGTAGCCTCTGGACTGGGTCACCCCATAGGCAGGGGCTGCTCCTGTTCGGCCTGTGCAGTCTCTGCCTGTGGCGGGGGTGGGAGGGGACACTGCTCCCGCACAGTGGCAGGTGTGGAGGGTGGTTCCAGTTGAGCGTTTTAACGGTTAACCAAGTAAATGGGATTTTACATCCCTACTCTTAAGTGTATGAAGAGTTGTCCTGCCCAGGAGCAGGGATCTGATACCCCCTCAGTATGTAGTGCTGGGGACATGGGTTCCGGGGTGCCCCAGGCCCAGAAGAGGAGGAGGGAAGTGGAGAAGCTAGAGGCAAGAAGGATTGCGTGTTTTGAAGAGGGAGCAGAGGAATGAAACTCCTGTCCTTGATGAGCCTGCCAGCAAAGGGTGTGTGGCAGGTGTGAGAAGACTCCCACAGAGGCTAGGGAAGATGAAGAATTCGGGAGGGATTTTGAGGTCTTGCCTACGCTGGCATCTTTTTCTCTCACTCATTCTTCTGCAGAGTAGCACTAGTGCGAGATGTGGCTCCACCTCACTATCATCTGGTTCTCAGGAAATGTCTGCGCTGTCCTTAGCCTGGGTGCAGACTGGCCTGTCCATGGGATGGCTCAGAGCCCAACGGCAGTGCTAACAGCTCTGCTCTGGCTCCCAGAGTGGCTCCGAAAAGGAGGGGCCAGGGTCTTGGGGCCAGGGTGTGGTGGGAAGGGGCAGAGCAGAAGTGTGATGGTGGAGTGGAAGTGGAGGGGTGGGGAGAGTGTTCTTGGCTCAGGGTGGGTAGAAACTTGATGGAGCTAGCTGGGGGAAGTCCAAGGTGAACAGCCGAAAAATACCTCCCCAGGGAGCCAGGCTGTGTGGGATAGACTCCCAAGAAACGTGGTAGGCGCTCTTGCTTGAGAAACTTGAACGCTGTGCTACCGAGTCCTCCTGCCCTTCCTTCTCTGGCGATGGGTTTTTGAATGCCACGTTTCCAGCTAAAATGTGTTTGAAGCCTGAAGCATCTTATCCAGCTGGGCGGGGTGCTCAACTGGCCAGCAAAGCTGGCTCTTAGCTGGGTGCAGAGCCTCTCGGCTGCCGGGAGGAGAGCCGTGCCAGTACCCAGGGAGGGGAGAGCTGGTTTTCTGTGGCTGAGTTGTTTCCGTTTGTAAATGATCAGCCAGTGTGCAAACACAAGGATTCCAGGGGCGGCTCAGTTCCCTGCTGCGTTCCCTTGGGTAGCCCCCGGATCCCTGTCTGCAGGGTCCACGTTCTAGCTGCCCCCTCCAGAGCTAGACTCTGAGATAAGTACTCTAGGGTCGCACCAGGTGGCAAAGCCAGGCATATTCACCTCCCCTCCACCCCCCTGAACTAGCTCCGTGCTGCCTGCCTTTGGTTTGGCTGTCAGGAAGGGACAGGCGCCTCCCCAGCCCAGAGGTGCATAGATATGTCATGCACAGAACATGCTGGAGCAAGAGGGCGGGGGAAAGCCCCACTGCATTCCCCAGGGCTGGCCTTTGGTTAAGCAGCCATGTGTGTGCGTGCAGGGGGAGCTTGTAGTATGTGTCCTTCATCCTCCCTTGGCCCGGAGTCTCAAACACCCTGCGCGCCAAGTGTGGCGGAGATTCATCAGGGTGGAGTCTCTTGCTCTCTCTCGTGAGTCCGGGCTTGGCGCACGGAGGCGGAGCAGAGCGTTTGAAGCTTCTGGGGCAGGCAGACTTATGTTAACCCTTCGCTTGGAGCAGACATCAATCGTTTCCCTTCTTAGTCACTGCGTGCCAGGTACGTGGCGTCGCTGTCGAGCTGGGAAGTGCTGCGCTGCCGTGTCGGGAGACCCCCGCAGCAGGTGACGGAGATCTGCCAAGGATCTAAAAAAGGAGCAAGCCGGTGTCACGCACTTGGGGGCTGCAGCGTCTTTCAAGCATCTCCCCTTCCAAGCTCCTTGGTTGTCCCCATCTGTAAGGCCCCCAGCAACCCTCTATCCCATTTCAGAGCTCTGCAAACCCATGGCCCTAGCAGTATTTTTCCTTGCTGGCTGAGAGGACTTTCTGGTGGGGTGCAGTGAACAGATATAATATAGGTATATCTCCTGGAACTGGCAGGGACCTTGAGAGGTCATCAAGTCCAGTCCCCTGCCCTCACGGCAGGACCAAGCACCGTCCCTGACAGATTTGCCTCAGATCCCTGAATGACCCCCTCAAGGATTGAACTCTCAACCCTGGGTTTAGCAGGCCAATGCTCCAACCACTGAGCTCTCCCTCTTGGGAGGCTGGGCGGAGCTGAGATGGGGGTTATCTGGAAGGTGTTCGGCGCTGCCAGAACAGATGCTTTGATCTGTGACCTATTCTGGAGGTGGCTGAAGTTGCTAGCTCTGCTACGTAGGAGCCAGGCGCTCCATGGGCCCCTCTTCCTCCTCCTGCTTTTCTGTTTCGCCCCAGGGTTTTGCCAGTCAGTGCCTAGAGCGCTCCCAGGACTCAATGGGCCGCCACGTGCAAAAGTTGCCGACTTACAAATGCTGTCCACTTGTGTAGGGCTTGGCTGTGCTTGGCCAATGAAATTGGTCCTTTGTCCTTTGCTATTACTTTGGTGGATCTGGGAAGGCTGTTCGGAGCTTTTCTGGCGTCTGTCTCTTGGCCTGTCTGGAGGTCCGCTTCTGCTTCTCCCTTGTTGTGCTGGAGGACTCTTGAGGGTCTCAGCAGGTGTCTATCAGAAGCATTGGCACCGCACTGAAAAGGAGGGGCTGCTCGGTGCCCCGACCGGTTGTAGGGACAGGATCTGGGATGGAGAGCGGTGGCGGACGCAGAGGTTTATGGCCTTAAGTTGAATTTGGTGGTCGTCTGATAAGGGGCAGCTTGGCTCACTAAATGGGAATGAAGTGTCACCTGCAGGGGCCCAGAAAAACTGCCCAGGCCTTTGTACCCATCACAAAGCCTCAAAAATGGCACCAGCCCAAATTTTTCTCCCGGGGTGAGGAGCGTAAACACCTTAACCAGGAGCGGGAGTCTTGCCTATACAATTGCGGCTTTGAGAAAGCAAGCCCGGCAGTCGGAGCGCCAAGCCCTGGCTGCTGCTGCACAAAGGCGGCTGTGGAGGTGCCGCGCTGGCCTCTCCGACAGCAGGAACCAGGCATCGGGACGGTGGCTCACGGAGCTGAAGCTCTTCATTACAGCAACTTCCCACAAGACGCACGTGAATCGGGGGAGGAAACTGAAACAAAAGGCAAGGGTGTGAAATTCAGCCTCTCCTGCCTCGGAGCCCTTCGCTTCTTCCCAAGTGCTGCCCTCTTCTCCCCACCCAAATCGTGGAACGTACCTCACCCTACTCCCCACTGCCGGGGGAGAAGCCCCCTCCTCTGTGCATTCCCCACGGCCCTCCTTCCCCACCGCCTGCACTGGAGACTGCCCTCCCTCCCCTGCGCCGGCGTTATTCTGTGGCCAAGTGTTGAGAGTGGTGGAGATGGAGGGATGAGCAGGATTGGGTGGAGGTGGACCTGGGAGTCATAAAAGCAGGGGCCAGGAGGGCTCATGCAGTCCGGTGTTGTACAGGGCACCCATGCCATGTGCCCACGGCTCAGTGGGAGTTAGACCCAAGAGCTGCAGCCCGTTGGGGTCTAAACCGCTAGGGGCTAGAGAGACAAGCTGAGGTTCCAAGGGACACTGAGGCCCCTGCCATGGCAGATGCACCCCACGCTGCAGAGGAAGGTGCAGTACCTCCATCCTGCCCTCGGAGGGGATTCCTTCCCAGCCGCAGAACAGTTTGACCTTGAGCACACGAGCAAGAACCAGCCCTTGAGAGAGACACCTCAGGCACTGGCCCGTATCCTCTGGCCGTCCCTGGTGCTTCAGAGGAAGGAGACCGCAACACCTGTGGCTAGTTTCTCAGTGTAACTAATTTTAAATTTTGTGGCTTCCCTTGTTGGCATGTTATGGATCCCCGACCCCCGCAGGATTTTGGTAAAAGGCAGCCCCTCTGGTTAAGGACTGGGACTAGGGAGACCTGGGCCCTGCTCTGCTGTAGACACCCCATGTGACCTTCAAATTAATCTGTTAAGCCTCAGTTTCTCCATCTGTGAGTAGGAATAATCCTCCCCTCTCCTGCTCAGATTGTAAAATCCATGTCCTGCTCTATCTGCGCAGCACCTAACACAGTGAGGCCGCGATCGTGGTTGGGACAACTGACGTGTGATTTACAGTCCTCTCCCCAATTTGTGCAGGTTGGTCCTGTGAAGCCAGCGTACGTCAAGCGCTGAATGGCTGCGGTGACGGAGGCAGGGCTCTGAGACGCCCGCCACGCAGTTTGTCCAGTTTCTTCTCTCCCAGACCTCTTGAAAGCGTTCTTCCTTGTACCAATTACCATGGTGTGGAGGTGGGGATCAGGCTGATGAGTAAGTCCCAGACATGTCTGTACCTCTGAAGACACAGCAGCTCTTGGTTTGGCAGTATTCATCTCTGTAAGATGTCCGACGCCCCTGTTGTGTCTCACATGCCAAGCCAATAATTGGGTTTCCATAAAACACACACTTTTGTGCTCTTTAATTAGCCCTTCGCTTTTGCTGACATCCTCAGCAGTGTTTTCCAGAGACGCTTCAGTCAACAGTGTCTCTAACATTTGTGTTACAGGTCACTGCTGGCTAAAGTACCCGTATCAGTGATCAGGTCGGAGGTTCACCTTACGGCTGGCGCATTGGAGAGATGCGTGCGAGAGGGTGGTGTATCGTGTAACCCGCTAACGTCACAGGGTTCTCTCGCCTCTAGTGGTGAGACCACTTCTAGAGCCTTGAGTCGGCGGCCGCCTCGGAGCTAGTGGAGCTGGTCCTTTCAGCTCAAGCGGAGGCGGCCTGTGCCGTTAGATCCGACGGGCTTCAGTTCAACCCCACAGACTCAGCCAGGGCCGCCTTCCAATCCGGTGTTCACACAGGTGGTCCTCGTGGCCTCTCAGAGGGCTGCCTCAAGATTATGTGCAATGAATGGGATCGGTCTTTCCAGGCCAAAATGCTGGCACTCGGGCGGCCCCTCAACATTCAACCCGGCAGCTTTTCGCAGCTGTTCCTTGGCTGATGCCTTTGTACGCTTTGAGAGTAGCATTGTGCCTGCCCCTATAGGCGCAGAGCTGGCAGCTTTTGCTCACAGACCTGGTCTTTTTGTTGCTCTTCCCAAAACTCCCTTCCGCTTGTTTGGCGCATGCACCGTGTCCCATGCACCTGGCATCCTGCCCTCCTGGCTCTGAAATGGACCTGGCTTGATCATGGAAACTGACAGCGCTCCAGTCCCTGGGGGCTGCCATGCTCTGTCTCCTTGTGCACGTGCGGGGTCTTGTTGCTGCTCACCTAGCAGCAGGTGTCCCCCGCATGGTCTATAAAGGAAGCCCGGGAGGGGGAAGAGCTGTTCTGCATCTGATTAAGAGGGAGGCGGTTGCAGGGGCACGGTAGACCGGGGGGCGGTGAATGCTGCCTGATGGACCCCAGATAATCCCCCAAGGGCAGAGTGACCCAGTCAGGGTACTGCGACTAGGCTGCTCCCGTGTTGCGTGGAATCTGTGCTCTCCAGGGCTTTACGTGATTAACTGTAAAGAGCATAAAGTTGGACGAGTGTCAAGCCGATGTAGGGTGGCTGCTAGCGCCTGCCCGAGCGAGAGTTCGGCTGAGCCCCAGGAGAGGAGAACCGGGGGGAGGTTAAGATACAGAGGTAAGAATCTAAGGTGGGGATGGGGAACCTCCAGCCCAGGGGCAGGATGTGCTTGGATCCAGCCCGTGAGGCTCCGGGCTCTCCTCACCACCCCCCCCCCCCCCCGCGTGCTGGTGCTCTAGCCCTCCCGTTGCCCCACCGTGGGGCTGGAGCGCACACAATCTGCCAGCCTGGAGCGTGTGGGGGGGTGTCTTTCTCCTCCCACGCCAGGGAGTTTTTGGTTTGGTTTTTTGCTTCTCACTTGTGTGCGGCCCCTGACTGATTTTTCTGTGGGTTGGCCCCTGGCCCAACAAAGGTTCCCCGCCCCGGTCTGAGCAACCAGCGTTGCAGCCTGGGGCCTACGTGGCAGGGCAGCAGGTTCCAGCACTGAAGGGGGGCAGGTAGGTCGGCGTTCTGAAAGGGACCCCCGATCAGAGCGGTGGCCGGACTCATGCAGGCTCCAGAGTTTGAAACGCTCCTGGAGTCGGACCTGGATTCCCCTCCTAGGCAGAAAAGGGGCTTGCTAGGATCCGAGAGTCGCTGCTTAAGCCAGAGAGTTTGCCAGGCAGCGTTTGGACAGGGCACTCGGTGTGAGAACCAGCAGTTGCAGATAGATAACCCGCGCGGGGCAGTGTGTACGTGTAGCCTGGCGTAGCGCAGAAACACCTGCCTACCACTTGGAAGCAGTTCTCCAAACTGGAAAAAAGCTTGAGAGCTGCTCCGGCTAGAACAGAAAGGGGCAGTGTTAGGCTGGGGGCGTGAGGAGGGGCCGAGTGCTCGGCTCTGGACCCTGGCTACGTGTGAAAGGCAGGGCAAAGCGGCTCTGCGGGCTCCTAGCTTAGCCTGCTGAAGTGATAGGCCTCGGGCTATCGTGGGGGTGGAGGGGACTGCTTTGGCCTAGCAGGAGCGTGGGAATCCAGGGAAGACGGATCAGATGGCAGAGGAGCAAGGGGAACAGGTGCCTGGAGAAACCTGCAGCCCTTGGAATGAAAGGTAGGAAGTGACTTGTGTCTGTCCTGGATGGGCTGGGGGCCTGTCCCTCTGCGGGCAGCGATGGCCTTGGGGTGACAGCACAGCCCTGGGGCCTCCTAGGTGAGCTGGCGTGTGTTCCCTGCTGTGCCACAGACCGGAGCAACGGCATGGGCCACCGCGGGTCCCTCTGCGCTGCGGTTACAAACCCGCCAGCTGGCCGGGCTCGCCAAGGGCTGTGTGATTGTGGGGTAGATGTTCCGGAGCAGGAGGGTCCCCGACACGGGCGAGCCCAGACGTCTAGACCGCAAACAGCCCTTTGGCCTGAGTGAGCCGGCACGGGCCGGCCGTGTGTGTGTCATCGCAGCGGGCACCGTGGCCGCCCCGTTCTGCTAACGTGTTGCATGCTGCTCTCTGCGGTGGGACAGGGTTTGGCCCTCGTATTTCAGTTAGAGGTTTGAGATCCTCGGGTGCTCTTCAGAAACGTCCAGGCTGGGGGAGGGAGGTAAGCCAGGCCCTCTCGGCTGAGGGGTTAACAGCCTGGCTCAGGAGAGACAGGTGCTGGCCTCAGCCCATGGCATCCCTGGCTAGGCCAGCGGTGGGGTTCGGCTCCGAGTGTAACCAGTCCTGCAGACCTGCTGTTGTGCCCAGGGCTGCTGCGATTGTTCTTTGTCTGACGCCACTAAACTCCACCCTCCAACAGACCCCAGCGGTGCTTTCTCTCTCCCTTGGGACGGAGTGCTTCATCCTGCCATGCAGGGGGAGTACAGGTCCCACTGACCAGTGCTAGACCCTGAGCTTGTGCCGTTGGGCGTCAGCGCTGGCAGGAAGGAGCCCCCTCCTAGAACCAGGCAGGAGTCTTACGTCAGATGGTGCGAGCCGGCTGAATTCAGCTGGGAAGCTGCCGGCACAAGCACGACCCCGTGTTGAGCCTGCCCCAGGAGGAATCTCCCCCCACTTCCCCCGGAGTGACTGCAAGCAAGGCCCTTGCGAGGCTGCAGAAATGGCAGAGTTGGCTGGAGCTGCAGGGCTTTGAGGGGACTTGGATACCGGCGATCAGACTGCTGATGAGACTGGAAAACCCTTGGGCGTCCGAGGTGCCATCTGGCTAGAGCCTGGTGCTGAAGTGCCAAGCGGGAAGGGCAGCAAGAGGGCTGTGCAGCAGAACCCTGGACCTCTGCGGTACAAGGGGTGGCCGTACTTAACAGAGCTGCCTGATGTGGGGCGCTCTCTCCAGTCCGGTGGAGCTGTGAGGAGACCACTGGGCCTGGGTCCCACCAGAAGAAATATTAGTAGTATCTGGACTGACTGACGCTGGGGTTGTCCCTCCCTTCTCAGACTTAAATGGGGTGGCTTGGCCAGGTCAGCACATATTTTGGTGCCACGTTGCTTGATGGGACTGGAGCTACATGACTCATCAGAATCAAGTGCCCCCTCTAAGATCTCTCCATTTGCTGTTGTCTGTGGACAGTTGGTGCGTCTGATGGTAGCTGCAGACTAGTAGATGCGTCGGTAACGCCTCTGGATCTCGTTCAGAGCCCAATGGGTTTCTCTTGACGTGGTGGGTAAAAGCTACAACATGATTTTCACCTTTCTTCAATGCAGAGACAAGGGCTTGTTTATGGCCTTTGCCCTCACTGCTTCTTGTTAGATCATGGTGTTATGCCAGTAGGTGGAATCCAACTTGGGACCTCCGGAGCTTCATGCAGCTACCACGTGAGCTAAAAGCCAGCTGGCTCCCAGCAAAGGCTGTAGAGCAAACGCCTTCTTTCCCTCTGCAAATGGTTTAAGTGCCATTGCATGGGCCAGTGAACCACAGCCAGATGGTGTGTGGGTTACGTTAGCTTTTGCATATTCATCATATGAAACTGTTTTGTCATCTCGAATGCTAATCCCGACCTGTGCATATGTGTTTCTGAACCGAAAAGCTCGTTTCGAGATGATTTTAATGGCTCGTACAGCATGCACAGGCAGCTACAAATTCAAACCTGCCCGAGAGACTGAAGGCTCCAGTGTGCATACAGAAGTTGGACAGCGGAGAAGCATTACGGTTGGAATGCACATACTTGCCTCTCCCCTCTCTGCGGCACAGATGGCAGGTACTGCTGTGGCCGGTGCAGAGCCTTCACGGAGAGACTCATCCGGCCACTGAACGTCAACTGAAAATGGAGCAAACTCGGAGAGATTTGACAGTTAACATGCGACGTGAAACGCTCCCTCTCGGTATATTGCAAGATGTTGTTAGGCGCTGGTTTTGCTGCATGCTAAAGAGCGTCGTTTCGGGGGAGGGGGGGAGGCTGGGAGCCGACTTCCCATGCAAAATCAGTGGCAATCTTTTCATACATTGTTGTTTGGTTGCTTTCACTGATGAACGTGGCATTAAGTTGTTGAAATTAACCACCGTCGTCATGTTGCATTGTGTCTGGGACTGTGCAAGGGACTCTCCTTTTGGGTACCATTGGGTTACCTAGCCTACAGGCTGACCGCTCCATGCCAGACCTCACCTAATCGTGCATGTTTTCAAATGCTTTATGCTGTTGGGGTGGGCATGCTAAGCTCCAAAACCGTGGCCCTTTTGGGAGGTCTGCTTCATGCCTACAAGGCCCCAACGTGCACACGGAGCTCAGGGTACCAGTGCACGGGTCAGTGGTTAAGGGCATCTGCTCTGAGTTTCTGCGCAAACTCTGCTGGCAGCAAGGACGGGAGCGTAGAGTGGTGGCTGGTGTCTCTTTGCCATGGGCTTGACTTTGCTGCAGTCCTAGCTCTGCCAGGGGCTCTCCGGGCGGCCATGGCCAATCTGTCTTGTCTCATCCGCAACATGGTGATGCTTAGCCATATTTCTTGGTTCGAAACATAGGGATGAGGCTTTCTGTAAAACTGCAATGCTCAAAGCCCGTGTCATTTACCCCATTGTGCTAGGCGCTGTACAAACAATAAAACCCAGTCCCTGCCCCTAGGGCCTGCGTGCCAGCACAAGACCAGATGCATACAGGTGCCAGCAGAAGGAAACATCAAAGCAGCATTGGTCCACATGACAGGCAGTGCTCCGCGTACAGCCGCAGTGTAACCACCGTCCGTTTTTTGCAAGCGTGACAGCTGAGGCGAGTAGGAAGGCGAACAGGACGCGAGTTCAGCAGATGTTTATGGGGGGCTCCTGGGAGACAGTATGAAGGGTGGTTTGAAAACGTGACGCCCTGGGCTGCCTTGAGCGAGGACCAGCAGCTTGGTAGGAAATGAGATAGCCAGTCCTCACCCTGCCCATGACGGCGAAGAGGAGCAGCTTGTGTTTGTGCTAGAGCGGAGGGAGCTAGCGGAGGCGTGCCGCAGAGGGGAGCACGGGGGTCAAATCAAGGGGCTAGGAACTGGTCTCAGCAGCAGCCTTTTGAATGGGTATCTGGGGCTTAACCCCCGGCACAGGAGGGTTTGTGTTGCTGCCAGAACTCGGCATTCAGTTGCTCTGGGCAGTCGAAAATCAGTGAAGAGCTCTGCACGAGAGCGGTGTGTGCTCAGGAGACGTGAACGGTTTCTGTAAATAACACGGCTGGAAGATACCAGAGCCGATCTGTTTTCTGTAGCCTTATACATACCAGGATTACCAGCTCTCTTCTTGCGTGGCTCGGCTGGAGGGCATCCCTGGAGAGCACGGCGCATGAACATGAGCAGACATGATTCTGGGAGGCCTTCACAGGAGTGTGGTGAGCAAGGCGCAAAGAGTCACTTTTCTGCTCTGCTCTGCTCTGCTCTGCGCTGATTCGGCCTCCGTTGGAGTCTTGTGTCCAGTTCTGGGCACCACATTTCAGGAAGGATGTGGAGAAATTGGAGAAGGTCCAGAGAAGGGCAACAAAAATGATGCAAGGTCTAGAGAACATGAGCTATGAAGGAAGGCTGAAGGAATTGGGCTTGTTTGGTTTGGAAAAGAGAAGACTGAGACGGGACATGAGAGCTATTCTCAGAAGGAGAACTGTTTTTCTCCTCCTTGGCCTCTGAGGACAGGACAAGAAGCAATGGCTGTAAATTGCAGCAAGGAAGGTTTAGGTTGGACATTAACCACCCTGGCAGGTAGGAAGTTTTTCTTAAGCACTGGAATGAATTGCCTAGGGAGGTTGTGGACTCCCCATCACTAGAGATATTGAAGAGCAGGTTGGACAGACACCTGTCAGGGACGATCTAGACCACGGCTACTCAACATGCAGCCCACAGGCCACATGCAGCCCCCGGCCAGTTTGTTTGCGGCCCGCGGGGCTCGACACGTGGCCCACGGGCAGGATCTTTTGAACATTGGCCTTCGCTGGGAACACGCTCCACAGCGGCGAGGCATCTCCCAGGCAGGGCGAGCACTGAAAGACGCAAGCGGACGGGCTGGCTGGAACAGATGGGTACAAGGGGTGGGCATTTCTAGCCCCCAGGGAGGAGGTGCCGGGAGTGCCGGGGCATTGTGAGAAGCTATTTGCATGTCTCTGCAACCATGCTTAAGTTGCAGCCTTTGGCATGTGCCACGAGTATCATTGTGGCTCCTGGGGCCAAAGTTGAGTAGCCCTGCTCTAGATGGTGCTGGGTCCTGCCATGAGGGCAGGGGACTGGACTCGATGACCTTGCGAGGATCCTTTTGTCCTGTAAAAGGGCAAAGTGCTGAATCTGTCTCGAGAGGCTCATTGGCAGTTTGGAGAGAGGACGGCTTTGGGAGCCAGCCTGCCGAAAGGCCGCTCCGGCTGTGCGATGGATCCCTGGGCAGTTGGGATGGGGCACTCAATGGCGTGAGGCTGGCCCTTGGGCATTAAACAGACATGCCTGGACCACATCATCCCGTTGAGCTGGGGCGGGGAGCTTGGTGACTGTGTCCCTTGGCAGTCCCTGGTGAGCTAGTGAAGAGGGGTTACCACCGACTCGTGGATTTCCCAAGGGGAAGAACAGGCAGGCCCTGGAGAAGGGTGTGGGCTCCCTTTCTGCCTCCGGCTACAACTCTCCTCTTCCCTCCGGCCCGTACGGCCCGCACCTGGGGGCTGGTGCTGAGATGCCCTCTGGAGTGACTCCAGCGCAGTGGGGCGGGAAGAGGGGCACGCCCACCGAGGTAGGTGTGAGAAGCAGACAGCCAGGTGTGCTGCGGGGCCCTGCCCATAACTCAGTTACCACCTGTCTCCAGTGCCAGGTTTATAATGGCACAGCGGGGTCAGGCCCACGCTCAGAAAGGGCCCTGGCACCTGGACCGTGCTCCTGCTGTCCGTCCCCCCCACCCCCGGCCTCTTCCCCTTCAGGTCCCTCCCACTGCTCCCTCCTTTCTCCCCCCCCATGGACGGAGCCGTGGAGAGGCTGAGAAGGGGCAGGGACTCAGGGCTGTGCACAGGCAAAGCAGGGTTGGGGCCCCCACAATATTCATGGGGCCCCAGCTGTCTCGCTGGTGCCATCTTGCTTCTCTGCTGTTCAAAGTGCCTGGCCTTTGCGGAGCCTCTGTGTCCTGGCTTGGTGTCCCCCTCGTGCTGCCTCATTGCTCTGGGCTCCTGCAGCTTCCCTCCCTGCCCCAGCCCGGAGGGGGTGTGGGGGGCCCTGTGGCGTGCAGGGCAGGTCCCCTTTGGTTCTCACAAGCCTGGCAAGGCCGTGGGGGAATCCCCCTGCAAAGCCCTGCTCGGGGGAGGCCTGGGATTAACCTAGCACAGCTCCTTGACTCTGCGGCTGTCGGGGGTGCATGGGGGGGGGGGTTGGGTTTAGTTGGGGTGTTTGATTTTTGTGCTCTTTGACACTGCGCGCTCTGTGGCCACTCAGCTTTGCCTGTGTCAACGTCTTGTTTGCTCAGCCAGCAAGGACAGAAGCCGACTGTGTTGACTTGCTTAAAGGGGAGGCAAACGCTATTGTGTGTCAAAACCTCCGCATCCTCTTGGCCCTGCCCTGCTGCGCGCTTATCTTCCCCTTCCCCTCTGCTCCCACCTTCCCCGTGCTACTGCCGCCTTGCCCGGGCCGTGCACAAAGCCCGCGGGGCAGCCCACCCGTGCCAGGACCCCGCGCCGGTCACTTGTGCAGTGTGTCCGCGTCCGTTTTCAAAGCAACCCAAATCTTCTGCGGCTCTGGTCCTGCTGCCGCGTGGTCTTCCAGCGGCGGCAGACAGACAGACAGCTCCCGGGCCCTGCAGCTGTTCACGAGGCTGGGTCGTTTCCCCGGCTGGTCACAATTCGGTAGGCAGCCACGCAACAAGTAGATTCCTGCTCTGGAGCAGCAGCAGAGGTGTTGGGGGATGGGTTGGCCTCCTTCCCACCGACCAGGAGGCGGCGAAAGGGGGAAAGATCCTGATTTCCTGCAGCAGAAGGTGGGGTGTGGAGCGCCTCATGGGGCCTCTCCGAGCCAGAGCCACCAATTAGGGTAGAAATCCCAGATGCAGGGGAGCTGGGCGTCGGATTCCCTCCGCCCCTGCTGCCCTGCGTGGCTCCTCCTCTGCCCATTGGGCCTCGTGCTCTAGCAAAAGTGCCAGGCAAGTATTGCAGGCCCTGCTCTCCTACGGGAAACGTTGGCTGCCTGCCCCCCCCCCCCCCCCCCGGAGGAGCGCGTGCGAGTGCTGGATTCCAGCCGCTGCGGGGAGCGTGGGGTGGGAATTCCCGCTGGGGGGCAGAGTCCCCAGCCAGAGGGAGGGGGCCAGTCTGGTTCTGGGAGGAGGGTGCTACGCAATGACCCGCTCTGGGTGTGGGAAGAACAGCGCATGGGGGGTGTCGGATCACACTGCTGCCTCCGCCTCGCACGCTGGCACCACCCAAACCTCTGGGGAGACCCAACTTCCCCAGCCGATGGTCCTCGTTTGGGGGTGGATTTCTAATATTGCCCCTCCAGCCACTAAGAGTGCAGTGCTTCACCGCATGCAGTTAGCCTGTCTACTGTAAGAGGTGCACTGCTTACCCTGTTACCGGTGAGCTGATGCCGAGGGTCCCCTACAGCCGGGCCCCTCCGGGCTGCCCAGCAGAGCCCGAAGCTGGCAGCCAGGACCCCGCACGCACGTCGGGTGCAGGGCCAGCAGCCAGGGCCACAGGCATGGGGGCAGCCCTCCCACCCCCTTCCCTCCCTCCCCATAGGTCCCTAGTTAAGTCACCATGTAATTGATAGCATTTTGATTGGTTACACGGTTCCTGGTTTTATACAGTTTTATGTCCCTGGTCTCTGGGTATTTGTACTTATTAAAACTTCTAGCTTTCCGGGATACGGGAGACGGTTACGCACCTCCCTCCAGTGCAGCCTGGCAGGCTGAGAAACCAGAAGATACAGGGGGAAACACCTGTTTTTAAGAGAGTAGGCATGAGTTACGCTGCTTAGGCCCGAGTCATCGATTTTTGGTGGTGGCTTTGTGTCTTGTGTAATGCATGGGCTGGCGGCATTGGTTCTTGGGATGGGACTGTAGATGGGCGTAGCTCTGGTGTGCCCTGGACAGTAGCACCTACTAAGTCACGAAACTGTCCCTGTCATTGGGGCACGGCCCGTCCAGCCATTCCGACTGGCCTTCGACCCGGAATCCATTCAAGTCGTGCAGGCAAGAAGGTGACAATTGGTGCATGTTTGTGCCCTTATGGCTTGCGGTGGGGTGTTAGCCTGTGGATAGTGCGTACCGCCTGTGTGGTGAATTGGGTGTAGGGCGGTGCTAGCTTGCGGATAGTGCATACCACCTATGTGGTGATTTGAGTGTGGGGCGGTGTTAGCCTGTGCATAGTGCGTACCACCTGTGTGGTGATTCGGGTGTGGGGCGGTGTTAGCTTGTGCATAGTGCGTACTGCCTGTGTGGTGAATTGGGTGTAGGGCGGTGCTAGCCTGTGCATAGTGCATACCGCCTGTGTGGTGAATTGGGTGTAGGGCGGTGCTAGCTTGCGGATAGTGCGTACCGCCTGTGTGGTGAATTGGGTGTAGGGCGGTGCTAGCTTGCGGATAGTGCATACCACCTGTGTGGTGATTCGGGTGTGGGGCGGTGTTAACCTGTGCATAGTGCGTACCGCCTGTGTGGTAAATTGGGTGTAGGGCGGTGCTAGCTTGCGGATAGTGCATACCGCCTGTGTGGTGATTCAGGTGTGGGGCGGTGTTAGCCTGTGGATAGTGTGTACCGCCTGTGTGATGATTCGGGTGTGGGGTGGTGGTAGCCTGTGGATAGTGGGTACCGCCTGTGTGATGATTCGGGTGTGGGGTGGTGGTAGCCTGTGGATAGTGGGTACCGCCTGTGTGGTGATTCGGGTGTGGGGTGGTGTTAGCCTGTGGATAGTGCGTACCGCCTGTGTGGTGAATTGGGTGTAGGGCGGTGTTAGCCTGTGCATAGTGCGTACCGCCTGTGTGGTGAAGTGGTTTCATAGGAATCGGGCACAGGGCGGTGTGGATGAGTTCATGTGGAGAGAATCTGAATTGTTGCTCCTTTCCCCCGAATGGGACGAAGAGGACGGGGTGGCAAGGCCCAGGGCTGGGAATTGGAGAGCTGGCGTCTGTCCCAAGCCTTGCCACTGACTCTGCGTGGCTCTAGGCGGGTGGCTAAGCCCAGATCTACACTACGAAGCTGTCAGCATGGCTGTGTCAGCCGGCTGTCCCCCCCCTCCGCTCGGTGACATGCTACTCTGGTGCTCTCTTCCCCCCCTCCCCCCCCGTACACACGGCTGTGCCAAGGGGGTTTCTGTCAGCGTAGCTGGTGGGGTTCATAGAGTTGGGGCAACCGCACGGCAGGACTTCCCTTGCAGGCGCTGTCTCCCCATGGGGTCCGTGCAGAGAGAGACGCTTTCATTAACTGAATGTAAATGGGGACAGATCTTCCTGATCTTCTCCGCCAGGCCTGGGACACGTGTGGTCGGCACCACACCCCAAGGGGAGTTCTCTTCGGAGATCAGGACACCCGGCCCTTCCACAGGGGGCTTGGCAGCTCTGCCACCCGGCGGAGTGAGACCCAAGCGCCGCCCACGCCTCTCTGGTCAAGCTCTGGGTGGGAATCCGGGCCTGTCGCTAGCCTCTGTCTGACTCCGTGGTTCTCCCCCCCTCCCCAGGCGCAGTAATGATGAATGGTTCCAACGTGGCCAATACGACGACGGTCACCACCAAATCCAAGGAGGAGCCGGCCGTGAACGGACACGATGAGAAGGAGAACAACCCCTTTGCGGAGTACATGTGGATGGAGAACGAGGAGGATTTCAACAGACAGGTGAGGGGGGGGCGGGAGGGGTGATGGGGCTGGCTCCATGTCTTTCCAGCCCTCATTCCTGAGCCAAGCCTGCCCTTTTCCCCCCGCGCCCCCCTCCCCCCGGTCCACACACGTGCTGGGGGATGAGTGGAGGCACGACAGCCCCCCTAGGAGACCTGGCCATGGGGACAGAAAGGACGTGCCCTTCCCCCAGACTTGGTTCTGCATTTCCAGCAGGTCCGTTCCTGCACGCCCACTTTGGAAAAACCAGCCCCAGTTGGGCTCCGAGGGCCGCGCCCCCATCCGAGGTCACCTCCAACAGCCCCATCCCGAGGGATCACGTGGCAGATGCTTGCCTAGGGGCGGCTGTCTGTCCGTAGGACTGACCCGGCCTCTGGGCTGCTAGGAGAACCTTGGAAGCCGTCGGCTCTGAGCGTTAGCCGGCAGCAGCGGAGCCCTTGGTGGGAGAGAGTTAACTGTCAGCAGAGTGCTGAGAGCTGCCGAGTCTCCTGTCCCGGGAGAAGCTCGTACCGTGCTACTCTGCAGCTTGCGACTCGGGCGCTGCTGAGCTAGGAGCACTGCGGGGCGTGGTTTTTAGGCCGTCTTCCCGTTCCCAGCGCAGGCTTAGCCCCTTACTTCTCTCCTGGGCTTGCGTTGACTTTGTCCCACGGCCAAGTCTGTGACGTGGCAGGGGAAAGTTTGCTGGAGCTCTGTGGTGGGGAACAGCCCACGCCTCTAGCTGGGTGGGAGCGAGCAGGCCTGCCTCGGGCCCTTCCATTGGCTGGGCAAGCGCCTGCTACGGGCAGGAAACCTGAAACGTCCCCCTTCCCTGCAGTCCCCCATCCGCGGCGCCGTGGGGTGGGGGGAAGACGCTGGGGAGGGCTCAGTCCAGATGGAGGCAGGAATCACTGGATGGAGGCCACGGTTCCCTCCGCTCCCCGATCGGGGAGCTGCATCTGCTGCCGTAATGTTCCCAGCAGAAACTCTCCGTATGGCAGCGGTTAAGCCTGCTCCCCTGGGAGCTAAGGCCAGCCCCCACCGCGCGCTCGCTGGGTCCTGGCCCGTGGCATGGCTTGGGAGCGTTTCAAACAGCACGTGACCGGGAGCAGCGGCGCGGGTGGAGACGTGGTAGAGCTAATTGGGGAGTGTTTGCAGAGCTGTGGCAGCGGGCGGACGTGCTCTGAAGCCATGGTAGAGTCCGGCCCGATGCCTTTTCGCTGGCGGGAGCTGCCCACAGCTGGAGGCGGATTGGGGTGCTGAGAGGGTGTAAATGGGAGTGGGGGGGTGGAGGAGGACAGTCTGGGGGGAGGGGAATGCTGAGGAGCTGTCCTGCTGTGAACGGGCTCCCCTTGCTTGGGACTCCTCCGGGAGATAGCGAAGGGAGACCAGGCTGTGCCTTCCCCATGGCGAGGGAGGCCTCGGAGCTGGAACCCTCCCAGGGGTGTGAGCCAGTCGGGAGGTGCGGGCCTGGGGCTGGGGCGGCAGGACGGAGAGTGGGCAGGACTTGGGGAGAGGCCAGGAGCTGCCTGTTCCAGATGTCTGCGTTCCAGCCTCGGCCGCGGCGAGGCCAGGCCGTGTCCCGGGGCGTGTAGTTCCAGAGCACAGGCCACACCGCACCCTCGGGGAGCAGAACCCATTCCTGGGGGCACCGGCACCTGCGCCAGCTGTTTCTGGCCCGTCGGAGGTTTCACTGAATGGTTTAGTCCTGGGGCTGTAGTGGGGGGGGAGGCAGGGGCCAGCACTGAATTGGATCCTAGACTGGGGTGAACCATAGCGACGGGGACTCCCTCCATGTCATCCAAGCAGAGGGTAACGCTTGGCCCTCTGCCCCACAGTTAGTCTAACCCCTTCCCTGCCCCACGCAGCCCTGGTGGGGACTGGGGGGAGGCAGCACGTAGGACAGACCTGACGCCCGACCAGCCCCAACTGGCTGACTCATCCCTAGACTCTGGGCTGAAACCTTCCCAGAGTCACTTTCTCCCCCTTCCCTGCCAGTTGTCTGGCGTGTTGGTTCTAGCCAAGCAGGGACGCTGGGCGGGCAGGCGTGTCTCAGCCCCAGGCTCCTCGCTGCTCCCGCCCATATTTATTCCAGCAATGGGCCTTGCCCAAGGAACGCCGGCTCCTGGCCCAGACAGCCCGCGCGTCCCGAGGGGCAGAGCAGGCAGCAGCGAGAGCCTGCCCTGGCGTCAGAAATACGTCTGTTCACGTTCCTCACCCCTTGCAGAACACAGTGACGTAGGGCTGGCCAGACCCTGTTAGACCAGGACCCCTGTCTCCAGGGCTCTGCCCCACTAGACGGTGCAGAGGAGCTGCTAGAAACCCTGAGGTAACAGCTAGGGAATGACCAGGCCTCGGGAGGTGTCCCTGAGTTGGCTTAGAAGCCTCTTTACCCTGCATTGCTGTAGAACGACCTGACTCCCGGTGAAATCTGTCATGGGCTGGTAGAGATGAATGGCCCTGCCTGGTGGGGAAACTCCTCAGCTCGGAGAGGGGCCTGCGGGGTTTCCAGCCAGTTCGAACATTCAGACGTTTGCCCCCTGGCTTAAGCCGGGCTTGGCACTGGCTCCTGACAGATGCCTCCAGCCATGGCCTCTGGCTTGCCCTTCTCAGAGGCTTGCTAAGCACCGTTGAGATTGCAAGGTCAAGGCATGGCTCTTGCTTGACACAGCAAGCGCCGCTCCCCCGTGGCTTGGGGTGAGTCAGGGTTTCTGCTGGGCCGCGGGGAGAGCGCCTGCCCCTGCCTTCGTCATCTTTGCCAAGCCGCTGGTGGACGGGGAAGTCGGAGGCTTGGAAAGAAGAACTTGGGGACTAAATTGGCGCTGTGGCTCTGAAGTCACTGGATCGTGGCTGGAGCCCAGCTAAGGCCCATGTGGCCCGGGGGTTGCACGTTTGCTTCCTGGTGAATTGCCTGGTGCGTGCAATAGGTTATAGGTAGGGCCCTCCCCAACTCACAGCCAGGGAAAACGCATTGTAGGCTGAGATCTGCCTTGCTGCTGGCCGGGCGCCCAGCTCTGAAGGCAGCTCCACCAGCAGCAGCACAGAAGTGAGGTTGGCATGGTATGGGGGGTGTGGCCCCTTTTGAGGAGGGACTGGCTTTATGGGTGAGCCGCGTGGACAACTGCCCAGGGCATTGGGGGTGGAGGGCGCTGCGGTTACCCACCCGTGCACATCCACACACACGCCCCAGCACTGGGGAAGAGCAAGGCTGTGGGGCCTTGGCCAGGGGTTTCTACCGTGCGCTGGGCTGGAACGGCCAGTCCTGGCCGGGCTCCAGAGGGATGGGACTTCTTCACGGCCGCTTCAGTGGCGGGGTCAGAACCACCGTCAGCAGTGGTACAGAAGGAAGGGTGGCAATAGCGTATCGTGCCACCTTGCCTTCTGCATCGCTGCTGCCTTCAGAGCTGGGCTTCTGGCCAGCAGCTGTCGCTCTCCAGCTGCCATCTCTGAAGGCAGCGCTGCCGCCAGCAGCAGCACAGGAGTAAGGGTGGCAATAGCGCCACCCCCTACAATAGCCTTACACAACCTCCCCCTCTCCCCGCCCCGCTTCCCGCTTTCCCCCTCCCCCCCCCACACTGCCCATTTCTGGGTCGGGACTTCCCACCGCGTTACACACTATGACATTTCAGATGTAGTTACCTAAAACTGGCATTTAAGATTTTTAAAATCCTGTGATAGCGAGATTTACCAATATGGACCATGAGTTTGGTGGGGCCCTGGTTTTAAGTGACCGTCATTCCAAGAGGAATGGTGGCTTTGTGCTTAAGGCATGAGCGTAGGAGCTGAGGACAGAACACACAATATCCCAGCGCTGCCACCAACACCCTGTGGTCGTGGGCAGGATGTACTCTCTGGCTGTGGCTGAGTTTATCCAGCTGGGAGGCTAGCAGGCAGGGGGTGCAAGCGGTACACCTAGTAACCCTTCTCTAGACTTAAGACTGAAAATACCCCCAACGCCCTTGCAAGGGTAAAAATAGCGCTGGGAGGAGTCCAGCAGCCAGCGGGGCGGGCCAGCTCTCTGCACTGAGTGCCGCGTGTACAGTTACCTGCCTACGCATCCAGTGCAAGCCACCCTTGGGCTGACTTGTGGCTGAATCGGAGGAGCGAAGGGAGACGGGTGTGCAGAGGAAGCTTTCAGGGACGTGGCAGAGCGGCCTTCCTCCCTCTCCCCCTCCTTCCCCCCGGCCTGGTCCATTCGGACATCAAGCTGGAGGGGAGAAAAACCGTCTCAGGGTTGGGACCTTCTTCTGGACGATGTCATGGTGTCCTCACAGGGCCAGTGCCTCTGGGGTGAGGCACCCAGTTCTTAGGAAGACAGCAGGTAATAGGCATGGGGGGGGTTGGTGGTTAGACATGCCAATAGCGGAGTTATTGATGGCCAGGAGAACTGCATGATGGATTGCCTGCCTGGCACGAAGACATCTAGGCAGGTTTGTGTGAAGTAGGGATGTTAGCAACTAGTCGACTAACCGGTATCGGTTAGCACCATCGACTGGTCACACCCCTCAGCTCCCATGCTGCATTGTACAGCCCAGGGAAGAGTCAGTCCCTGGTCGTGTGCGTGTGTGCGTGCGACAGAGAGATCAATCAGCATACAGCCCTCTCTCCTCCCAGCTGTCTCGCTGCATTGTGCAGCCCAGGGAAGAGTCAGTCCCTGGTCCAGGGTGTGTGTGTGTCATCACTCAGCCCTCTCTCCTCCCAGCTGTCTCCCTGAATTGTGCAGCCCAGGGAAGCCGGCACACACAGACGCCAGATCAGTCCCGCAGGTCTCTTAATAAGAGACTTCCCTGTGCTGTACAATGCAGAGCAGCAGCTGGGGAGATTGTGCTGTGAACTGGCGCGAGCCAAACTGTGCGCTGCCCTTAGCGAGTTTATCGACTACTCGATTAGTAAATTAATTGCATTTTAACATCCCCAGCGTGGTGGGCTGGGGTGGAGCTGCTGGTCATGGTACCCGTAGGGATCCTGGGATATAGGGAAAGGTAGTCGAGGGGTCATGGGAGGCTCTGTTTAGGCTCTAGGTAAGAGATTAAAGCCCGGGGCCTCCATGGTAGCAGTCCCTGAAATGTTCCCAGTTGCACAGCGGAACTGCAGTCGCTCAGTGCGTGGATGAGACATTGGTGGAGGGGGGAGGGTTTGGGGTTCTCAGGAACTGGGGGGCTTTGGGGCAAAGAAGAGCCAAACAGGAACGATGGTTCCGTCTGCACCAAAACGGAAGCAGGGTGCGAGCATGTCGAGTTAAAACGGGCCTGGAGGAGTGTTTGAAGCAAGGGCGGGGGAAAGCCGGCAGCTGCAGAGCAATGTGGTTTGGGCAGACACGGCCCCCGCGAGGGTCGCCTTTTTATGAAGAGGATTCTCCACCTCCTTGTGAAGAGGGGAGGCTAGACGCTGGGCTGCACTGGTAAGAGCTGGAGGAAACGGCGGAATCCCGAGCAGGTCTGTCGCATCACAGCAGACGCCTAAATACTGAGCAGTTTATTTAAGGGGCAGTATCCAAATGCAATAAGTCTCAGTACTCAGCCGGGTGTCCGCGAGTGCCTGGTATGAAGTAAGGACATTGGTGTACGATAGTGATAGAGATGCAGCCGGGTTAGTCTGGTGTAGCTGAAACAAAATGCAGGACTATGTAGCACTTTAAAGACTAACAAGATGGTTTATTAGGTGATGAGCTTTTGTGGGCCAGACCCACTTCCTCAGATCAAATAGTGGAAGAAAATTGTCACAACCATATATACCAAAGGATACAATTAAAAAATGAACACACATGAAAAGGACAAATCACATTGCAGAACAGAAGGGGGATGGGGGGGGAAGGTCTGTGAGCTAATGATATTAGAGGTGATAATTGGGGAAGCTGTCTTTGTAATGGGTAAGATAATTAGAGTCTTTATTCAAACTTAAGTGTAAAGAGTGCGAGGCATCGCAGGAACTCGGCGGAGTAGCGATGCTCAGTGGAACGTGGGCATACCCAGGTACAAAATGCAGGCGGCTGATGGTAGGTGTGCTGGTGGGGGAGTGGAAGAAAACAGTCAAATACAGCAACCCTCTTGACTGACTCCTGCTGTGCCATGGAATGTCTCTGGCTGCCAGTCCCAGGGTTGCGCACGCAGTGTGTAGCTGTAGGGTTATGCTGCTGGCCAGCTGACTGCCTGTGACGAGAAACCAGAAAACCAACACGGCCCAGAGAAAGGGTTACGCAGCCAGGTGGCAAAGCTTGCAGCTGCTACAAACCGACTCGAGTGTTGCCTCCAAGGCTGCCAGTGAAAAGTTGCGAAGGGGTCTCAGCGCTCTGGGGGCCTGGGCTCCAACTGGCAGAGGAGATTGCGTGGTGCTACGTGCGAAGCAATGCGCGTAGAAACCAGACTCCCAGCACTACCTCCCAGTGGGGCTAAATTACTTGTTCCCGCTCCCGAGACACCTTGGAGCCGCTGACAACGTAAGAACAGCCATGCTCAGTGTAGCGCAGCCGTCAAAAAAGTGAACAATGGCCAGAAACCAGGAGAGGGCCAGAGGATGAACCAGAAAATCCCAGCATGCCGCACTAGAAAGCCAGGCTGTGCCTGCATCTTGAATACCGTGTTTCATTCTGCCACCCCGTCAAAGATGTTAGAACTGGAAAAAGCACAGAGAAGGGTATTGGTCAGCTTCCCTGGGAGGGGAGGTTAGAAACCGCGGACCCCTCAGCTTGGGTCGGAGACACCCAGGCAGGCAGGAGGGTACGGCAGAGGCTAATGAGACCAGGACTCCTTTGAAGAAGGTTTTTAACCCAGTGCACCGAGTAGGCAGCAAGCTTCAAACAAAGGGGGGATGTGAAGGCCCAAAGGGTTGAATTCGAGGCTCCGCTAGTGGCCGAGTGTTCCTACACCTCTGCATACAGCCCTCTCCCCTCCCACTGCTGGGACTGGCTGAGGGGAGGGGTTGCTTGGTAACTTGCCTGTTCTGTTCCCTCCCTCTGGGCCACCTGGCGTTGGCTGCGGTCAGACAGGCTGCTGGGCTGGCTGGACCCTTGCCCTGCCCCGTCTGGTGGCTCTGCTGGTCTTAACGCAGCCTGGGGCCGAGGGCGGGTGGGGAGGCCGGCCGGCTGGGAAGCGCGTGGCCGGCTGCGCACCACAGGGCCTTAGGAAGGCCAAGGCTATTGCTGAGCTGGTTAAACAGGCTCCCTGTATTTCACTCCACCCTGCGATACGTGGTCTGTGTCCAGCGTGGCAGCTACCCAAGCAGGTAGGTGGGGAGGGCTGGGGGGCTGCAGCCAGCCGACCCCCCGTCTACTTCCCGAGTCCATTCCAACCCCCCTGGCCAGCTGTAGCTACGCCTGCCTCGCTGCGCTCTGAGCGGGTGCAGAGGACCCGCTGGTACACCTGCGCTGCTGGCTCTCACAGGGCCTGCCTCGCCTCCCGGCTTATCCCATGGAGTTAGGGCTGGTCCTGCTCCTTGCCCGCTGGGGTTTGCCCTGCGGCGCTCCCAGCCGATCCCAGCCCCGGCCCGGTCGCCTAGGGCATGTCCATCTACTGGAAGCCCCCTGTGCGGCGAGGGGCCGGCGTGGTGGATTAGAGCCCCTGTCCGGGTCTGAGCCGGCCCAGCAGCACCTGGAACCCTTCGCTAGTGACGGCTGCTGCCCTCCACCCCTTTCCCGCTGGCTGGCGCCGGTCAGCCGAGCGGCTCGCTTCATGCTCTGGCTGGTTGAGGCCTTGGAACGGCCATGCCCCTTCGTGCCGCGGCTGCACCCGACCTAACCAGCGGCGCCGCCGTCCTCGGAGCGGCTGTGGAAACCTCCTGCTTTAGAAGAGCTGCGCTGGGAATGTTCCCCCTCCGTTCCTGCCAGGGCGAAGCTCTCCCATGGGCTGGGCCGCCGTGCGCCCGGCTGTGTCTGCCTGCTGCCCCCGTGTGTCGGCCGGAGCGCGCTGCGGGGGTGGGAGGGTTACATGTGATTATGGAATCCCGCAGGGAAAACTGTCCCAGGAGTCTCGCCACGGCTTGTCCGCGTGCCCAGAGCGTGTGTGTGTCTGAAGGGCCAGGGGGGAGGCCAAAGGCGACCGGGACGGGGGGAGGCCAAACGTGACTGGCTGAGCGGGGCGGGGGGAAGCTACAGGCGACCGGCTGAGCGGGGCGGGGGGAGGCGACCGGCTGAGCGGGGGCGGGGGGAGGCCACAGGCGACCGGCTGAGCGGGGCGGGGGGGGGGGGGGGGGGACGGGGGGAGGCGGGGCGGGGGGAGGCCACAGGCGACCGGCTGAGCGGGGCGGGGGGGGGGAAGCCACAGGCGACCGGCTGAGCGGGGCGGGGGGGGGAAGCCACAGGCGACCGGCTGAGCGGGGCGGGGGGGGGGGAAGCCACAGGCGACCGGCTGAGCGGGGCGGGGGGAGGCCACAGGCGACCGGCTGAGCGGGGCGGGGGGAAGCCACAGGCGACCGGCTGAGCGGGGCGGGGGGAGGCCACAGGCGACCGGCTGAGCGGGGCCGGGGGAGGCCACAGGCGACCGGCTGGGCGGGGCGGGGGGAAGCCACAGGCGACCGGCTGAGCGGGGCGGGGGGAGGCCACAGGCGACCGGCTGAGCGGGGCGGGGGGAAGCCACAGGCGACCGGCTGAGCGGGGCGGGGGGAGGCCACAGGCGACCGGCTGAGCGGGGCGGGGGGAAGCCACAGGCGACCGGCTGAGCGGGGCGGGGGGAGGCCACAGGCGACCGGCTGAGCGGGGCGGGGGGGGGAAGCCACAGGCGACCGGCTGAGCGGGGCGGGGGGAGGCCACAGGCGACCGGCTGAGCGGGGCGGGGGGGGGGAAGCCACAGGCGACCGGCTGAGCGGGGCGGGGGGAGGCCACAGGCGACCGGCTGAGCGGGGCGGGGGGAAGCCACAGTCGACCGGCTGAGCGGGGCGGGGGGAAGCCACAGGCGACCGGCTGAGCGGGGCGGGGGGAGGCCACAGGCGACCGGCTGAGCGGGGCGGGGGGGGGGGGAAGCCACAGGCGACCGGCTGAGCGGGGCGGGGGGGGGGGGAAGCCACAGGCGACCGGCTGAGCGGGGCGGGGGGAGGCCACAGGCGACCGGCTGAGCGGGGCGGGGGGAGGCCACAGGCGACCGGCTGAGCGGGGCGGGGGGAAGCCACAGGCGACCGGCTGAGCGGGGCGGGGGGAAGCCACAGGCGACCGGCTGAGCGGGGCGGGGGGAGGCCACAGGCGACCGGCTGAGCGGGGCGGG
This sequence comes from Pelodiscus sinensis, assembly GCF_052426305.1. Taxonomy (NCBI): domain Eukaryota; kingdom Metazoa; phylum Chordata; order Testudines; family Trionychidae; genus Pelodiscus; species Pelodiscus sinensis. Next base: position 3,069,640 of record NC_143055.1, on the reverse strand, counting down.
GGGAGGCCACAGGCGACCGGCTGAGCGGGGCGGGGGGAAGCCACAGGCGACCGGCTGAGTGGGGCGGGGGGAAGCCACAGGCGACCGGCTGAGCGGGGCGGGGGGAGGCCACAGGCGACCGGCTGAGCTGCTTCTGCAGTAGACTTTGTCACTTTTCTGTGCAGCCCTAATGTTCCAGCGGCCCCAGGAGCTGTAGCAAAGGGCCGGGTGTACCCGCCGCCCCTAGTGCTCCCTTATGGCGGGGTCGGCGCCCTGTTGGCCACCCAGCCACGTTCAGAGTCGGTCCCCCTTCCGGAATCACCAAGGGCTAAGTGGAAATCCCAGCACGTCCACGTTGCTTCCTTTGGCCTGTGAGGGGCCAGTAATGGCCATTTCAGCAGCCAGCCTGCCCATGGTGCCCCCCCCCCGCCCTGTCCCAGCACTTCCCCCGCAAACTCCTGGGCTGGCCCTGGGTTTCTTCTGGCAGACCTTCCCTTTCCCAGGGGCTGGGTCCCCTCTAGCATCCCCCTCAGAGCCTGCCGGGAGCTGTGCCCCTGTCCCTGCTCCTTGGGGCCCAGCCGTTCTCTGTGGGTCGTGTGCTGAGCCCGGCTCTCTCCTGGGCCTGCTTCCAGCCTGGGCCTCTGGCTCCTTCCCCGCCCTTTCTTAGCGCTCTGCTCCCCCCATGCCAGTTAGCCAAGGGGGAACCCCTGGGGGGGGCTTCCAGCTGCATCTCCCAGGGCTGGCTGGGCCCCAGACGTGAGAGGAGCCATTGGTCCCATGCGTGGGGCAATGGGCTCTCTGTGCCCCAGGTGGAAGCCAGCAGCCTGGACCCCACCGAGCTGCGGGGCCTCGGGAGACTCCGCCCAGCTGCCCAGGCCCTGACGAAGCGCCTTGAGCCAAGGCCACCCGGCAGGTCGGTGGCAGAGCCGAGGGGGGACCCCAGGCGTCCTGGCTCTGTGGCAGCAGCGCTCGCTGTGGGCTCAGGCCCCCCCCAGTGCTCTGCAGAGGTGGCTGAGGTGCTGCCTCCTGTGGGCAGCGTTGGGGATTCCTCTGGCCGGCCCTGGGCTAGTGCCTGGCAGGTGCTTGGCCTGTCTCCTCTGAGGCCCTGCGCTGCCCCAGGCCTCAGGTGCTTGCTGCCCGGTTCTGCGCACACTGCAGGCAAGCTGGGCGAGAACGTGGGTGCCGCCCTCGTGGTGGGGGAGGAGCTGGCACGTCCGGGGTGTGGCTGTACCGCTCCGTCCCGCCTCGCTGCTCCTTGCCATTCTCGGGCCCTCCGGCCCTCTGCACCCAGAGCCGGGTTTGCCTGGGCGGCCGGACTCGGGCTCTGTCCCCGACCCGCGGGGGGGACTCCGGCCCGCTCGCTTTGGCCCAAGGCTTCAGGCCAGCTACGCAAGCCACTGTGTTATTTTCAAAGGTGCTTGGACCCTGCCTTGGGCATGGCCAGGTCTTCGCCCAGCATTCTGTAAGTGACCCCCGCGGCATTTCTGCTGGGCACGGGACAGGCGCCTTTGTTCGCGGGCTCCCAGGCCGGGGCGCGGTGGCCCTGGAGGCACGGCCTGTGTGCGCTGCCTCGCGGCCCTGACGGCTCTTCCGCTTCCCGGCCAGGTGGAGGAGGAGCTGCAGGAGCAGGACTTCCTGGACCGCTGTTTCCAGGAGATGCTGGATGAGGAAGACCAGGACTGGTTCATTCCGTCCCGCGACCTGCCCCAGGGCCTCGGGCAGCTGCAGCAGCAGCTGAACGGACTCTCAGTGGGCGACGGCTGCAGCTCGGAGGACATCTTGGTAAAGGCCGGGGTGAGGCGGGTGCTGGCTTGCTCCCCTGAGACTCCCCGCCTGCAGCAGGGCCCTGTCCTGGAAGGGGGGGTGCGCCGGGCAGGGCACGTCTCGCTGGTGGGGTTCACTCTGCCCTTGGACTAGGGGTTCACGTGCGCTGCCCAGTGAGAGACCCCAGTGCTCCGGGAAGGGCCGGCTGGCCAGGGCCCAGCTTACACTCCCCAGGGCTTCCCCCTGGCTCCGCGGGAGGCTGGTTGGGCATTGCTGGGGTTAGCCCAAGCACCTCTTCTCCCTTTGATCAGCACTGGGCGACATTGCTGTCCCATGGCCCTTGGCCCCGTGTCTGAGCGGGTCCACCCTCACGCCTCCAGTGGGGTTGTCTGGTCGTCCTTCGGTGTGGGGGGCATCGCCCCTGCCTGCCCATGCGCTGAAGGGGGGGACTGACCCTTCTCCCTTTCTCTCTTTCAGAGCAAAAGCAACTTGAACCCCGACGCCAAGGAGTTTGTTCCGGGAGTGAAGTACTGACGCTTGGGGCAGACTTGGAAGAGACTGTCCCTGTCCCTGGCTTGGGCGAGGGGGGTGGGCGAGGATCCGGGCGAGAGTCGAACTGGGCCCTGGAACCGGAGCGCCCGCGCCCGGGGGACCTTGGCTCTATATGCTCTTGGGCACCTTTTTATTTTTCTTTGTAGAATCTCTTGTGGGGGCAGGCGGCTTCTGGGACTCGCGGCCCTGGGGGCTGATCTGGCGGCTGCTCCGGCCAGGGACGCCGGGGGTGGGGTGGGCGGGTGTGCTTCCAACCAGCTGACTGAGGCCGATTTTGAAAGGCGGCTCCCTGCTCTCCCTCCACTCCGCAGAGGGCCGGGACGTGCCGTGAGGACGATGATCCCGACGCGGGCGCTTTGCATTTCCCTTCTGCGGGGATTTTAGACGAGCTGACGAGTGATGAAACTGACGCAGAATCCTTTTGCCCTGCTCCCCTCCGGAGCCATGACCGTGCACTGAACACTAGGCCGGGGGCCTCTCCACAGCCCGGCCTGCTTTTCTTGGGGGCGGAAGCTCTCAAGCGCGGGAGGTCAGAGCGGCAAGAGGCCACGGGATCCGCGGGGGAACGGCTCCTGCACCGCATCCGTTCCCCTGGGGGGTTTGTTTCTGGCTCTTGGGCTTACTCAGCACTGCAGGCTGCACCCCAAAATCTGCTGGTTACAAGTCACTGAGCACAGTGACCCCCCTTTGGCGTCATCCCACCCTCCCCCAGGGACCTCAGATGTGCCCCAGGCCCAGCACGCTGCCGAGTGGCTCGGGCGTTGTGTTCCAGCTCACCCGCAATGCCTCCTGGGAGAGGAGAGCGCCAGGCCCGGTGGCTGGGCTCCTTAGGGGCCCAGCCTGCACCGTGCTGGGCTCCCGGTGGAAGACGCCACGCAGCAGCTTGTAAGACCAGGCCCTGGCTCTTTGGGGAGGGGTTTGCCCCAGTGTCTCCAGCGCATGCATTGGGGCGGGGGGGCCCTGCTGCCTGGATGTCCCAGGTCTGTGCCCCGCAATTTGCCTCTTGCCGTGGGAGATGCCCAGGGGGGCTGGTGGCAAAGTGGCAGCTGGTCATGAGACTTGTTGACAAGCAAAGCGGAGCCTCAGGTGCCCGGTGGCAGCCGGCTGGGAGCAGGAGGCTCTGCCCACGTTGACTAGTGTTCAGGGAGGGGCCCATGGTTCGGGATTTAACCCTTCTGGACGTGGGTGTCTCTCAGCAGCAGCACGGCCCCCTGGGACCCTGGGCCGCCGGCCACTCAGCCCTGCCATGCCACTTGGGTTGCAGTTGATGTCACTTCTGGAGCCGCTGAGCTAGGCTGGGGCAATACAGGCAGGGATCTCCCTTGTCAGCTGGCCTGGCGGGCAGAGGGGACGGGCAGGGGAACCGCCAGGGAGCCTTCAGCGTGAAGCGAGGGGTGGTGGGAGGTGACCCCCCCTTGGGCCGCTGGAGGGCCTGCTGGCTCGCGCCCTCCGGAAGCGGATACCAAGCGTTTACCAGCCCATCTCCCAGCATCCCTCACCGGAGCTTTTCCTCCTGCTCCCGCTGTAACACCCCCACCCCCCCAGCCGCCTTGGGCTTTAAACCATCTTCCAGGGGGGTGGGGGCTGCCTCCTCCTGGGGTCCGGCTCCGCAGCCTCGGCGCCAGCCGTCTCGCAGGGAGGGGCAGAGGCTGACGCCCCGCCTGGCGCTGGAGGAGACGGGGCAGCTCTGCTCTGTCCCCGTCCAGCGCCCAGGCCACGGCCCCAGCCTTCCCGTCAGCCTGACCAGGGTTTTACTCTCCCTGCGGCACCTTTCTCTGTCCCTTTGCCGTGTTTCTGCAATGGGGATGCTGGAGCCTCCGGTTTCGCCAGGCCCGGGGGGATGGAAACTGATTCCATCTGCCTGGGCCTGTGTGAGGCGAGTGAGGCCTGCAGGCCAGTTGCCCCGGCTGGCACACCCTCCGCACCAGCCCAGGAGCACGACTACCCCAAAGGGCCCGGGCCAGGCACCTGGGGTGGGGGCGCTCACATGGTTGCTCCCTGGCTGGGGTCTGCGTTGGAGTTCAGCTCAGAAATCCAGTTTCCATGGCAGCTGGGCTGATGCCTTCAACCCGCAAATTGCACCAGGGGCAGAAGTGGCAGCAGCTGGCGTCTTCCTGGAGCCTGCCGGTCCCTGCGGCACTGGCGCTGGGCCAGGTCTGGCTGGGGTGTCCGCCAGGTCTTGGGTGCAGTCATTGCCTGCAGCCGGTGGCCCTGTCAGGGTCTCCGCTGGAGCCGGAGCGTGTGCGTTGCTCCCCAGCTAGCAAGGGCTGGGCTGAAGCACAGGAACAGAACTTCCAACCTGCCTGCCCGTCGGAGCCACGTGGAGGTCGGGGTCGGCGGAGCCCGCTGCTGGGAGCGAGGGTGAGCATACAGGTCAGACGTCTTTGCTTGAGTTCTCAATTCCCCCTCCTCCTGCTCTGGCTTCTGAGGCTTCGGCAAACCCGCTCTGAGGCGGCGCTGTCCGTTTTTAAGAGAACGCATTATTAAAAAGCGCCCTTTTGGAGGTGAGCAGTGTGTCCATCGTCCTAGCAGCCGGGCACGCGCTTGGTGTCCACGGGCCGCTCCCCCCAACGCCCTGCGTCCATGTCTCACTCCCCCGAGTCCCAGTTCTGCAGCAGACGCGGCAAAGACGGCGCCTGGCAGGGCGGCGGGGTTCAGGCCTCGCTCTGTAAGCACCAGCCGTGTGCTGCTGCTGTCAGACGCTCCGGGGCCAGAGGGAGGCCATGACATGTCGTGTCTGCTCCCTCCCTCTTCTGCAGCAGGCCGCCCAGGCCTGGCTCCCCCGTCCATCCCCAAAGCAGTTGCTTCCTGAGCAGGGGAGGGTTGTAACTGCAGGGCTGGCGCTAAGGAGGGACCCAGGCGATGACCCAGGCCCCCACAAAGCCAAGCCAAATGCCTCACCCCCTGCTGGCCCCACTTCCCCCAGCTCCCTGTGGCAGGGCTCAGCCCTGGTTTGTCACTGGTGGGATCCTGCGCCCAGCCTTGGAGAGGGCTCTGAGCAGAGCCCCCAGTGGGGCTAAAGGGTCAGAAACCCGCCTTATAAACTCCAGCAGCTCCCAGCTAGTCCCTCAGCAAGGCACAGGGGCGGGGGGACCTGGTCACGGGCCATAGATCTCGACAGGGGAGCAGACATTAACCGCGGGCTCTTCAGTCCGGTGCAGGAAGATCTTGATGGATCCGGGGGCCGGAGAGATTGGAACTCAGGCTCCTGTTCGGGAGGCGAGAGGAGTCGCCCGGTGCAACACCACGGAGCTTGTGGCCGGTGGGCTCTCGCTGGCGCTTTCTACAGCCGGCTGGGGCGGCGTCTCTGAAAGCGCCAGTGGGGACCATGGGGCAGGGTTTGACCTTGGAATGTATTATCTTACCTTCTGCCTCCCGCCTCCCCCAGCAATGAAACAGTCTCTAGTGCAGGCCTGGGGAAGATCTGGCCCCTGGGCTGCTTCCAGCCTGTGGGGCAGTGGGGAGCCCCATTAGTTTCTGGAAGAAACCAGCCAATGGGAGCTGCTTGTTGGAGTAACAGGCAGCCAAGAAGAACCACAGCCCCTCTCCTGGGCTCAGTTATTCATTAAGCATATGGCCAGGCAGGTTGGGAGGGAAGCGTTGGAAGCTCTGCAGGCAGGCTAGTTTAAGTCTCTTGGCCACAGCCTGCTTCTGGCACCCCAGCCCTTTCCTGCCCCAACTCTCTGTGCCCCTCAACTCAACGTACCCAAACCCTCTGTCCCCTTTCTTACATCCATACCCCCTCCCAGATCACAATCCCCTCCTACCCAGGTCACATCCCAAACCCCTGCACTCCAGTCCCCCGCCCTGGGTCACAACCGCTTGCTTCATCCCAAGTCCCTCTCAGACTCCAGTCTCCCTCCTGCCTCCCAGTCCCTTACCCCAAGCTCCCTTCTGCACCCAGCCCCATCCCAAACCCCACATCTCCATTAGCAGCATGGAAGAGCTACTTGACCACTTTGCAAAATGTTGCAAAAATTATTGCCCACCCCTGCTTTAGGGCAACAGGAGCAGGGCTGCTATTTGGTGCAAAGACAAAGATCCAAAAAAGGTGCTGACCTTTGTCTTCAGCTGTAGGAAACCGTTCCACCCTGTCGCTCCCTCTTCCTCTGCAGCCCCCTCTAACACTCCGGCCTGAAGCCAGCGTCCTGTTTAAACCCCGCCTTGATCAGGAGTCACAGCAGTAGAGCCGGCCCATGCTTCCCCCACGCACACGGCTTTGGACCTGTGTGCTCAGGTGTTTCCTCTGGCCCTCAAGAAAACTGGACCCATTGATTTCTTTGCCCTTGGAAACCGCAGGTTCACCACGTGTCGTTCATCTTCCTTCCACTGTGAACAGACTTGGTGTCTTTCCGGCTCGTCTATGAAAGCAAAGGGGGAAATTCCTGCCTTTTTCAGAGGGCTCACTCCTAGAACTAAAGGCTACGTCTACACTGGCAGCTTCCGCAAGAACAGCTGTTCTTGTGTAAAAACTTGCCTGCTGTCTACGCTGCACGTGCATCCTTGCGCAAGTAATCTACAGTCTAGTGTTGTAAAACAGGGCTTCCTCCCTCTCCCCACGAGGAATAAGCCCTCTTGCACAAGAGCTCTTCCACAAGAGGGCAGTGTAGACAGGCACCATGAATTGGCTAAAATGGCCATCGGAGCTTTCTTGCTCGAGAGAGCATCCACACGGCCACGGATGCTCGAGCAAAAGCACATGGCCGTGCGGACGTGCTCGTGGAAGCCTTTATGCACAAGAACTCTTCCGCAAAACTGTTCTAGTGCAAGAAGCTGCCAGTGTAGACGTAGCTGGTTGCATTGCACTGACGTGTCCCCAACAAGCCAGAGAACGTCCCCTCAGAGTGGATCAGAACTCTGCTGCCTGGAGCTGCGGGTGCCTCTGGCAAACCCAGCCGGGGCCGGCCTTCCTAACGCTGCCGAGCGGGAAGGCGGTTGGACACCCTGGGGGTGCCCCCTGCAAGGCGCGTACGCACTGGGGGGCCTGCGAGCGCGGGCCCTGAAGTCCTGGGCAGCATTCAGGGGCGGGAAGCCTCCAGCTCTGCCAGGCGTGGTTAGTCCCAGCTGTCCCGGGGAGGGGACCCAGTGCCAGCCGGACTGCTGCCCTGCCCAGCCCCCCACCTTCGGTATCATTAAGTGAGGAACAGGAGCCGGGGTTACGCTTGGCACCCGCACAGCTGCCTGTGGCCCTTATACCACAGGGGCCCGGCTAACCCCTGTGCTCTGACAGATTCCCATTCCACAGCCCAGGGTTAGCGTCACGCTGGGCACTGGCCAATTATCCACCCGGCTCCCACCTCTTCGTCCAAGTCCCTGCCCCCCAGGCTAGGAATCGGCCTGGCATGGGGCCTGCCCTCTGGCCCTAGAGGGGGACACCACGTTTAGCCACATTGCACGGCTTGGTGCCCTGCGTACCACCCAGCCGGCTCGCTCCCGGTACGATCCGGCTACGGCTGAGGCAGCTGCTAGAACTTTTGCCCCGAGTGACCCACCGCTGAAGCCCATTAGCTGTTTGCCAAGATGACTCTGGCCCCAGGCGTGACTTACGCCCGCGGTGCAGCGCCCAGGGCTCTGATCACGAGACACGCAGGGGAGTGCAGCTTGGCCGCGGGGCCAGGGGCCGTGTTCCTCCCCAGGGGCAGCGGCTGCTGTCCTGGCTGCAGCATCATCCCCCCCCCCCCCCCGCACTCAGTGCTTGTGACCATCACCAGGCACTCCCTAACCGGTGCGCATTCGTCACACTCGCGGTGACCTGGTGTTTCCTAGGTCCTCCAAGGGACAGTCAGCCGGGGAGACGTAGTGCAGCTCCCACCCATCAGTGTCCGCTCACAGGCCCCGTTCCCCTCGTGTCTTCCCGCAGTGACAGAGCCCCACACCTAGCGCCAGTGCTGGTCAATCACCCCAGGACAAAGCGTCTATAAGGCGCCCGGGCTTTGAAAAGTGGCATCCACGTCACAGCAGCACCCTCCCTCCCTGCTGCTCATGCTGGAGGCTCTGCTGACTTTTGGGGGCTGGGGGGGGGTTCAGCTCACTGGCTGCAGCTAGATGCCAGGCATGCCCAGGAGCTGCCTTGGCTGTTACCCTTGAGTAGGTACCACGCTTGCTTCATCCCGTCGGGCAGAGGGGTACACGGGAGGGGTGGGGGGAGGAGACTGTGGCACCATCACACCCGTACAGCCCCAGGCCTGGGCGGGTTGTACTGGGCACTAGCACAGGCGGTATTACCTCTCCCCGGATAGCACCACTAAGGCCTGTGCTACCCTACAGCCGTAGGTCAACATGTAATTATGGCAGTGTCGAGGCTGCAGCCTCGGTCCAAGGGCCCTGCTGCACTGACAGCCAAACTCCAGCTGCCCGAGAGCCACAGGCCGGACGGTGTAGTTCAGGTGACACGGTACACCCCTCCCCTCAGCTATGGGCTGCCCTTCATGTCAATTCCACGGTTCCCCCGAGCTGGGAAATTGACAGAGCCGGCTCCGCTCCCAGCTAGACCGTTGCGCTGGCTCCTGCTGCCCCCAGGGGCCTGGGTCCATGCTCCTAGGAGCACAGCAGCCGCCTGGGCTCCAGGCAGGGATCTCCACCCCCAGGCGCCCGACTCCCCCAGGGCCTCCCCAGGCAGGGGCGCACCAGGGCATGAACCAAGCTGGCACAGTGGGGGCGGCTGTCGCTCGCCCTAGCGAAGGCCGACGGGAGTTTCTCCCATAGACGTGCCCTAGCAGGGCCAGGGCCTCCCCCGCGCCCTGGAGCCGCACAGCTCCGCTTTGCCTTCACCACCGTAAAGGATGGGCTGGATCCTGGGAATGCTGCGGGTGGGGGGGTAGGACCCGCGGGGAGCAGGATTGGGTCCAGCCCCGGCCCCCTCGCTCTCGCCCAGTGGACGCGGGAGCCGCTGCCTCTCGGCTGGGAGTGGCCGGCAGCACGGCGAGTACGTGCAGCCTGGAGCAGAAGAGCTTTGCAGCAAGGACCCAGCTCAGCTGCTGGGAAGCTTTGCACCCGGGGGGGGGGGGGGGGGCAAGGAAAGCTTTTGCCCGGGTCGCTTCTACCAGCCCCCCCCATGGCCCAGCACTGGCGGGCACTGCTTCTAGGGCAGGGCTTTGGCTGGTATAGCCACCCCCGCCATGTGTAGAGGCTAAGTCTGGACCTGGCCGTAGCCTCGGACCTGTGCATCTGGGGCCCGGCCGCAAAGCCCAGACCGTGGGACGTGCAAGTTGAGTTTCATGCCAACGCCTCCTTGATGCGTTTTAAACAGTAAAATAACCCAGTCACCCCTCCCCCCTGGCATCCGGTCCCACTGGCTGCAAACTCCAGGCCCGGTCACGGCCAGGCTACAAGTGCCTCTGCTTGTGCAGCGAGAGGCTTGGACCGAGGTCGAGAGTCCCACCTTAATGGGCGGGGCGGGGCCTCCTGCGCTCTGGAAGACGCCGCGTTCGGTCCTGAGCAGACGTTGAGACAGGGCGAAGGTCACACAGAGGGAGGAGAACTCAGCCGGATTAGTCGGCCCATCAGCAGGCAGGCAGGGCCAGGGGGCGAAGACTTGGTCCAGCTGGCCCACGGGAGCGGCCGACGTTTGCGCAGACGGAAACATTTCCCACGGAAGTTCCCGGCTAGCCACGCGTCAGCGACCACCGTTCAGCCAGCTCCGTGGTCGGCCTGCCATCTGTTCCCTTCCCTGCAGCCCTCCCCATCTCCATCCCTCCCGGATGCTCCCTTTGGGCAGCCAGCGGGCGCGGCAACGGGCCGTTCGTGGCTGTTCCTCCACCTCGCAGGGGAGCCCCGCAAGAAATCAGATTCTGCTCCCGGGAGCGAGATGGAGTCAGCTGCGGCCGCCCCCTTTTATTGACGACTTACGAAACACGGGGATACAAAACACCCAATGCAATTCCCGCTGGGATTGACACGACTCCCCCAGGCTGCACCGGACACACAAAACAAGGGACAGTTTAAAAAGGCGGATCGGCCGGCCAGATGCTGCCCAGGGCAGAGCGCCGGGGCCACGGCCGGGAGGGGAGCCCCCGCGCCAGGCCCTAGAAGGAGTGTGTGTAGAAGACCGCCACGTTGGCAGTGTAGTCCAGGGGCAGGGCCTGCCCTACGTGCTTGGCCCCCAGGCTGGCTCCGCCCAGCGCCGACGAGTGCTTCAGCTTCAAGAGGCTGAACTTGGAGAAGCTGCAGCGCGGCTCCTTCTCCCGGGCCTGGTTCAGGACTCTGAGGAACCCTGGGAGGGGAGGAAGCGTCAGTCGGCTGCGTCCCAGCAGCGGTGGCCACAGGCTGGGAGGGCCGCCCAGGGGAGAACCCTGTCAGCACTGTGGCAGGGGCGCAGGGAGGCAGGGCACCGCCTGGGTGCCACCCAGAGTTGCCTGTGGCTGTCACCCCTCAAGGGCAGGAGACGGGCTGCACCCAAGAACAGGGGGACAGGACCTGGCAGCAGCAGAGCGGGGGCACAGACTGGAACAGAACCGGGGTCCCTTCCGCCCCAGACCCCCCCCCCCCCACTTTGCCAGCTCACCTTCCTTCATCAGCTCCCAGCTGTTCCACACGGAGCCCACGCAGAGGATGGGCAGCCCCAGCTCGCCCTGGAAGAGGCTCTAGGGGAGAAGCATCCAGCGTGAGGGCCCGCGAGCCGCGCCCGAGCCGGTGCAAGGGGCTGCATAGCATGGACAGAGCTAGTGGCCCGAGGCCAGGGACAGTCCTGCCCCCGGGCCCAGCGAGTCGGCTGGCCGGGTGTTACCTTGTCGATTTTCGGCAGCACAGCGCCGACGTGTCGCGCCAGGACTTCTCCAGCCTTGTGGAAAATGTGACAGCACAGAGGGTCTCCGGCCTGGGCACCTGAGCGGGGCAGAGGAGGAGCATCCATGAGACCACGGCGGGGTCGTGCCAGCCCCACGCACAGCTGCCCTTCCTGCCACACGGCGCGTTCCACTGAACACTGCCGGGCTCGCGCCCACCAGAGAACCAGGCTGCAGATGGACAAGGAAGGTGAACGGACGCAGGGACACAAGTCAGACCTCAGGGATGGTCACGCACAGCCTGGAGGGGAACCTCGTAACCTGCTGGGGCGCTCGGTACCGGCTTTGCCAGCGGCCGGCCTTCTGCAAAGGCATTTCACCAGCCCACGCCAGGCCGTGTCGGGGCCCTCAGAAAAGACACGCAATGCCCGCTAGGCAAACCGCGGATCTTTTTTCGATTTGATTTCGAAAGAGGCTCTCCCGAAATGTGGTGTGTGTGCACAGCGCCGCATTTCGAAATAAGGTGCTCTCTCGAGCCAGCGTTATCCCTCGTAGCGCGGGAGTTCTGGGGACGGCGGAAGAGCGTGTCCGTGATTTCAAAAATCTTTCTGAAATAGCAGACGCGTTCCTTGGACACTTCCGGTACCCCGACGTGGCCATGCAGTCTAGACCAGTGGTCCCCAACTTTTTGGGGCTGCCGGGCACCCGGGGGCGGTGCCGCTCATGCACTGTGCGTCCGGGGGGGCCCACGCCTGTGCCACACACCCAGGGCTGGTGCCGCGCGCCCAGTGTGCAAGAATGGCTTGGGCTGGCCCGAGTCACTCGGCGGGTGCACATAAATGCCCCGGTGGGTGCCATGGCGCCCGTGGGCACCGCATTGGGGCCCACTGGTCTAGACAGACGCAGGCTGCAGGACTGGAATTTAGCTACAGCTCTGACCCCCTCAACCTGGCTTGAGCAAAGCCACGAACCAGCTGGTGCATCACAAAGCCAATTCCTCCCGCCACGAACATCCGCGTGGCCACATCCAAAGTGAGTAGGGGCACACCCAGCCCCCTTAATTAGCCTCATTAGCGCCGGGCTTACAACGGACAGGCACCTCCTCCGCTGGTCTCTCTCGGCCTCTGTTATTTCCGCCCCTGCTCCCGTACGGTTTGGTTGGTCGAAGGCGTCACGGGGCCCCTCCTTGTTTCTGAGGCTACCGACTGACGCCGCCGCCCGGGAGACGCTTTGCATTTCACTCCACCCCGCTAACGAAGGGGGCGGAGCACAGGCCGGCCACCCAGAATCGAGGGACCCACCTGGACCCAAAGGGGACTGCAGAGGAGGCAGCTTTAGAGCCTCTCCAGTTGCCACCCAGGCTCGGCTACGCGGTGGAAGGGCGTTAGCGAAGCGGCTGCCGCCCTGCCCGGAGAGCTGCGCCCGCTGGCCGCCTTTGCCCGCCTCCGTGAGAAGAGCTGGCGCGTCCCCGGGCAAGATCCTCGCTGAATCAGGCCTCAGTAACGGAGCCCCCGTGGCGCGAGAGCAGAGCCAAGGCCCCAGCGACTTCCTGGACTCTCTGGCTTGTCTCCTCGGTCAGAGCCGGAGCTCGGGGGCTGGGGGCGGCTCCGGGGCCGTCTGAGGGGCTTGGGGATGTAAAATCCTGTCTGATCAGCTGACGGCTTAGCCAGGGCCCCGTGGGCCGGGGGCTGCTCCAGCCCGTTGGGTAACCCGTAACCGTCGCCCGTCAGGTTCTGCTTTGCTCTGGTGAGCCGGGTCTGCCTGGCGAGCAGAGCGCCCGGACCCAGAGCGCCCCGGGAGCACGCAAAGCCCACGCGGGAATTCGCCAGCCTCTGGGGAAGCCCTTGGGCCCCGCACGCAGAGAGGAGACGCTCCCTCTGCGTGTCCCGGGGGCGGCCATAGCTCTTCCTATAACCCGGGGGGAGCCCTGAGTCGCCCCCCCGTGTCCTCCATCTGCCCTCCCTGCAATGCTCTTTCCTTGGGGTGAACACTCGGCAGATACTGCCCAGGGTGGGGTTCCACCCACCCACAAGCCACCTCCATGAGCTGAGAGCCAGCGGCCGCCGCTGCCTGCTACACGGCCATTTGGAAAAGGGCCTGCCCAGGTCTCCCGTCTGGCTGTCCCAGACGCCCAGGGGATGGGCGCCGTCCAAGCACCGGAGTAGAGGGCGATTCCAACACCGCGGGCCCCAGCAGCTCCGGTACCTTCTGCGAGCTTTTGGCAGAATCCCGCGAACTTGGATTTCTCGAAGGTGCGGTAAAGATGCGTCAGGAGGCCCATCCGGTCCGAGATCTGCGGGGACGCGAGGAGGCCGGGATGATGCGGGCGGGCAGAGCCGGCGCGCGGTCCGGAGCCGGGGGCCGCAGGAGCTGGATCCCGCCAAGCGAATCCCTTAACCAAGCGCCCCCGACGCCAGCGCTTCCCGGCCAGACTCGGGCGGGGGCTCAAAGCGCCGCTCCGGGGCGCTACAGGAACAGCCCCACGCTGGCTGGATCGGGGTCCCGCGGAGGCTGCTGGTGCGCGGGGGCTGGGCAGGAACAGCTTCCCTGTGGCCACGGCTCAGGCCCGGAAGGGGCCGTGAAGCGGCCGAACGGAGAGTCCTGGGGTCCCTCACTCAGGCCTCTATTAACCAGCCAGCGTCCCCACCCCCTGCCTGTCCCGGCCACCCCCACTCTGCCGGTCCCCTCAGCCCCGCAGTGCACGGGACCAGCGGCATGGCAGGGGCAGGAGAGACACCAGGCAAAGCTGGGGCTGGTCCTGCCCCGGGCAGGGGGCTGGACTCGATGACTCCTGGGGTCTCTGCCGGCCCTGGGGTTCAAAGGGCGACCTCGACCTTGGTTCCCAGCACTGCAGCCCCCCCCCCTCCCCCGCCATCGCCAGGCCTGGGAACCGCGCCACTGCCCAGTGCCGGGGTGTCACCCCCACCCCACAATAGGCCACGTCCGCCTCTGTCGTCGTGGGCGTGGGAGGGGCTCAGGTCACTCCCGGCCCCCACAGGGCCCGCACCCCCGATGACTGGGGCAGGGGGCGGCCCCGTGAACGGGCCCCAGCGTCGTGGTGAGGTTCGGCCCGCCCGCCCCTGGCAGGGAGGGGGGGCTGCGCTAAAGCAGAGGGGCGTGAGGCTGCGGGCCCGGACTGGGATGGGATGGAAATCCTACACTGGGGGGGGGGCCCAGTGAGTGACTAAGAAGGTCACTGGAGGGTGGTGTGGGGAGGGGCCAGACAAGTTGGAGGGGGCAGGGGAGGTGTGTGTGTGGGGGGGTGTCAGGTGGTGGGATGAGGCAGTGAATGTCAATGGCAGTGAGGTTGTGGGTCAGGAATGGGCTATGGGGGTTGGGGGTCAGGAGGACTGAAGGGGGGGTGCATCGGGGTGTTCAGGACTGAGGTGTGGGGGGCCAGGTGGCTGCAGCCAGGAAGACTGAGCTGGGGGGGGCAGGGAGGGGGAGAAATCAGGACGGTTGGGGGCTGTGGCCAGGAGGGCTGAGATGGGCAGGATGGGGGGTTGGGAGTCAGGAGGACTGAGGTGTGGGGGGGGGAGGGAAGTCAGGGGCTGCGTGCGGGGGGGGGGGAGCTTTGCTGTCTAGTTACGGAAGGGCCCCCCATGTTGCTCGGGGGCCAGGCTGCGTGGGGGGGGGAGCTTTGCTGTCTAGTTACGGAAGGCCCCCCATGTTGCTCGGGGGCCAGGCTGCGTGGGGGGGGGAGCTTTGCTGTCTAGTTACGGAAGGCCCCCATGTTGCTCGGGGGCCAGGCTGCGTGTGGGGGGAGGCCGGAGCACGCTGGGCAGCACGCCACACGGCAGCGCCCTCCAAGGGGAAGCAGGAGACTCAGCTATTACCCAGGGCCCTGACCACGAGGGGCCAAGCGCCCCAAAGCGCCGGGCTCGCCACCCTGCGAGACACCAGGCCCAGCCTGGCCCCCGCCCAAGTCCCCTTCCCGCCGCCCCGGCGGTACCTGGAAGTAATCGAACATGGCCTGCTTGACGTAGCCGATGTCATGGGGAGGCGCCTCCAGGTTGTCCAGGCAGTCGAACACGATCTTCACGGCCTGGTGCGCGATCCAGAACGCTGCCCAACAAGAGGCCAGCAGTTAGGCTGGGCTGAGCTGCCGGGCCCGGATCCCACAGCGCCAATAAAGGACGTGGTTATGGGGAGAGGACAGGCCAGTAAAACACCCACAAGCCACCATTACAGAGCCAAGAAATGAAACATTAACAGGCAAAATTGTCAGGAAATGCAAAACATTGAAAAGTAGGGGAAGTACCCAGATAACCTTAACTCTGCCCCTTTTCAGCCTCCCAGCTTTGCTCCTTTCCTAGCTTCTCCAAGGGCTTGTCTATATAGGGAAACTGACCAGGATAGCAACAACACTTTCAATTCACACCTACTTTGTCCCAGAACAGCTTCCCCATGCAGAGAAGCCCCAAGAAGTGTTATTTTTGGCTCAAGAGCTGTAGGAAATCCACAGCCCCTGGCTTTAATTGTGACTAGCAGCCGCACTTGGACAGCTTTGCAGGCGGAGAACTGAAAACGTGCCCCGTGGTCGATAACGGGTTTTGTGTCTCCCCTGCAGAGATGCTGGTTCCGTGTCTCATGACTTAGCTCACAGGGAATCGTAGGGCCCAGTTCCATCAAATGCAAAGAACCCCCAGGATCATCCCTGGCCGCCCCCAGCCTCCCTAGGGCGCTCCAGGGCGACTAGCCTTCGAAAGGCCCTTTGGCCGAGGACTTAGATCGTTACGATTCCAAGCAGCAGGCGGGGTCTTTTTCAGGGGGCGAGGCCACACGCCCTGTTTATTAATACGGTAGGAATCGCAGCATACGCATTTCCACACAGTCAGACACACAGGCGCACGCACACATCCTGCAGGCGACTTGTAGTGACCAGTCTGCCATGGCTCAAGTCGGTGTTACCGGCCACGTCGGACTGAACACGAGTGAGGGGTCGGGGTTTAATCCATCGCAGTTCGAGGCTCCTCTTTGCAAGCTCAGCCTCGAAGGAGCCTCGCGTCACGGTCGATTACAGACCGGCCGCTACAGACCATCCGCGGGAGCGGGAGGAAACGCGCGTTAAGAAACGTGACGTGTTGCGCTCTCCCCGGGAACTGATCCCGTCTGCTCCCCAAGCCGGCTCGCTCCGGAGGGCGGCGTGAGAAACGCCAGCAGGCTCCGCAGCGCTCCGGCCGCTCGCCAAGCGCCCCCCCAGCCTTACCTGACCCCTCGTCTCCCATCATGTGACCCCACCCGCCACAGCCGACCTCCGACCCGTCGGGGTTGATGAGTT
Source organism: Pelodiscus sinensis (assembly GCF_052426305.1). NCBI lineage: Eukaryota > Metazoa > Chordata > Testudines > Trionychidae > Pelodiscus > Pelodiscus sinensis. The sequence continues at coordinate 3,053,341 of NC_143055.1, read as the reverse complement.
TGCAGTTGGAGCCGGTTCCCGAGATCAGCACCACGCCGCCTGCGGGGCAAAGGGAGGCGCTTACGGGCCTGACGCGGGCCGGCCACCCAGCGCCAGCCCCGGCCCCACGAGGCCACGGAGCTCGCCCTGCTCCTGAGCTGTCCCCAGTCTGCCACAGGGAGGTAATTCCCACCCCCAAGCCCGGGCAGGCCCACGTGGGAACGCGCACGCCCCCTAGTGGTGGCACTGCCAGCACACCGGTTGCTCCTTGCGGGCCTGGGAAGGTGGGGCGCTGCTGTGGGGACCCTTCCTGCACCGACAATCTGCAGCCAACAATCCCTGCCCCCGCCGGGACCCGACGCCAGTGAGCTACCGCGTCACGTGGCTCTGCCTAGGGGCCCGGCCCAGCCCAGCCCGGATCCAGGGGCACCCTCACGCCACTAGGGTCCCCTGTGAAAGACCCAGTCATACCCCTCGGTGCAGGGATCTGACCCTGCGACGGCCGGTTCCCCGGGAGCCTCCCGCACCCCACGCCTGGGACACCCAGGGGCTCCCAACGGGAGGCCGGCGACAGCGTCCGTTCCCGCCCGGACACAGCGCTCCGGGTCCGCCCCCCGCGCGGGCCTTGCCGTGGTCGGTGGCCGTGGCCATGGCCCCGATGGCGTCCGTGGTGATGTAGTAGGCCTCGCTCAGCTGCGGGAACCGGGTCTGCAGCTGCTCCACCAGCTTCTTGATGGCGTCTTTCTGCTCGCCCCCGCTCAGAGACAGCCCCTGCGCCCGGACAGGCCGCGTGAGTCCCACGTCCCGCAGCCCCCCGACAGCGGCGCCGGGCAGCCCCCAACTCCTCCAGCCCAGGGCAGCCCCCGACTCCTCCAGCCCAGGGCAGGCCGTTCCCAGCCCGCTGATCACCCCCCTCCCCTTGCTCTCCAGCCCGTTCCTTACACCGCGGCCCCTGGCCTCCCCCGGCAGCAGGGAAACGACACCCCAAGGACTCAGTCTGAGGCCAGAGCCCCCGTCTCCTGGCCTGGGCTCTAGCCCCAGGGCTGACCGCACGGGGAAACTCACCAGCGAGCGGAGGGGGACCTGCGGGTTGGCGCCTGCCTTCCCTTTGGCCTCGCTGACCATCTCGTTGATCCTCTCCAGGCATTTGTCCGAGCCGACCAGCTGGCCAGGGAGGGGGCAGGACAAACAGACGTTTCCTATTAAACCCTCCAGCAGCTTCCCTGCGACGCCCTCCCCATCCCCCCCGGCCCAGTGTTCCCTGTAAGCTCAGCCACCCAGGAGAGGAGAGAGGTGCGGCCCAGCTGATTAGCAGCGCATCCACAGCATGTGTCTCTACTGGTGGTGCACATCCGCACATGCCTCGGTGCACAGAACAATATTTATTCTGCACATGGATGGAAAAAATTCAAGGGAATCCTGCCCCCCAGGGACTAACACAGACTAGAGCCAGCGATCGCCCCTTCCCGCCCACCCCACTCAGCAGTGCTTGGCTCGGGGATCTCAGGGGAAGGGGCACTTCCATCGCCACGTCCACTAGGCGCCCTTGACTGGTCCAGGAGCCAGGCACAGGGCTCCTCGTGCAGCGTCTCAGCCACCCCCTGCTCGTGCTGCTATCGCTTCCTCTAGGCCGGCTCCTGCCCCCCTGCAAACCCAGCCATGCTCCCAGAAGCCCAGGCGTGCAGCCAGCCCCGCTGTCTCCCCCCTCGGGGCTTTTGCCAGCCACGCTCCGGCTCCCACCTCTTCCCAGCTGAGCTGTGCTGGCCACGCTCACGGCGCGACCCGCAGGCAGCTGCTGCACGTCAATCCAGAGCACAAACACGTCTCGCCCGGGGGCTGGGCTCCTGGGGAACCGATCCGGATTTAGGACCCTGCCAAGGAGCCCAGAGGCTTGGGGGACTCGGCCCCGTCGCTGTGGGAGCCTGGCCGAGGCCTGACGGCGTCTAGTTAGCTAACGTGGTCTAGGTGCTTCGAACGGCCTGCGCCCCCATCCGGCTTCAACCTCACCCGCCCAGCGGGGCCTCGCGCAACCCGTGTCTGCAGGGCCAGCAGGCCCATTCTCAGACCCCGGAAATTAGCGCTCCCAAGGAATCGTGGCCACCAGTGCACTCTGGGTAACGACATGCAAATTAACCCCCCATCACCTGCATGCTGGCGTCCTCTCCGGCCCAGCAGCACCACCCCCCGTCCCTCTGGCCCCGGCTAATCGCGGCACGAGGCGTACCCAATGGTTAGTGCAGGGCCCGTCGGTCTCTGCCAGGATCTTGCCATCTTCCGATATCAGCACCACCTTGGAGTGGGTGCCCCCCCTGTTTCGGGGGGAAAAGAGGGGCCATGAGAACAGCTTGCAAGTGGTTAAAAGGGGGCTCCAAGGAGGAGGGAGAACAATTGTTCCCCTTGGCCTCTGAGGACAGGACAAGAAGCAATGGGCTTAAACTGCAGCAAGGGAGGTTTAGGTTGGACAGTAGGAAAAAGTTCCTGCCCATCAGGGGGGTGAAACACCAGAATAAATTGCCCAGGGGGTTGTGGAATCTCCATCCCTGGGGATATTGACGAGCAGGTTGGACACATCTGCCAGGGATGAGCTAGACCAGCTGTCTCCATGAGATCACTTTTTAATTGAAGTGCAATCCAGGCTCTACCCCAAACCCAAACATGCTGGCCCTGCCTCCTTCCCACCCCTTCTCCAAGGCCCTACCCCTGCTCACCCCGTCCTTCCACCTCCCCCATCCTCATTCACTTTGATCCGACGGGGGGCAGAAGGCTGGGGTGCGGGAGAGGGGAATGCAGCCTCGGACCTTGAGCTAAGAGATCTGGAGTGTGGGAGGGATGCTGAGCGGAGGGAGTTGAGCAGCAGGGGGGTTCAGGCTCGGGGAGGCAGGGCTAGGGCAGGGATTTGGGGTGCAGGAGGGGTTCAGAACTGGGGTGTCTGTGGGCTCCAGCTGGGCACCGCTTACCACAGGTAGCGACTGGGTGGTGATGCAGGGGGCTAAGGCAGGCTCCCCCCTACCCCCAAAAGCAGCCGGCACACTCTCTCCATCCCTGCCCTCCCCTCCCCCCCAACTACGTGGAGATGGGGTACAGAGTGGGGGGAGGGGCACCCTAACTTCAGCACCCCGTCCTCTTCTTCTTGTTCCCTGCACAGCAAGCAAGAAACTCCCAGGGAGCTCCAGGCAGAGGCAGCAGAAGTGCCGGCACTTGACAGACACCTGTCAGGATCACATGTCAAGGGCTCCAAGATCTACCAGTCGATCCCCATCTGCCGGTTGGTGACCCCTGCTCTAGACGGTGCTTGGTCCTGCCGTGAGGGCAGGGGACCTCGCGATGTCCCTTCCACTGCTGGGATTCTGGGATTCCCAGCTCCTCTCCCTCCCATTGCTCCCACCGCGGGAGTTCCCGGGCCAGCCGCAGCCAGCTGTCGGCCTTGCTCCGCTCTCCCCATGCGGCCGACTCCCACGGGAGGCCGGTGGGTCGTGTCTTCCGGCCTTGCGCTACGGGGGAGGATCCTGCAGAAGGGCGTGTGCGGGGGACGGACTGGCTGGCCCCGGCTGAGGCAGAGAGACCTTTGCCTCTTAAGCGGTTGCTGGGATTTCAGCTCAGGTTCATAGTAACATCCCTGGCACACGTGACATGAGCTTGCAAGGTCTCGGGGCAGCTCCCCCCGCCAACGCTCGACAGCCCCCAGACTGCGCCACGCAGCCCTAGAGCTGGTCCCTCCCTCCCTCTCTCTGCGAGCAGAACAAGGCTGGCGGGTTCAGGACACGTTGGATTTGAACACGCGGGCTAAGGATGCAGTTTGGTACCCAGAATCAACCCCCTGCCCATGGCTGGGATGCTCCAGCCTCACGCGGGGGGGGGGGGGGGGGGTGAAGGGGGGCTGGCAGCAACAGCCAGCAGCCCTAAGCATGGGCGGGGTGGGGGAGAGCAGAAACCGGCCCCCCAAGCTTGGGGCTGCTGGCTCTTTCTGCCCCACCTCCGCACAGGATCCTGCTTAATCTCTAGGGTTTAACTGGTTAACCAGGATTTCGCATCCCTGGCTGGTCGTCGGCATTTCGCGGAGCGGGGGCCGAGCTCTGTGCTTCCTGCGTGGTTGCACAAGACCCCCCCACTTCCTCCCCCACAACGTGGGCTTGCTTTGCTCCCAAGCCCCAGGACCGCGACGGGGCCCTTCCTTCCGCCCACGCTGCCCTTCCAACACCTCGCCGGCAGCGCACGGAGGCAGCGAAGCCGACAGGCCGCCCCGCCGCGAGCCGGCCTGGCGAGGAGGGGGCCGGAGACGTCCTGCACAGGGTGGGGTCTGCCTTTGCAGCGGCCTCCCTCCTTGGTACCCAGCCTTCCCCTTTCACACACGCCGCCATGGCAACAGGTGCCATCGCTATAACAACCTGGTGGATCCCAGCCATCTCCCCAGCTCCTTGTTCTGCGTCTCAGGCTGCAAGCCGGGCCGGGTGCCGCACGCGTTACCATAAGAACATAGGAACGGCCGTACTGGGTCAGACCAAAGGTCCATCTAGCCCAGTATCCTGTCTGCCGACAGTGGCCAGCACCAGGTGCCCCAGAGAGGGTGGACCGAAGACAATGATCAAGCGATTTGTCTCCTGCCATCCCTCTCCAGCCTCTGACAAACAGAGGCCAGGGACACCATTTTATCCCCTGGCTAATAGCCTTTTATGGACCTAACCTCCATGAAATTATCTAGCTTCTCTTTAAACTCTATTATAGTACTAGCCTTCACAGCCTCCTCTGGCGAGGAGTTCCACAGGTTGACAACACGCTGTGTGAAGAACTTTCTTTTATTAGTTTTAAACCTGCTACCCGTGTTGGAATAGGCAAGAGGGGTGGTGGGAACAGGACAGGGACTGCTCGGAGGGAGAAAACAGGCTGAGCCTGACGAGCACTGACCGGCCCCGGGCCAGGGCTGAGCTAAGCAGGCTCTGCTTCCCCTTTCCCATGCAGGGCGAGGTCGTTTCCTGCACGCTGCTGCTGAGTGGGAATCACCAGGCCAGAGAGAGGCAGTGCGGTCTAGTGGGGAGACGTGGGACTGGGAGTCAGCAGGGCTGCGTTCTAGTCCCAGAGCCGCACCAGACTTGCTGGGCTGTCCCCTCGGCTTCTGTTGCCACCCGGCAGCCGGTTAGACCGTCGTTCCTAGGCACCGCCGCGGCCGGGCACGGCGACTGGCACAGCGGAGCGCCTCTGGGGCACGGGGACGTTGGCGGGTCGCCGGCCACACAAGGAACTCAGGGTTATCGGTTAATCTCATCGACTACCCGCACGCTCCTCCGGCGCCCGCCTGCCACCGCTGATGCAGAGGCAGCAGCGCGGGGCAGCACCAGTCTGTCCGCAGGGGATCCGATATCGAAGATCCCCACGGGAGATACAGCATCACAGGCTGGGGGCAGAAGGCACCACCACCAGTTACCACTCCGACACACAGAGATGCATGGGCTTGCACGAGGGGAATTGCTCATCCATGCGCAAATGGGTACAAGGCATTGCACATGGGGGGAACTGTGCATACACGCAGTACGGTGCACGGCGCTGCACATGGGGAATGCACATTCACGCAGATGAGTGCACAGCATTGCACGTCGGGAATGCACACTCAGACGCAGATGGGTGCATGGCATTGTACGTGGGGAACTGCACGCTCACACGTAGATGGGTGCGCAGCGCTGTACGTGGGGAATGCACTCACACGGAGATGGGTGCAGGGCATTGTTTGTGGGGAATGCACACTCACACGCAGATGGGTGCATGGCATTGTACGTGGGGAATGCACACTCACACAGATTAGTGCACAGCATTGCACGTGGGGAAGTGCGCACTCACACGCAGGTGAGTGCACGGCGTTGTACGTGGGGAATGCACACACACCCAGATGGGTGCACGGGGAATTGCACACTCACACGCAGATGGGTGCTCGGCACTGCACGTAGGGAATGCACACTCACATGCAGATGGGTGCACAGCATTGTACGTGGGGAATGCACACTCACACGCAGATGGGTGCATGGGGAATTGCACACACACGCAGATGAGTGCTCGGCATTGCACGTGGGGAACTGCACGCTCACACGCAGGTGAGTGCACGGTGTTGTACATGGGGAATGCACACACACCCAGATGGGTGCACGGGGAATTGCACGCTCACACGCAGATGGGTGCTCGGCACTGCACATAGGGAATGCACACTCACACGCAGATGGGTGCATGGGGAATTGCACACACACGCAGATGAGTGCTCGGCATTGCACGTGGGGAATGCACACTCAGACGCAGATGGGTGCATGGGGAATTGCACGCTCACACGCAGATGGGTGCACAGCATTGTATATGGGGAATGCACACTCACACGCAGATGGGTGCTCGGCATTGCACGAGGGGAATGCACACTCACACGCAGATGGGTGCATGGCATTGCACGAGGGGAATGCACACTCACACGCAGATGGGTGCTCGGCACTGCATGTAGGGAATGCACACTCACGCAGATGGGTGCACAGCATTGCACGAGGGGAATGCACACACACACGCAGATGGGTGCACAGCATTGCACGAGGGGAATGCACACTCACGCAGATGGGTGCACAGCATTGCACGAAGGGAATGCACACACACACGCAGATGGGTGCACAGCATTGCACGAGGGGAATGCACACACACACGCAGATGGGTGCACAGCATTGCACGAGGGGAATGCACACACACACGCAGATGGGTGCCCGGCATTGCACGGCGGGGGCTGGGGGCTCGCACGTTGGGGGGGGTAGTTCTTGGCCCCAGACGGAGACCGGGCATCCCACACTTCCGGGGGGCTCCCGGAGCGAGACGAGGGAAGCCCCCAGCACGTGGGGAGGGGTCTGCCCCCCCCGGCAGGCGCGCGAGGCGGGGAGCCAAGGGCTCCGCCAGGGGGCACCGCGACCCCCGGCCCGGCTGGCACTCACCCCTCCACGCCGCCGAACAGCGCAGCCATGAGCCTCCGGGAGCCGCCCCGCCCCGTCAGCTGATGCAGCGCCCGCCCCGCCCCCAGGGAGGAGCCTGTCCCGCCGCAGCCCCGCCCCCAGCAGGGAAGCCCCGCCCCCTCTGCCTGCCCTGGCGGTGGCTCCGGGCTGCGGGGGGGGGGGGGGCCGCTGCGTGCTGCCCCCATAGGCGTGCTCGCCCAGCCCTGGCAGCCCCCCCCCCCCGTTACTCCCAGCCGGCGTTTTAGTTCTGTCACAGCACAAAGCCAGCCTCAGTTTCCCCGGCCTGGGTGGGGGCGGCTCTGCCGTGGCTGCTTGCCACGCGTCCTGTCTGCACGTCGGCACCTTCCTGGGCACGGGGCACCCGAGGGAGAGGGCTAGTGGGGGCGCTGGCCAGCTTCGGGGGCGTTTCTGAGTGACAGGGGAGCCTGGGGGACTGTGCACGCGGTTGGTACCGCGCCCGAGATTGAGGCTGTGTTTCTGCAGGCTCCATGGGCTATCCCGCACCGAGCCTTCCACGGTGATCACCGCCATGTTGGGGCCCCGCGCCGTGACTCAGTTTCCCCATCTGCGCAACGAGGACAAGAGCACTGCCCCCGCCCGCCCCGCCTTGGAAGGTGCTTTGGGATCGGTAGGTGGAAAAAGTGAGGTATGTAGGCTCGGAAGGACTAGCTTATTATCGGGGTGGAGGGTGTGCGACCGCCAGCCTGGCCCAGCCCGTATTCCACCCCCAGAACGCCTACTGGGGCCATGCGCCCTCTCCCTACTCCAGGGCCAGGGAGACTCAGGCCGCACCACCCCATCCCACCCCACCTCACCTCTGCATGATGCTGAGGGTGGGACCAGGGCAGGATTGGGGGTTTGCCTCCCCCAGCCCTCCCTTCACCCACCGCCCCGGCTTATTATCAGTAAATGTCTGTGAACCTCGATTTCACTGTGCGCGGGGACACGCACCAGGGCAAACTCACTGCCATCCGTGCAAAGTGACAGTGGCAGAGCACAAGGGCTTGTGAGCGCCCCGCGCCCCACCATGGTGCATCTGGGCCGTGTTGCAATGCTGGGGAGGTGTGTGGGTTCCTCTGGTTTCAGTGGAATGGGATCGGAGGGGGGTGTTTAGCTGTGCGGGGGGACAGGGGTTAGAGGATCTTGGCTCCACCCCGTAATCGCAGCTTCCCCCTGTAATTTTGCACAACTGCGAACCGAGAAATGAATAAAAAACGGGGAAAATCGTTTAAAAATAAGCATTGTTTTTTCTGGATTGAAATTATATTTGCCTAGGCCAGCGTCAATTTAGATAAATAGTGTAAATATATGTGTACTTACTGCACTTTTCTCGCACCTTACCACCAGGGGGCTCCTGGGACTGTGGCAACACTGGTTTTACAATGTGGGGGACGTTTCGCTAAAAGATCGTCAGCGTTCAAAGAAAGATTTTTGCGGGGCACGTCTGCGTTATGCAGGGGGTCAAGCTAGGGGGGCCCTCCTGCCCGTGGAGTCTATGAATTAACCCTCGCCACGCCTATAGGAAAGAGGGAAGACGTGCTGCCTTTACAGATGGAGAAACTGAGGCACAGAGCAATGAGGCCAGGATCAGAACGCAGGAGCAGTGCATGTCCCAAAGCCAAGCCAAGATTGCCTGCTGGTTAACTCAGCCCCTTGCCTCCAGGCATGGTTACCTGGTAATGGATGCAGGCAGGCCAGATGTGTGTGAGCCGGCTGCTGGCACCCACAACACCGGTTTATTATTTCACACTGTGGTGGTGCCAGGCTGGATGTGCGAGTTGCTGTATGAACACAGACATTGATCCCTCTCCCAGATGGTAACCCCTGGCTCTGCACGGCGCTTTCCAAACAATAGAAAAGCAATCACTGGTGTTGTACCCATTTTGCAGATGGGGAGATTGAGGCACAGAGCCAGGACTTGCCCACACTTATCCAACAGGCCAGTGGAGGAACCAAGAATGCAACTCAGGTCTCCTGAGTCCCCGTTCAGTGCTGTAGCCACTGGGCCACACTGTTCCCCCAAACCGTTTTCACTCTGAGGAACCCCGTAGCAAAGGACCCCCATCCTTCTCAGCTCAGGTACCTAATGACAGGCCTCGGTTTCCTATCATGAATCCCAGAGCCCATCAGTGGTGGCCCCAGGCCGGGAGAGGTACCAGCTCGAGGCCTCCGCCTGGATCAGAACCTCCAGATGGACCCTTGAGCCGCTGAGAGTTTAAGTGACTTTCCCATGGTCAGGATGGGAAATCAGTGCTCCTCTAGGACCAGGAGGGTGACTATGCCCCTGTGACGGCGCGTTGGGGGTTCCCCGTCTCCTGCACCCCGAAATGGCACAAACAGACTTCACCAGCCGGTGGAATAGAGGAAGTTTATTGCCTCTCCAGGATACAGCACAGCACAGATGTAGTCTGGTCCCAGAGCTGGGCTAGGATGCCTCAGGCCCCCTTGAGATAGGGGAGACTGGGCCCCTAAACTCCAGCCCCTTCTCCTAGGCTCTCCTCCATGCTCTCCCACAGTAACTAACTCAATTCCCTTGCAGCCCTGCCCCCCCAGCCAGGGCAGCATCCACCTTCCTTTGTTCCTCTCCATGGGGGGTGTCTGGCCACTGGTTCAACCAGTTTGGCATTAGCTTTGCATAATGAGGTTTTCCCTGCTGGGTCTTGCTCCAGACAGCAGGGGTCACCACAGCCCAGCAAGTACCCCCACTACGTCACAGTTCTCCCCCCTCCGAGAGCGAACTGAGCAGGGTCACTCCGCTCGTGACCTAGGGAAGTTCGGGTCCTCTGCGTGGGAACCCGCCCCGGGGACATGGGTGCTCCCCTTGACTCAGGCCGGCCGTGGCAAGGCCCCACATGAGCTGGCTTCCCTCTGTCCACTCGCCGCCCCGCTCCAGGGCGACTGGCGCAGGCCTGTCCTCGGGGGTCACACCCACCCTTCCGCTGGCCTTGATCTCTGGCCAGGGTCTCTCGGGCCGGGGCCATGAGCCCAGTGAGCCTTCTCTGGACAGCCAGGGCGGCTCCCACACCCAACGCTCCATCCAGGGAGGTCTTCCCCTCCCATAACTCTCTCAGCCAGCCCAGAGGGTCTATCTGGGGTAGAGACCCCCAAGCCGCTTTCCTCCTGTCTTGGGCCTTCCCGCCCCTCTGGCAGGAGTCACAGGACCGGCAGTACCGCTGCACGGCTGTAAAGATTCCCGGCCAATAGAAGTGCTGGAGCAGCTTCAGCCGGGTGCTCCGGATCCCCCGGTGGCCCCCAACGGGGACATCGTGGGCCAAATACAGCAGCTTGAGGCGATACTTTCGGGGGACGACCAGCTGCCGCTGGACCCCCCATGCCCTCGCCTTCCTGGGGGGGAGCCACTCACGGAACAGGAGCCCACGCTCCCGCAGGAATCTCTCCTGGCCACCTCTCCCCCGGGGCTGAGCTGCATGGAGGCCAGCCTGGTCCCTCAGCCTCTGCAAGGAGGGGTCTGCCTGCACCTCAGCCTGGAATTCAGCTGCTGAGGCAGGGATCGGGACCTGTCCCCCACCTCTGCCTAGGTCCGGAGTCCCAGCCTGGCTGGACCCCGTGTCCACTGGGATGGGACCCTGAGGACGCTGCCCGGAGTCCTTCCCTGGGCCCACGTTGTCAGCCCCCCGCTGGCTCTGGGTGGTGACTAGAGCCCGCTGGGATTCATGGGGCCACTCCTCTAGGTCATTCCCCATCAGCACCTCGGTGGGCAAGTGCGGGTGCACCCCCACTTCCTTGAGGCCTTCCTTCGCCCCCCATTTCAGATGCACCCTGGCTACAGGCACCTTAAACGGGGACCCGTCTATGCCCTTCAGGGTCAGCTGCGCGTGGGGTAGTATCCGCTCCTGGGCCACTATGTCGGATCGGGCCAGAGTCACCTCCGCCCCCGTGTCCCAGAAGCCCGTCACCTTCCTACCATCCACCTCCAGGGGTATGAGGCACTCGCTCCGCAGGGGCCGTCCTGCCCCCACCCGGTACACGGAAAAATCCGCCTCCTGAGAATCAGACCTCCCAGGGGAGGTGCACTGAGCATCCTTCCCCTCTCTCTGAGCTGAGGTTTGCCTGCCAGCCCCTGCCTCTGGGGCAGCCTGCCCTTCCTCCCGCCCCAGCCAGTTAACCCTGGAAAGTCCCCGGTCCTGGGACCTGGTGCACTGAGCCCTCTTGTGGCCTTTTTGCCCACAGCGATGGCAAGTTAGGCTTTGGGCTGTCTCTGTCCAGGCCCTGGCTGGTTCTCTGGGGCGCAGACGACCTGTTCCTTGGTCTCGCCCCGTAGTTGACTCCCTCCGTCGCTCAGCCGAGATCCGGTCTCTGCGCGGTTCCCTCTCTCTCTGGGACTCCCGTTCACACCCGGACCGGCTCTCCGTGAACTCATCCGCCAGTCTCCCGGCCTCCTGGGGGTTCTCTGGTCTCCGGTCCTTGAGCCACAGCCTCAGTTTGGGTGGGCACGCTTCATAGAACTGCTCCATCATGACCAGCTTGAGCAGCTCCTCTGCGGTCTGGGCTCCGACTCCAGACACCCACTTGCGGCAGTATTGCGCCAGGCGGGAGGCCAGGTCCACATAGGTCTCCCGTGGCCCTTTCTGTACCCCCCGGAACTTCTTCCTGTACATCTCGGGGGTCAGCCCGAACTTGTGCAGCAGGGCCTCCTTGACTCGGTTGTAATCCCCTGGCTGTAGGTCCTCCAGCTGACTGAGCACTCCGGCCGCCTCCTGGTTCAGTGCGGGGACGAGCTCCTGCAGCCAGTCAGCTGGGGGAACCCGTTGCAGTCCACAGGCCCTCTCAAAGGAGCTGAGGAACCCGTCTATGTCACCCATGTCCTTCAATTGGGCCACCATGAGCCTCTCCAAGCGCCTGGCAGTCCTGGGACCTTGGGGCCCATCCGCACTTGGCGCAGCCGGTGCCCCGCCGGTTCTCCGCTCTGCCATGGCCAGCTCATGCTGCCGCTGCCTCTCTCGATCCTGGCGCTCCTTCTCTCGATCCTCTACTTCCAATTCCCTGATCCGCAGCTGGATCTCCAGCCGCCGCAGCTCCGCTGGGTTGGCCCCTGCCCTAGATGGGCTATGGCTTGCAGGCCTCCCGGGAGACGCTGTCTCATCTCTCCGTTGGGTTCCAGTGCTCCTCCCCCTCTCTGAGCCTGACACACTCTCAGGGGGGGTCTGGCTGCTTCCCCTGGGGACAAGATCCTGGCCCTGTGGCTGGTCATTCTCTTCCAGCTGGGTAATCAGCTGGGCCTTGGTTGCTTTCTGCACAGGCAAGCCCCTCTCTCTGCACAGCCCCACCAGCTCTGCCTTCAAGAGTCGGGCGTAGGCCATCTGCCCGCTGGGCCCCTCGGTGCAGACTCACCAGTCTAGTGCTGCAGCGCCCCACGATTCCCAGGAACCGCTTCGCTCTGGCTCCAGCACGCCTGGCTCCAGGGCTCTTGCTTCTACTGCGCCTTGTCGCTTGCCGCTGGAAGCTCCATCCACGGGGTGCAGTGCATCCCACTTCTGACACCAGTGTGACGGCGCGTTGGGGGTTCCCCGTCTCCTGCACCCCGAAATGGCACAAACAGACTTCACCAGCCGGTGGAATAGAGGAAGTTTATTGCCTCTCCAGGATACAGCACAGCACAGATGTAGTCTGGTCCCAGAGCTGGGCTAGGATGCCTCAGGCCCCCTTGAGATAGGGGAGACTGGGCCCCTAAACTCCAGCCCCTTCTCCTAGGCTCTCCTCCATGCTCTCCCACAGTAACTAACTCAATTCCCTTGCAGCCCTGCCCCCCCAGCCAGGGCAGCATCCACCTTCCTTTGTTCCTCTCCATGGGGGGTGTCTGGCCACTGGTTCAACCAGTTTGGCATTAGCTTTGCATAATGAGGTTTTCCCTGCTGGGTCTTGCTCCAGACAGCAGGGGTCACCACAGCCCAGCAAGTACCCCCACTACGTCACAGCCCCCAAAGGAGTCCACCACCTTCCCCCCAGTCCCCAGAGCTGGGACGGACCCCTCTTTATTTGGCCTTTCCCTGGGCAGTTTGGCAGAGCTGCCACCAGGGGACGCTGGAGGTCAGGAAATCAGCGCTGTGGCTGGCGGAGAAAAGCTGGGCCCTGTGGCCGGGAATTCCGGCCTGATTCCTTTCCGTGCTCCCTCAAGAATGAGGGATCCCAGCCCCAGCCTGGTGACTGCCGGGATCTCATCAGCTCCCGAGTGGGATCCTGCCACCAAGATGTAACCAAGCTCCTGCTCCAGGCTGTTGTGCGGCGCCGTTCGCAGTCGCTGTGTTCTGCCCCAGAGGTGGCTGCATTTCTAATGCACCGCTGGAGCGGGGAGGCTGACACGACCTTACTCCCCCGGGGATGCGCACCACCCTGCCAGAGGACGTGGATTCTCCTAATTCTCCCAGCCTGCACCTTGTTTCTGTGGCCACACCCGGCACTTGGGGATGAGAATTACCATTCCTCCTAGGGAGAGCGCCTGCTTCAGGCGAGGCACCTAAAGGGTTCAGAACGAGTTTAGGGGAGCTCCGGGTGGTCTAGTGGATGGAGGGCAGAGCCAGGTCACCTCGATTCTAGCCCTGCAGTGTCACTAGCTTAGGCAAATGAGCCTCAGTTTCCCCATCTGGAAAAAAAGCAACAAGGACCTGTAGGCAATGGGGGGCTGTTCTCTCAGCGTGCTCTTGGGGTGCCGCTGATCTCTGTGCTCTAGAGCGCTGCGCCCTGGGGAGAACAAGAGGCAGTGCGGTCTAGTGGGGAGGTGTTTGTCCTGGGAAATCAGGTGAGCTGAGCGCTGGCCCCTTTGCTTCCCCCTCCCTGGCATGGGATCTCAGCAGGTGACTCCCCCGCCGTCTCTTTGGACGACTTGCCTCTTTAACCTCACATGGGGGGGGGTGTCCGTGCCTGCTTGTGCTGTTAGAGGTTCCTGGTGCGTCTCCCGTCCAGTCAGCAGGACACAAGGTTCTCTGCCCCACCCCCCCATCCGGAGCTCTTACCGGTTGTGTAAAGGGGTCGGGCGGGGGGGGGGGGGGCTGGAATTGACACAGCTCTGAGTCCAGCCCCTGCGTAACCCTGAGCGAGTCACTCACCTCCCTCGTGGCCTCACCTGCCGGGAAGCCGCCTGCCTCTTCGCCTTTCGACGGGGCTCTGAGAGCCCCACCCGGGACCCGCCGGGCATCCTTGCCCTGACTCTGCCTCCCAAGCAGCCGCTGCCTCGCGCCGCAAGGGGGCTGCCTGGCGATGGCTGGCAGGGCGCCGCTCTTTGCCTCTCTGCGGCACCAGCCCGACGGGCTCCCCGGGGGCCGAAAGAACTGATGTGGGAACCCGCGGCCGGGCTCCGCAGTCAGACCCCGAGGGGATTCGCCCCCTGGCTTCGGCCCCATGGCAGCTGCCGGAGCCCAGTGCCTGGTGAGCTTGGGTTCAATTGCGGAGAAGGGGCCCGAGGACGCTGGAAAGAGCAGAGAACCCGCCGTGAAGCATCGTAGGATGGGCAGGGACCTCGAGAGGCCAGCCCGTCCGGCCCCCCCCTCCCGGCAAGGCTGGGGAGCGACAGCCTCAGAGAACCCCATCGGCGCCTCGCCTCGCACGGAGAGAGCTGGGGGGCGACTCCAGTGGGTGAGAATTGAGCCGGGCAGTGACCCTTCAGGCCTGCAGGGGAAGGCCTGGCCGGCCCATGGCTGGACACATGGGCTGTGTCTAAACTACACGGCTCTATGGACGGAGCCATGTAGATGAGGCTGATCGGCAAAGGGAAATGAAGCCGCGATTTAAATAATCGCGGCTTCATTTAAATTTCCATGGCTGCCACGCTGAGCCGACAAACAGCTGCTCCCTGGTGCTGCTCCTGGGGTCGGCTGGCCCCACCAGCGGGGGTACAGCACGTGGGGAGATCCCAGCCCCCAGCAACGGGAACCATCTCGGCTCCAGCCAGGAGACGGAGGCAGGTCGGCTTGAGGGGTTGCCATTTCCGTCTCCCCTTAAAATGGCCCCCCCGCCTCCCCGTGGGCCGGGTGCTTTAGTCAGGCCAAGGCAAGGCCCCGGGGCTTGGTTAATAAAGGTGGGGAGGGTGGGGTGGGGCGCTGGTCCAGCTGGAATCTCTCCCCGTCCTCTCCTGCCCCTTCCCGAGTGCCCTCTAGCGCCCCCAGGTGAACACTGCCGGGTGCTGCGCCTAGACAGCGGAACTCCCCACCACAAGAATGACCAGGTCCCAGACCCGGCGGCTCTCAGAACCCCCCCACTCCCATCGCTTGGTCTTTCCCTCACTGCATTCTGCTCACACACCGGCACACACCAAGGGAGTCGCTATGGGGGGGGAGGCCACAATGATGGGCAATAGAGGAGATCGTTTTCTCCCCTCTCAGTTCCCATTGGGACTCTGGACCCCTCCCCAAAGAACAGATTCCAGCCGGGGCTTTCCGGCTGGGGGTGGGGAACCCTTTTTGGGTCGGGGGCTGCTGACCCACAGAAAAGTCAGTTGGGGGCTGCACAAAAGTGAAAGAACAAAACAACCCCCCCCCCCAAAACTCTCATTGACATGGCCCCCAACTGAGGAGGAGTAAGACGCTCCCCCCGTGCCCCCTCCCACACACTGAACCCCTCATTTTTGGCCCCACCCCACAGCCTGGGGGGCCCAGGCTAGGAGATTTTGTGGGCCTCCCTAGGCTCTGGGGTGGGGCCAAAAATGAGGGGTTCAGTGTGTGGGATGGGCAGCCGGGAAGCAGGCTTGAGGGGTGGGGTCTAAGCAGGAGGGAGAGCGCAAGAGCGGGGTGGGAGGGGAGCCGCAGGGGCCGGATCCAGGCACGTCTGGGGCTGCATCCGGCCCCCAGGCCTTAGGCCCCCCCCCGATTTTACACCAAAGCTAGTCTGTGCCGGGGCCCATCCCCACGGCATCTGAGCCCTGAAAAACAGCCCGTTGCTTTCTGCCTGCCCAGCCACGCCCCCCACAGGAGCGCTGACTTCCCACACCAGCCCCCCGGCCTTGCCAAGGGACTTTCTCACCCGGCTCGCCCCCCCACCCCCGGTGGCATGAGTATCCAGTTTCCTTCCCTTAGGGCCTGGCTAATGAATGGCAATGAAAATCCTGTGTTGGCTTTAAACATCACGAGCTTTCCCTCGGCCGCTTTGTCTGCGGAGCGCCAGGCCGCGATGTGCCCGTCCGGCGGGACAGACCCTTCAATCTGGCCTCAAAATGCCCGTGACAGCTTCACGGCGGATCCTGCCCGGGGGGTTCCCATGCAGACACCTCGCCAGCACCAAGAATCAGAGGTCGCCACCCGGGAGGGGCGAGACGATGACTGGCCCCTGCAGCAGCCCTGTCCGCTCCCGGCTCCGCAATGGCACGTGGGCAGTCCCTTGGAAAGGAGAGGCACGGGAAGGCCGGGTGCCTGGATGGACAGCGAATTGTGGTGATGTATTATTGGCATTACTGACATGTCCGGGAACCCCCTTCCCAGACCAGGCCCCCGGGTGCTCGGTGCTGTACACGCACGGACCAAAAGAGACAGCCCCGGAGAGCCGACAGCCAGGAGTGACAATGGAGCTGATAGGAGAAAGTTCTTCACATAGCACATAGTCAACCTGTGGAACTCCTTGCCAGAGGAGGCTGTGAAGGCTAGGACTATAATAGAGTTTAAAGAGAAGCTTGATACATTCACGGAGGTTAGGTCCATAAAAGGCTATTAGCCAGGGGGTAGGAATGGTGTCCCTGGAGAGGGATGGACCGAGACAAATCGCTTGATCATTGTCTTTGGTCCACCCCCTTCAGGGCACCTGGCATTGGCCACTGTCAGGAGACAGGCTACTGGGCTAGATGGACCTTTGGTCTGACCCAGTATGGCCATTCTTATGTTCTTATGAGATGGGGAAAGGAAGAGAGATGGGGCTGGCTACCTGGTGCGAGCTGGGTGTGCGTGGGGATGGGTTGGAGAGTATGGTTGGTGGTCAATGTTCCTTCTAATCTTTTCTGTCCTCGTGTGGATTTTTTCTATCCATGTGTGGAATAATGTTTTATGTGCAGCAAGGCGCGTGTGAATGTGCACCACCAATAGAAACACAAAACCGAGCTGGGGGTGCTCTGCTAATCAGCTGGGCAGCACTGGGATCTCTCCCGAGTGGCCGCCCAAGCGCATGGCTTACAGGGAATGCTGATGAAGGTGGCTGGAGAGAGCGCTGGACTAGAATGGGGCAGGCAGCCAGAGAGCTAGGTAGGATGGTGCGGCCCTCGGTAGCCGGGCTGCATACAGAGAGTCGGGCTAAGGCGGACAGCCCAGCGTGTCCACACACACACAGCGCCATATCAGGATTCACGCCTACACCGACACCATGAACACAACCCCAGGCCCACCCGCCATCACAAGCACATAGAGAGCCACAGGGTCCCCAACGTGTCTGCACGGTCCTACACCTGCTTGTGCGTAGGTCCACAAGCACACCCTCCTGCCTACCACACCTGGTGACTTTGCCTGAGAAGAGTGAGTGGATTGGGCCCATCCTCTACTATATATTTGAGAGGGTTTGTCTGAGAGGGGGCGAGTCTGTCTGTCCGTCTGCCTGCTTAGTCAAGAGCACCCCCTGCACGGTAAGAGCTGGGCCCACCGAATTCGGGACACAGATTCCTCTGATCGTCGCTGAAAGCAAGGGCAGGGTTTGGTTGTGCCAGGAATGGGTTTGTTTTGAGTAACACGGAAAGGGAGGGGGCTGTGAGCAGGGACAGTTATACCATGTAATGACCACAGGGGGCAGCAAGAGGCTAGAGATGGAGACTGGGACAGCTATAACCCCATTGGGCCAGCAGGGGGCAGTGGTGGAAGTAAGTTGCCTGCCCACCCCCCCAGCCAGTACAGCCCCCTCCACGGTCAGCCCTGAAGAGCTGCCGCCCGGGCAGCACAGCCCCTGCTGGCTCCGGTACCCCTCACACCTCCAGCCCCCTATTTTGAGCCCCTGATTACCCCCTAGCCCTGACTCCAATACCCCCCCCCCACAACATCCCCTGCCCTGAGCCCCTCCTGCCCTCAAACATGACTCCTGTACTCCCTCAGACACCCTCAGCCCCCTGCCCTGAAGGATCAGAGCAACACCGGGTAAGTCGTCTGGTTATTATATATTAGGGCTGTCAAGCAACAACAAAAATTAATCGCAATTAATCGTGCACAATAATAGAATACCATGTATCTAAAGATTTTTGGATGTTTTCTACATTTTCAAACTAATTGGTTTCAATTGCAACACAGAATTCAACATGTACAGTGCTCACTTTATTTTTGATTAAAATATTTGCATTCTAAAAAACAAAAAGAATTGGCATTTTTAATTTCACCTAATACAGGTGCGATCTCTTTGTCACGAAAGATGAACTTACACATGTAGAATTATGTATTAAAAAACTGCACTCCAAAACAGAACATTGTAAAACTTCAGAGCCTATAAGTCCACTCAGTCCTACTTCTTGTTCAGCCAATCACTCAGACTAACAAATTGATTTCCATTTGCAGGAGATAATCCTAGAATCCTAGAATCAGAGAGCTGGAAGAGACCTCAGGAGGTCATCAAGTCCAGCCCCCTGACGAAGGCAGGACCAATCCCAACTAAATCAACTCAGCCAGTGCTTTGTCAAGCCGAGACCTAAAAACCACTAAGGATGGAGATTCCACCACGTCCCTAAGTAACCCATTCCAGTGCTTCACCACCCTCCTAGGGAAATAGTTTTTCCTAATATCCAACCTAGACCTCCCCCATTGTAACTTGAGACCATTGCTCCTTGTTCTGCATCTGTCACCACTGAGAACAGCCTCTCTCCAGCCTCTTTGGAACCTCCCTTCAAGAATTTGAAGGCTACTACCAAATCCCCCCTCACTCTTGCTGCCTGCTTCTTGTTTACCGTGTCACCTGAAAATGAGAACAGGCATCTGCATGCCCCTTTGGTGACTGATGTTTGCAAAGTCTTTACATGCCAGACAGGCTAAATGTTCAGCCACCATTCCAGAGGGCATGCTTCTGTGCTCCTGATGCTCATTAAAAAAATAATGTGTTAATTAAATGTGTGACTCAACTCGTTTGGGGAGAACTGTATGTCTCCTGTTCTGGTTTACCTGCATTCTGCCACACGCTTTGTGTGATACGGTCTCAGATGATGTCCTGGCAGATGATGTTTGTTTTAAGAACACTTTGATGAAACACAAGGTACCAAGGTGAGCATTCTAAAAATAGCCACAGCACTCCACTCAACGTTTAAGACCCTGAAGTGCCTTCCAGAATCGGAGAGGAATGCCATGTGGAGCATGTGGAGAAGTCTTAAAAGAGCGACACTCAAAGGCAGAAACCACAGATGCCAAACCACCCCAAAAAATGGTGGCATATTACTCAGATGATGAACATGAACACGAGTTGGTCCATACTGCTTTGGATAATCCCCGAGTAGAATCTGTCATCAGCATGGAGGCATGTCCTCTGGAACGCTGGTGGAAGCAGGAAGGGGGACATGAATCTTTAGCGCATCTGGCATGAAAATACCTTGTGATGCCAGCTACAATAGTGCCATGTTCTTACTTTCTGGTGACATTGTAAACAGGCAGCGGGCAGCATTCTCTCCCACAAATGGAAACCAACTTATTTCTCTGAGTGATTGACTGAACAAGAAATAGGACTGAGTGGACTTATAGATGCTAAAGTTTTATCTTGTTCTTGTTTTGAGAGCAGTTTTTTATACATAATTCTACATTGGGTTTAGGCTGGGCATTAGGAAAAACTTCCTGGAATAAATTGCCTAGGGAGGTTGTGGAATCTATCTATCCCCCCCCACACCATCTATCTATCTATCTATCTATCTATCTATCTATCTATCTATCTATCTATCTATCTATCTATCTATCTATCTATCTATCTATCCCCACTCACCCCATCTATCTATCTATCTATCTATCTATCTATCTATCTATCTATCTATCTATCTATCTATCTATCTATCTATCTCTCTTTCTCCCCACATATGTGCCTCTTGCACCCACTGCCGCGCTATTTTTACTTCCGCCAGTCTAAGCATGAGATCCCACTGCTGCAGAGGGAAGAAACAGCCTGTGAAGGGTTAAGTCCACAACCTCTTTGGAGGGGTGTGTGTGTGTGTGTGTGTGTGTGTGTGTGTGGTGGGGAGTACAGTCACCAGAGCACAACCCCTCATTAACTCGCTGAGCCGTCGGCACCGGCCTGTCTGTCTGGGTTAGGCTGAGCAGTTGGATTGGGAGGGAGGCGGGTGGGGCGGGGGGACCAGAAGGAACTTCTGCCTCGGTCTGAAGTTGTGGCAAAGTTTCAGAGGCGCTCGCAGGGCATCGCCGAGAGGGTCTGGGAGCCGCTCAGGGTGAGTGCGTGTCCGTCTGGTGGGTCTGGTGGGCCGGCTGAGTGGGGCGCAGTCCCGAAACCCCGGTACCGTCTCCTAGACAGGGCAGGAGGGTGTTTTTCCCCCCAACACAGCAACACGGCATTTACCAGATAGGTTATTGAGGGGCCGTGGGGGGTACCTAGGAGGGGGCCAATGTGATTTCCAAGGGAATTAACCCATCTCTGGATTTTCCTACCCCGTCCCGGGCAGAGCTGTCTTACTTCTAGGGACAAGAGGATACTCCAGAAAAGCAAACCTTTGGGACAGACCAGTACATGCCAAGTGTTGGGTGTTTTCAAACAGCGTCTTTAGCGACACATCTTCCAGCCCGCATCCCATTCACTGCCCCCAACAGATTTCCCACCCAGGTTCAGATCACACAAGCTGCTCTCCCTACCTTTCGGGCATATTCTTCTGGAGCCAAATCCAGCAGTTGCCTGTGATCGGAGCTTGCTTGCCAGAAGACGGCTTCTTTCCCTAGCGTTGGATAGAAGAAATCCATTTCATTTCCGTAGGGAAACCGATTCCCCCTGCCTTCCTGTCTCCTCTCGGCAGCACCCCAGAGTTGTGGGGTTCCCAGCCCGCTTGGGGGGGGCACCACCACGGAGCCCCTTTGTTAAAATCGCACCGATGCATCGGTGGGGGTTTGTAATGAAGGTTCGCGTCTCCCGTCCCCAAAGATCCCGTTGTGCCACGGATCAGTGTAAACAACCGGTGACGCGCTGCAGGTGGATCGAGAGATCCCACTGCCGATAGCCTAGACACCGAGATTGGCAAATGGAGCCGATGTCTGTAGGCGCCGAATCTCAAGAAGCAAATAATGTAGACGCGGAAATAACACCGCTCGAGTCCCGCCCTTTAGCCTGGTCAGTTTCAGCCCTCGTAGACCATTGTCATAGCGTCACTCCGTGGCCTGGGACCGGCGTCGCTTCATTCACAAAGAGGAGGCCGAAACTCTGAAGCAGAGGGGCAGCTCTCTGGGATAATTCCCGGGGGATTCGCCCGACGCTCCGATCGGCCTGGCCTGGGAACATGGGCACCTGGACCCCGCTGGCCGGAGGCTGGGGAGGCAGAACGGGACGGCAGGCCCTGCTTCTCACGTGTGTGGACGGGGAAATCCATTGGGAAGAACCACGTGGAGGCGGAGGTTCGATTTTCCTGGACTGTGAAGCCCATTCTGGTGCCCAGGAGTGTCCGAAGTAGCGTAGGCGCCAGAGGCTCTGCGTCCGTAGAGGTCGGCCGGGTGGGCCCGTTGGGAGGCGGAGGGTCAGGTTGGGCATTTGAAGGCTGGGCAGGGAGGGAATTGGCCCCCATGAGGGGAGCAGGCTGGGGGACCCCGCTAAGGAGGGCGCCAGCGGGGGAAGCTGCTGGCCTGCTTTTGGGGGCCGGGTTTGAACGGGGCGAGGAGAGGAGAAGGGAGCACAGGGGCCCATCCTGCCTGGCGTTGGGGTGGGCGTGAGGTGCTGGGAGCTCAGCCCGGTCTCGGAGGCCAGCCGGGCTGTTGCAATTCGGGGCTGAGGTGCGGGGGGTGCTCAAGGGATGCATCTGAGGGAGCCAGCCTGGCACCGGCGCGGTGCAACGTGCCCCCTCCCAGGGTGGATTGGGCCTGGCATCCCAGCTCTGGGCTGCCCTGAACTGCGGCTCCAGATCTGCCTGTTTCTGCCCCGCACTGCCCCATGCTCCTGGGATTGTGGAGCCGGGAACGGGGCTTCCCAGGGCAGGGTGAGGAGAGGCCCCCTGGGGCCTGATCCTGAACTAAGCCCGGCCCTACCCGCTGAGCGGAAGCACCCCGCCAGGCAGCTGTCTGGCAGGCTTTACAGCCCGTTCCCTCCTCACCCCGGCGGGGCTAAAAGCCTCGGTCCTGCCAGCACGACGGGACCCCGCACAGGAGAGCGCCGCGGGGCGAGGGGAGCCGCGGAAACGGCGCTAAATCTGCTCCCGTGGACTGAGATCTCTCAGTGTCTCTGCTCACAGCAATAGCGGATCCCTGCGGCACCCGGCAGCGGGGTGCCGTGAGGCCGGGCCCAGCGCCGAGCCAGGCTCGGGGGCTTCCCGTTACTCCGCGGATAGTCTGGATTCACTCCGAGCGGCAGCATCTTCCTTTGCCGTTTGCTGTCCCAGCCGGCCCTGCGAACCGCATCCCCAGAGGGGGCTGCCTCTCCGCACCGGGCGGCTGGGCCTCCCCTTCGGCTTGCACCGCGCATTCAGGGCCGCGGAGTTTGGTTGTTTTTTTTGGCAACCAGGCTGCAGATTTGGCCAAACTGAAACGTTCCACACATGTGGGTCATTTCCTTGGAGCCAATTGCGGATACTTTCCTGAAAACATCCCCCCTGCTACCCAGCAGCACTCCAGAAAGCCAACTGGACATTGGAAATCATTAGCAAAGGGATCAACAAGAAGACAGCAAATAACCTATTGCCTTTATACAAATCCACGGTACATCCTCATCTTGAATATTGCCCACACATCTGGCTGCCTCATCTCAAAAAAGATAGGTTGGAATTCAAAAAGGTACAGAAAAGGGCAACGAAAAAGATCAAAGGGTTTGGAACGGCTTCCACGTCAGGAGAGATTAATACGACTGGGACTTTTCAGCTTGGAAAAGAGATGACTAAGGGCGGATATAGATTGAGGGCTGTAAAATCATGAGGGTGTGGAAAATGTAAATAAGGATGTGTTATTTACTCCTTCCCTTAACACAAGAACTGGGAGCAATGAACTGAATAGGCAGCAGGTTTAAAACAAGAGGAAGTTTTTCTTCACACAGCCAACCTGTGGAACTCCTTGCCAAAGGATGGCAAAACTATGAAGGATTAAAAAAGAACTAGATAAATGCATGTAGGATAGATATTAGCCTAGATGGGCAAGGATGGTGCCCCTAGTCTCTGTTTGTCAGAAGTTGGGAATGGATGACGGGAGGTTTGATCCCTGTTCTGTTCATTCCCTCTGGGGCCTCTGGCATTGGCCACTGTGGGCAGACAGGATCCTAGGCTACATGGCCCTTTGGGCTGAGCCAGTCTGGCCG
Organism: Pelodiscus sinensis; assembly: GCF_052426305.1. Lineage (NCBI taxonomy): Eukaryota > Metazoa > Chordata > Testudines > Trionychidae > Pelodiscus > Pelodiscus sinensis. The sequence goes on along the minus strand of NC_143055.1, from coordinate 3,030,029 downwards.
TTCTTGTGTTCACCACATCGTTTTGGTCAGAACCCGCCCCTCCCCCCGCCCCAAATCTGAAAAACTGGAAACGTTTTCTAATTAGGAACAAGTTTTTGTTTTGAAGTTGCCTTTAATTTAAAAATAGTTTTAAGAAGGGCTCAAAATCCAGCAGGAAAGATTTGGGGGGACAGGATAGGGGAGCGTTCTCTGGTCTGTGTTGTGCAGTGAGTCAGGTTAGAGCAGCGGTTTTCCAAGGAGGGGGCGCGCCCCAGCGCCGGGTGGGGGGGTGTCGGGCACTGGGGCTCGGTGCTGCAGGGGGATCAGGGGAGCAGTGGGGGGCTGAGGCAGCTCCCTGCCTGTCCTGGCACTGCAGACTGCGCTGCGCCCCAGAAGCAGCCGCAGCAGGCCCAGCTCCTAGGTGAGGGGGGAGGGGGAGAGCGCACAGGGCTCCCCACACTGCCCCTGCCCCAAACACTAGCTCCGCCCTCCCATTGGCTGGGAACCTGCTGGCAGCTGCTTCTGGGGTGCAGCCTGGTCTGCGGGGCCAGGAGAGGCAGGAAGCTGCCTTAGCCCCTCCCGCCCCAGCCCTGCCCCCAAAGCCAGAGCCCCCCTCCCTTCTCCTGAGCCCCACCCCGGAGCCTGCACTCCGTCAACGATGTTCCCCAACTGGGTCACGAGAAAGAACGTCTGGAAGCCGCTGGGCGGGATGATCGCTATTGGCTGGTCTCCCGCCTAGCCGGGACGCCCTGAGTCTGGGGTTGAATGAAATGGGTTTGGACCCCAAGTGCTGTTTGGAACGCTTTGATTGGCCAAACGGTGGGAACCGTTTCGTTCCGGTTCCTCCCCGACTGACATTTTTCCCACTTTTTCGGAATTGCCCCCCCGCCCGGAGAGAAGAACCGGCTCTGCCCCGAGCCCTGCGCACGGCAGAACCCGGCGCGGGGCAGCGAAATACACCCCTGGGCGCGGACGGGGCCCTGAAACGGACGCAGCATTTCTCAGTGGCAAGAGCCAGGGGCTTTGGGAGACGTCTGTGTGAAAGGGGAGGGGGAGTCAGGCCCGCGAAGGGGGTCTAGGCACAGGGCGAGGGCAGCCGGTGACCCCAGTGACATCAGTGGAAGCGGATGGGTGCTTAGCAACTTTGAAAATCTGGCTACTCGTTTCGACACCAAAATCTTGGTTTCAGAGCCAGATTGTAGACACCTGGGCTATGTCTAGACTGGCATGATTTTCCGGAAATGTTTTTAACGGGAAAGTTTTTCCGTTAAAAGCATTTTCGGAAAAGAGCATCTAGATTGGCACGGACGCTTTTCCGCAAAAGCACTTTTTATAGAAAAGCGTCCGTGGCCAATCTAGATGCGCTTTTCTGCAAAAAAGCCCCGATCGCCATTTTCGCCATCGGGGCTTTTTTGCGCAAAACAAATCTCAGCTGTCTACACTGGCCCTTCTGTGCAAAAGTTTTGCGCAAAAGGGACTTTTGCCCGAACGGGAGCAGCATCGTATTTCTGCAAAGAGCACTGATTTCTTACAGTAGGAAGTCAGTGCTTTTGTAGAAATTCAAGCGGCCAGTGTAGACAGCTGGCAAGTTTTTCCGGAAAAGCGGCTGATTTTCCAGAAAAACTGGCCAGTCTAGACACAGCCCTCATCTTTAAAATCTTGGCCACTGCACTTGGCAAATATCATCCATTTAGGACCTTTCCTCACCCGCGAGTAGGGACCTGCCATTGAGCTCTGTTTCGGCAGGGAGGTAAACTGAAGTTTGGAGGGACTTTGGGGATATGCTGTGATACCCGGATTAGACGTACAACCAGGAGCTAGGAGAAACCACCTTAACCCTAGCTCTAGCTATGTCTACACTGTGGCTATGTCTACACAACAAGTTTTCTCTGCAAAAAATGTGCCAATGAGGGACTCATTTGCATGAGTCGTGATCTCATGTGCATATTTTCTGCCGAGCTGTTTTTTTCGCTAGAGTTTTCGCGCAAAAACAAGCAGTGTGGATGTTTTCTTTTTGCACAAAACCCCCTTTTCCAGCAAGAAAAGGGTTCTGGCGTGGGTTAGGGGTTTGGGCGCTCACCTGGGGAGGATAGGATAGTTGGTTCAAGTCCCCCCTCTCTCATGAAGTGGCCAGAGGCAGGGAGCATAAAGGACCTGCCAGAAATAGGGCAGTAGGGGTGGGTTCCGGCATGGCTTAGGGAATAAGACGTTCACCTGCAGAATGCATGGTGGTGGGTTTGAGTAACGCCCCCTCTGCCTGCCAGGGAAGAGACTGTGGAGCTAACACAGGTCTCCTGAAGGCTCTTGCAGGCAAAGGGGGTTTTGTGCCAAAAGAAAACATCCAGGCTGTGTCTAAACTGGTCAGTTTTTCCGGAAAATCAGCCGCTTTTCCGGAAAAACTTGCCAGCTGTCTACACTGGCCGCTTGAATTTCTGCAAAAGCACTGACTTCCTACTGTAAGAAATCAGTGCTTCTTGCAGAAATACTATGCTGCTCCTGTTCAGGCAAAAGGGCCAGTGTAGACAGCTCAGATTTGTTTTCCGCACAAAAGCCCCGATCGCGAAAATGGTGATCGGGGCTTTTTTGCGGAAAAGCGCGTCTAGATTGGCCACGGACGCTTGTCTGCAAAAAGTGCTTTTGCGGAAAAGCATCCATGCCAATCTAGATGCTCTTTTCCTCAAATGCTTTTAACGGAAAAAACGTTTCCGTTAAAAGCATTTCCGGAAAATCATGCCAGTCTAGATGTAGCCCCACACTGCTTGTTTTTGCGCAAAAACCCCAGTGAAAAAGAACAGATCGGCAGAAAAGATGCAAAAGAGATCACGACTCATGCAAATTAGTCCCTCATTAGCATATTTGTTGCCAAGAAAACTCGTAGTGTAGCTGTAGCCACTGGGTACAATGGAACTGTAGCGATGTTGCTGGATCGCCATAGTATATAGACACTTTCTATAGCGGCGGAAGGGGTTTTTCCATCGCCTTCATGTAATCCACTCCCCGAGCAGCAGTAGGCAGGTCGATAAAAGCGTTCGTCTGTTGATGGAGCTGCATCGACACTGAGGGGAAAAACTTGAACAACGCGTGGTCCTGTAGCACCTTGGAGACTAAGAAAAAATATATAGATGGCATCACGAGCTTTCGTGGGCACAGCCCACTTCTTCAGAGGAGTGGAGCAAGGGGCACAGAGGGATAAATATAAAACAAAACGAGGGGAGGAGAAACAACAAAACCCCGTCAGTTGCAGTGCCCGTGCTCCGTGAGGCTAATAGAGTGGGCTGGAAATGCCCCCTACTTAGCTTTTGATGCCATTTGGGTGTTCAGTCCCCAGGTGGATGTACACAAGAAGAGCAGACCTGCCGTCTCTCTCTCTCTCTAGCAGGGCCCTGAGATTATTCTGCAAGAGAACGGCCACTTTGAAACCCATCACGGAGTGCCTGGGCTGGTCAGAATCTTCCCCGACAGGTTCCTGCGTGCTACCATTTCCGGTGGCTGAGCTGTGTCCATCAACCTGTGGAACTCCTTGCCAGAGGAGGCGGTGAAGGCTAGGACTATAATAGAGTTTAAAGAGAAGCTGGATAAATTCATGGAGGTTAGGTCCATAAAAGGCCATTAGCCAGGGGATAAAATGGTGTCCTTGGCCTCTGTTTGTCAGAGGCTGGAGCGGGATGGCAGGAGACAAATCGCTTGATCATTGTCTTCGGTCCACCCTCTCTGGGGCACCTGGTGCTGGCCACTGTCGGCAGACAGGCTACTGGGCTAGATGGACCTTTGGTCTGACCCAGTACGGCCGTTCTTATGTTCTTATGTATCAACCTCTCACTGCCCCTAGGCAGAGGAGCTGCCGGCCAACTGAACCGCCCTGGAAACGGGGGAGAAAAATGTTCCTCAACCCGCCGATTTCTCCCTGTGTCCAATCTCAGCCCCGCTGGGTCTGGGCCTGTTCATTCCTCCCGACGTGGGGCTGCCAGCCCCACAGAACTGGGCTGGAGACTGTCATGTGATGGGAATGCCACGTGGGCCAGCCTGGCCCGGAGCAGTGTGATGGGCGCGGAGGGGACAGGGTGGGGGAAGCGGAGGCAGGTAGGGACGGAGCTGAAAGGTTAGGGCGGCCTCCGAACCGCCTGCCTCTCCCCCGCCGCTGACCTTTGCTTGGCGGGCTCTTGTCTCCTTGCATGAGACGATCAGGCGCAGGACGTGAGTCGTGTGGCTTGCCGCGGAGCGGGGGTGGCGTCACGGCCGGCGGTCGAGCCAGCTGAGAGCGTGGGCAGGATCCCTGTGCGGGCAGCAAAGCGGAGTAACTCTTCCAGGGGGCGGCAGGCAGAGATTGTGTAGCACGCCGGAGGGGACCACTGTCCCTTTGCAAATGTCGCGGTAAGGTCACGCGGCGGCTAGCGGGTCTCTCTGCCCCCCGACAAGGGGGCTACGTGGCACCGATCAACTCAGATCCCGTCTGACTGACGATCACAAACACTTAGAGTGAAGTTTTCCCAAGAGACGAGGGATCTGGACCAGGGGGTTGGACTCAGTGATCTTCTGACGTCTCTTCCAACCTTAGGAGTCTAGGATTTGGGGTGTCTCAGTTCACAGGAGAACCACTTGAGATAAGAATCATCACACTAGGTCAGACCAATGGTCCATCTAGCCCCATGTCCTGTCTGCCCACAGTGGCCAATGCCAGGGGCCCCAGAGGGAGGGAACACAACAGTGATCCCTCCCCTGTCTCCCATTTCCAGACAAACAGAGGCTAGGGACACCATCCTTACCCATCCTGGCTAATAGCCATTGATGGACGTAACCTCCATGAATCTATCTAGCACTTTTTTGAACCCTGTAGAAGTCCTGGCCTGCACACCATCCTCTGGCAAGGAGTTCCACAGGTTGACTGCGTGCTGCATGAAGAAATACTTCCCTTTGTTTTAAACCTGCTACCGATTAATTTCATTTGGTGACCCCTAATTCTTATGATTTCAGAGGGGTATGTTATGGGAACAAGTAAATAACTTTTCCTAATTCACTTTCTCCACACCTGTCATGATTTTATAGACTCTATCCTATGCCCCCCTAGTCTCCTCCTTTCTAGGCTGAAAAGTCCCAGTCTTTTTAATCGCTCTTCAGAGGGCAGCTGTTCCAAACCCCTCGTCATTTTTGTTGCCTTTTTCTGAACCTTTTCCAATGCCAAGATAGCTTTTTGGAGATGAGGCGAGCACATCTGTACGCAGTATTCAAGCTGTGGGCGCACAATGGATGTATAGAGGCAATAAGAGATTCTCTGTCTTATTCCCTATTCTTTTTTTAATGATTCCTAACATCTTGTTTGCTTTTTTGACGGCCGCTGCACATGGAGTGGATGTTTTCAGAGACCTACACTCCACGCTCTCTCTCTCGAGCGGGTAAATGAGATGCCTTTGCAGGGCTTGGTTTTCTGAGGTCAGTTTCTCAGCACAGTCTGACCCCCCCGGCCTTTCGCAGTGTCTTCGGCGGGGCCCCCAAAACTGGACTTGGTTTTGATTCATATGGCACTGCAGACACCGACAGAACACAAAAATGGATCACAAAATTGCAGCTGGCTCTGCGCTCCGATGCTCACCCCTCCCCCGGGCGAGTGGCCTGATTTGTGTTACCCACAGGTTGGCTACGTCTACATTGGCAAGATTTTGCGCAAATACTTTTCACGCAAAAGTTTTTGTGTTAAAGTATTTGCGCAAGAGAGCGTCTGCACTGGCATGTGCTTTTGCGCAAGAGATGTGCTTTTGCACAAAAGCATCCATGCCAGTCTAGCCGCTCTCTTGCGCAAGAAATTCATGGTGGCCGTCTACACTGGCCTCTTGCGCAAGAACAGTTGCACAAGAGGGCTTCTTCCGGAGCGGAAGCATCATAGTCCTTGCGCAAGAAGCCCTGATTTCTTACATTAGAACGTCCGTGTTCTTGCGCAAGAACTCCCCGCCAGTGTAGACAGGCAGCATGTTTTTGCACAAGAGCGGCCGCTTTTGTGCAAGATCATGCTAATGTAGACACAGCTGTGGTGCGTTGTCAGCAGGCATTGTGGGGCAAGGCCTCTTCTAGTGAGTTGTACCAGCATCTGGTGCAATTGGCTTCCCGGAGGCGCTGCACAGGCTACATCTACCCTGCGCATTTTTGCGGCAGAAAATATGCTAATGAGGGACTAATTTGCATGAGTCGCCATGTCATTAGCATATTTTCTGCTGTTTCTTTTTGTGCAAGGGGTTTTTGCACAAACAGGAAACGTCCCCACTGCTTCTTTTTGCGCAAAAACCCCTTTGTGCAAAAAGTAACAGCAGAAAATATGCTAACGGCATTGCGACTCATGCAAATAAGTCCCTCGTTAGCATATTTCTGCCGCAAATAGGCGCAGGGTGGACGTAGCTTCAGATAGGGTTGCCAGGTGTCCGGTATTTTCACCTCCTATCCGGTAAAAAAAATTCAGAAAATACCGAACACCTAAAATGTCCGGTATTTTCTGGGTTTTTTCCCCTGCCAGGAGGCGAAAATACAGGACACCTGGCAACCGTATGAGACACTCAGCAACTGGTCCGAGCCCCCGCCCCCCCGGGTCCCCTGCTTACCTGTTTCCCCAGGGAAGCTGCCTTCTGGCTCGATCAAGAAAACAAGATGGCCACCAGCAAAAAGCCTAAAGACCTGAGCAAGGGGAAGCAATGCCTTCCCTGGGTCTTAGTGCTCAACCGCTCCCTCTTCCTATCCCTATTCTGACTCTGCACCTACTTGAAGGGGCCATGCTGTTTTAATGCTGTTTGCGGGGTGGGTGGGTTGTTTAATAACTCTCAGGATTTTTTTTTTTTTGCTCAACAACTTTGGTCTCCCCCCTTTTCCCCCCCTCAACAGAATTTTTTCCCCATTTATTTTTGCGGCGGACGGGGGGTGGTTTGGTATTTTTGGTTAAATCATCTGGCAATCCTAAAAAAAACCCATGTCCATGTTTCTCTTGGATGGAAGGCCAGTGGGGACAATCTTCCCTTGCCACGTCTGGCGTGGGGGAAACGAGGAGCGAGGGGATTCTTAAAGGTGCAGTACCAGGTTTTTTTTTTTTTTTTTTTTTTGCGCTCAAGTTTGGTCTCCCAGGTTTTCTTTTGTTTTGCCATGTTCGGGATTTTGGTGAAAGCATCTGGCAAGCCCACCCTCCAGGTCCGTGTGTGGTGCCCAAGCCCTGACCACAATCCATTAGCAGCAGCTCCCTGTGCTCGCACAGAGTCGAGGCACCTGGTGGTAGGAAGCAGGGCATGGATGGAGCCTCGTTCTTTCCCGAGGACCTCAAATGGGGAGCTTCTGGCTGTGGGGGCCGGGGAGGGGGCTTAGAAAGGGAGAGCGAGAAGCTGGCCCCCGCGGGGGGATTAGCACCATGGCGTGACTTTGCAGGAACGAGGCAGTGAACAAATCCGGGCTGGCAGGGGGCGTATTCCTTGCTCCCGCTAAACGTCTCAAGACGTGGCTCATTAAAAAGTGATCTGTGCGTGTGTAATTGACATTATTGTCGGGCGGCTCAGTGGCTGGTTTTCAAGGCAGAGCGTGGCCCAGGGAAGTAAGCCCACGGCCACTTTGTATTCATCTTTAATGGGAGGAATTAATGAAGGATCTTCTCATGATACTAATGAATAATACCCCCTCCCTCGTCGCTGGGCGATCGCAAAGCGCTTTTCACAGGAGAGCAGGATCACTGGCTCTAGTCCACAGATGGGGAAACTGAGGCACGGGACGTGCCCAAGGATTTACCTGTCTCCCCCCACAAACTATATAGCTGGCTTAAACTGCAGCAAGGGAGGTTTAGGTTGGACATTAGGAAAAACTTCCTACCTGTCAGGGGAGTGAAACACTGGAATAAATAGCCTAGGGGGGTGGTGGAATCTCCATCGCTGGAGACTTTTAAGAGCCTGATGGACAAACACCCTTTAGGGCCAGAATCTAGCCTATAATCGGAGACCTGCCTTGAGTGCAGGGGACTGAACTAGAGCTCTGAGGCTCTGTCTACCCTGCCGCGCTATTTCAGGAGACCAGAGGTAACCCGAGATCGCTGTCCTGCGTCCTTTGAGAGCGCCCGTTATTTTGAAATAGACCGGGCTCGACATCCCTGTAAACCTCGTTCCACAAGGAGCAAGGGGCGTTTCGGAATAGCGGGTGATTTCAAAGTAAGTGTGGAGTCGACACTGCATCGCTCACATTGCATAGCTTATTGCGAGCTCCGGTGCAGTATAGACGCCCCCTCGGGGTCCTTTCCTGCCCTGTGGGAATTCCTTTCACTCGGGGATGTCACATGCCAATGCCAATAGTTCAGCGGGGGTTGATTTATTTATCAGCCTCCTGCGACTGGAGTAGCCCAGTGATGAGGAATCTGTCCTGCAGACAGAGTTGCTTTTGCTTTCTTTGTGCTCTGTGTATGCGTAGCTGTGTGTGCATCTGAGGGTGTGCGTGTGCATTTGAAAATGTGTGTGAGGCTGAGTGTGTGTTTCTGAGCGTAGTTGTGTGTGCACATGTGTGCATGCATGAGTGGTTGCATGTGCTTTTGAAAATGTGTGTGCGCATTTGAGTGTGCGTGTGCATGTGCTTTTGAAAATGTGTGTGTGCAGCTGAGTGTGTGAGTGAGTGTGAGTGCATCTGAATGTTTGTGTACACGTGTGCGTACACCTGAGTGTGCATGTGCATTTGAAAAATATGCATGTGTGTGCATGTGTCTGTACACCTGAGTGTGTCTCTGTGTGTGTGAGTGCGTGTGTGCATCTGAGTGTGTGTGTTTGAATGTGTGTCTGTGTGTGTGTGTCTGTATGTGCGCATGTGTGCATCTGTGAGTGTGTTTCTGTGAGTTTGAGTGTCTGTGTGTGCATGTGCATCTGTGTGTGTGTGTCTGTGTTTGAGTGTGTGTCTGTGTGTGTGTTGCGTGTGTGTCTCTGTGTGAGTGTGTCTGTGTGTGTGCCTGTGTGTGACTGTGTGTATGCGTCTGAGTGTGTGTGTCTCTGTGTGTATGTCGGTGTGTGAGTGCATCTTAGTGTGTGTGTGTCAGTGTGTGTGTCTGTGTGTGTGTTTGCGTGTGTGTCTGTGTGTGTGTGTGTCTGTGTGGCCGCTCTCCCCTCTGCAGAAGGCCTCGAGGGGCTCGCAGGAGCGATTTGCACTAGTGCCTTCCGTGCGAGGCCCCGGGCAGACAACAGCGAGTCAAATCGCACGGCTCAGCCTGGGCAGAGAACAGGGAACTATCATGCTGCCCCCGCCCCACACCAGCTCCCCCCAGTCATCCCAGAGGCCGTGTCCTCAGGGATGGGGTGCCCTGGGGGGAGAGGGCGGGGCAGTGGTGCAAAGGGGCGGGGCTTGAGGGACAGAAATGGACAGGCCTCCCCTCCCCGCCCACCTGGACTCCTGCAGGCCGGGGGTTTGAGACCCCTGATCAAGAACATCCAAGAAACCAACGGAAATTGAAGCAGGCCAGGTCCCACGGGAGTCCCCTAAAGTTGAGGCTGAGTCCGCCTGAGTCGCGGTGTCCTGGGTCACTGCATCGATACAGCCGAAAGCAACAGCGTCTCGTCTCCTGCTCGCAGAGATTTTCAGCGGTGACCAGAGGTGACAGTAAAGGGGTGCACCCCCCAAAAGACAAGGGGGGATATTTAAAGAATCATCAGGGACCTATTTAAAGAGCTGGCCTGGACTTTTTCAAGAGGGGGAGCTATTTAAAGGGGAGGTATTTAAAGAGCTGTTAATGGGCTGTTTAAAGAGCAAGGGACGAGCTATTTACTGGGGGGTCTCTTGCACGGCTGCTGTGTTCCCTGCAGCCACCCCCCACACAGACAGCCCCCAGCTCTCCTCCCCTCATGTTGCCCCCCCAGGGGTGGTAAGGTCAAGGGAGGATGTGAGCCTATTCTAGTCCTAGCCTTCACAGCCTCCTCTGGCAAGGAGTTCCACAGGTGTAGTCAACCTGTGGAACTCCTTGCCAGAGGAGGCTGTGAAGGCTAGGACTATAATAGAGTTTAAAGAGAAGCTAGATTAGCCAGGGGATAAAATGGTGTCCCTGGCCTCTGTTTGTCAGAGGCTGGAGAGGGATGGCAGGAGACAAATCACTCGATCATTGTCTTCGGGCCACCCTCTCTGGGGCACCTGGTGCTGGCCACTGTCGGCAGACAGGATACTGGGCTAGATGGACCTTTGGTCTGACCCAGAACGGCCGTTCTTATGTTCTTATGTTATGTTCTTATGAGCCTGATCCATTCTTTCCCATCTGGCCTCCATGTTTCCCTTCCCCGACCTTTGCCCACAACTGGTCTTCCCTCCCTTATCTCTCCCCCCAGCCCCTCCCCTCACATCCCTCTGCTCCCTAACTCCCCCCGCCCCCTGGCACGGGCTTGCATGTGCTGTTTCTGTCAAAACACGCAGCAGGGCTTCCTGCAGATGCTGCCGTGCTCAGGTCCGCCTCCCCCAAAACCACCCCCTGAGACAGAGGCATCCGGTGAGAACTGGCCTTTGCATTGCAGGTGTCTGCTCACTGAGAGCCTTGAATTCATAGGGCCTGGGTGATGCTCAGGTTGAGTAGACACAAGAGCAGAGCAATGACTATCACCCTCTTTGCCATTGTGCGCCACATAGGGGGCCACCAAATGAAATGACTAGGGAGCAGGTTTCAAAGAACCAAAGGAAGTTTTTCTTCATAAAGCACACAGACAACCTGTGGAACTCCTCGCCAGAGGATGTTGTGAAGACCAGGACTTTAGCAGGGTTCCAAAAAGAGCTAGATACATTCATGGAGGTCTGGTCCATCAGTGGCTATTAGCCAGGATGGGTAGGGATGGTGTCCCTGGCTTCTGTTTGTCAGAGGCTGGGAATGGATGACAAGGGAGTGACCGCTTGATGGTTCCCTGTTCTGTTAACATCCTCTGGGGCCCCGGGCCTTGGCCACTGGGGGCAGACAGGACACGGGGCTGGATGGACCTTTGGTCTGACCCCGTCTGGCTGTTCTTGTGTCCTTATATGCAGCTCTCGGTGTGTGACGTGGGCCACATCCGCACTGTACATCTATACGCACGACCCGTATGGCCCTGAGCGTGTGCCATGCCCTGCAGCTGTGGCCGACTGGCCTGCGAGCTGCAGGTGGAGACTCACGGCCCCAGAGCCACACGCTTGCCATGAGCAAAGCTGCTCTCAGCCCCCTCCGGTCCTTTCTCTGCCCAGGCGCGCTGTAAACCCGCCCCGCGCCCTCTCATTCCGGGTGTTTGCCATTCACAGGGTTTTCCATCCCAGCCCCTCTGCGAGTGTCTGCCGGTGCTTTTTGTCATAGATTCAAGTCTGGTCTGATGGGACCAGTCGTACTGTCTGGGCCTCGCTCGTAGGCGGTAAGGGGGATCCTCTTGCAGAAATCAAGCGGTTTTATATTCAGTGTGTAAGCAGAGATCGGGACCCCCCCCATTCGATTTTAAGTTACAGGCTGGCTGACTTCCCCTCTGCGCCGTATTCGAGCCGCCTGTCCTGCCAGCAGCACAATTTAAAGTCATTTTAAAAGATGCTTCCTAGGAATATTCACACCCCCAGGGGGTACGGGAGGATGGCACCTGGAAGAAATGCAAGTGACTTTCACCCCTGGCTGAACCGCCCGGAGAGTCTCCCCCTGTGGACACCTCTCCGCTAGCTAGTCGACTCACCAGCCACTCGGCTGAGCGGACGCGGGGAAAACAGGAAGCAACCCTGCTGCAAAATGCGTCAGCGTGGAGACAAACCCGCCTGCTGCGTGAACCCGGGCTCAGCTTCGCCCAGGCCACCTGGCTCTTCGGAAAGCAGCTGTCCTAGCTGCTGGGGTAACGCCCACACCTGCTGGGGGGGTGGGTTTTCCCATGGAACGGCAGTGGGACCCCAGACGGAGAGCGAGAGGGGCTCGTGCACCAAGCTCCGGAGGTCCCAGGTTCGGTTCTGCCTGCCGGTACTACACGTCCCTTCGTGGGGTCCTGCCCCGGTTCTGTACCCCCAGTTCCAGATGCTCGGTGGGGGGGCTAATTGTGATCCAGAGACACTCCATGCCTGCCCCCCCGCACAGATCCCGTAATGGGGTCGCTCCCTGCCAGGCGGGTGGGTTACGCTGTGACGCCTGGGGCCAGCCGAAGCCAGAGTTTGGCTCATAGACCCTGGTTGTGTTCCCTGCTGTCTCTCACACACAAATCTGTGATTCATTCCGCATGCTGCCCCTCCTCCAGGGCATAGACTCATAACTCCTAGGGTGGGAAGAGACCTCGGGCCGTCTTGGGGTCCCACTCACGCTGTGCCGCAAGGTCCCTGCGGCGTGGCACCACGGCTCGGCTGCTCACTGGGGCTGGGATTCGGGGCATCCCGTCCGAGGGAGCTAGGGGGACACATGGCTGCTTCTCGCCTGCCCTGCTGGCTGCTCCCAGCCCACCTGGTGCAGGGGTGTGTGTGTTGGGTGGTTTGGATGAGCCGGCTGCAAGAGCCCCCCATGGAAAAGGATGGTGCCTGATTTTCTAAAGCAGCTCTTACTCTGTGCTCCTGGGAGAGCCACGCTGTACGGCTCAGCCCCCGGGGGCCCCGTTTGCCTGGCGACACCCCCGGAGCGTTGCATTCTGGGGCCGGGCAGCTGGACCACGGGACAGGGAAGGAACCGTTTTGAGGAAACGATGCAGCAGACGTGTGACTTGAGGAGGGGCTCGGGCGTCAGCCCTTTGTGTTCTGCTCCTGGCTCTGGAAGGGAAGGAATGTCTAGTGGTTAGAGCAGAAGAAGGCTCTTAAGGATCCTGTTCCCAGCTGTGGGGCAGATTTTGGGGGACAGTGAGCAGGGCAGAGGGGAGCAGCTGTCTGGAGGGCTGGGTTAATTGCTGGCTGTGGAAAGGGACAGGAGGGTCTAGTGGTTAGAGCAGAGCACTGACATTCCGGTCTCCGGGGGGGGGGGGGGTGTCTCTTCTCACCTCTGCCACTAGCTCTGCCACTAGCTCTGTGTAACCTTGGTCAAGTCACTGCCCCTTTGAAATCTGCCCTGTCTCCTTGTTTAAGGGTTTTGCTTGTTAAGGCCCCTGGAGTCAGTGGCTGGAAGGGCCCAGAAGCTGGGGACGTTACACCACTCGGCCCTTGGGGCCAGCCAGTTCTATGACATAACCAACCCTGGAGATTTCCCGTAGCCTAAGGAGGGGAGATTTAGGGCCGGACAGAGAGCCGGTGTCAATCCGGAGTGACTGCAGTGGTCGTCTCCTTTCCCGTGGCTTAAACACCCCGTTCGCTGCCCACGTCGTGGCTGTTCCGCGTGGCTGCTTCAGGGAGGCCGGAGCAGACGGCAGAGGGGCCATCGGGATGCGATCCTGGGGGACGCTGCCCGGCGTTGGCAGAGCGTTCCAGAGTCTGAATTCTATTCCTGCAGGCACCTCTCGGGCTGTGTCCGGCTCCCCCTTGGCGGAGGGGGCAGGCTCATCTGCCGTGTGACGGGCGGCCGTGGTTCAAAGCGGGCCACGTTCCCCGAGGGAGCGAAAAGCCACTGGCTACTCCCACTGGATCTGCGATGCAGTGTCTTGTGAGACACGAGCGTCCTTCCGCCCGGCTCACCTCTGACAGGGGTTTGGAGCGGGTCCCGTGTGAAGACAGATTAAAAAGACTTGGACTTTTCAGCTTAGAAAAGAGGAGACTCAGGGGGGCTAGGACAGAGGTCTATAAAATCATGACTGGCGTGCAGAAAGTGAATAAGGGAAAGTTAATTACATAGTCCCACAATATAAGAGCTAGGGGTCACCAAATGAAATGAATAGGCAGCAGGTTTAAAACAAACCAAAGACATTTTTTTTCCACTCAGCCCACAGTCAACCTGTGGAACTCCTTGCCAGAGGATTTGGTGAAGCCCAGGGCTCCAAAAAGAGCTGGACAGATTCATGGAGATGAGGTCTATCAATGGCTATTAGCCAGGATGGGTAGGAATGGTGTCCCTAGCCTCTGTTTCTCTGGAGGTGGGTGATCACTGGATGATTCCCTGTTCTGTTCCCTCCCTCTGGGGCACCTGGCATTGGCCACTGTGGGCAGACAGGACACTGGGCTGGATGGACTTTGGTCTGACCCCGTCTGGCCGTTCTGATGTTCTTATGCTCTTCGGGGGGACACCAGGAGCCTAAAACAGGTTTGTGGGCTTGCAGCAAAAGCTTGGGATGTGATTGACGCCGAGGGGAAAGGGAGTGGGGGCGCCGTGGCGCGCAGCCCCGGCAAGGGCTGGCTGCATTGCGGCAAAAGCCAGCCGGGAGCCATGCGAAGAGCTGGCAGGGACCCAGGCTGCAATAGGACCGTACCCGTAAGGAATGGGAAGTCACTTTCCCGTCTTGGAAGAGCCTTGTTCCTGCGACAGGCCGGCCAAAGAAGCCTCATTCTGCCACCTGTTTGGCGTGTGCCAGGATGGGAACCCCCGGTGGTGGGGTGGAGTTTACTGGGTGCGCACCCCACGTGACGAAGTGTTACTCTGCATTTCCACCCGTGTGCTGAGAGCTGGGTTTCCCCAGTGGGACAGAATCTCTCCTTGGCATTGGGTCCTTTCCTCCTCCTCCTGATCCCCCCGCTCAGAGATAACCGGGCGGGAGCACGTGCGCCACCCCCCTTCCCTTCTGGTCCCCCCATCTCCCATTCCTAGCCACTGCAGTTCTGGCAAAAGGCTGCCCGCTCACATGTGCCAGTCCCAGGCTGTGGTGCATTCACAGTTCATAAAGCACGTCGAGACTAAGCAGAGCTGACAGGCAAACCTTTACTGGGACAAACGGGAATATAGTATCAGGCAAGGCTGACCGGAGCGTGAACCCGCGCCAAACACAGAGCAAATTAGCATCAACGAAAATAGCAAGCAGTTCAGATCACTTATGTGTGAGGTACCAAATGAACTGGCCTGTCAGGCCACGTTAGAGCAGGGATGCATAAGGAATCGCAGCCCCGGAAGTTCGCTCGTGACCTCGGCCGAGGGGAGGGGGAGTTGCGGGTCTGCGTGTGGGGTGTGTGTGTGTGTGTGTGTGATCACACCTGGAAAGTGGATGAGCTGTGTGTGTGGGGGGGGGGACACAAAAGAGGGTGTCCTGTGTTTGGGGGCACGTGTGGGTTGCCGTGACCGTGGGAGCTGGGATTGTGGGGGAGCACACACACACGATAAGTGCGTGGTGTGTGCTTGGGCGTGTGTGGATGGTGGTACATACAGAGGGGGGGTACGGGATATAAAACCATGGTACATCTGCATCTTGAATACTGCATACAGGTGTGGTCGCCCCTTCTCCAAAAAGCTCTCTTGGCACTGGAAAAGGTTCAAAAAAGGGCAACAAAAATGACGAGGAGTTTGGAACGGCTGCCCTTTGAAGAGAGGTGAAAAAGACGGGGACTCTTCAGCTTAGAAAAGAGGAAACTGAGGGGGGCTAGGAGAGAGGTCTATAAAATCACGCCAGGTGTGCAGAAAGTGAAGAAGGAAAAGTTATTTATTTCCCCCATATCATAAGAACTAGGGGGCACCATGTTAAATTAATGGGTTTAAAACAAACAAAGGGAAGTTTTTCTTCATGCAGCGCACAGTCAACCTGTGGAACTCCTCGCCAGAGGATGTGGTAAAGACCAGAACTTCAACAGGGTTCAGAAATAGTGAGATACATTCATGGAGGTTAGTTCCATCAGTGGCTATTAGCCAGGATGGGTAAGAAGGGTGTCCCTAACCTCTGTTTGTGAGAGGCTGGAAATGGGTGACAGGGCGGGATCACGTGATGGTTCCCTGTTCTGTTCACTGCCTCTGGGGCACCTGGCATTGGCCGCTGTCGGCAGAAAGGCCCTTTGGTCTGACTGAGTGTGGCCGTTCTTACGTTCTTGCGAACA
Organism: Pelodiscus sinensis; assembly: GCF_052426305.1. Taxonomy (NCBI): domain Eukaryota; kingdom Metazoa; phylum Chordata; order Testudines; family Trionychidae; genus Pelodiscus; species Pelodiscus sinensis. Next base: position 3,014,234 of record NC_143055.1, on the reverse strand, counting down.
TGAAGACAACCGGAGTGGAGCTGTAACCTGAGGATGTTCAAAACCTGGTCTCCGCGCTCCAGGGAAAAGGGCAAGTTAATGAGAGGTGCTCATCGTTAGCCAGATTCCTCTGAGGAGCGATTGACAGAGATACGCCGGCTTTTGTGTTTTAAAAATCAACTGTTTTAATTCCTTGACATTGTCTTTGGGAGGCAGCCTGTCACTGCATAAACAACAGCAGCAACAATAAATATACCTCCTTACACAGCACCTTTTATCCCAGCAGGCCACAAAAACCTTTTGCTGTGTCTCTGCAGGCACCGTTCCACCAGCATGCAGCCACCTCTGGGGCACAACAGGTGGGCTCTTTAACAGCGCACAGCAACAGCAAGGGAGAGATGCTGCATCTAACTGAATCTGCAGGAGAAAGGGAGGAGGACTTCCTAGTTATCTTGGAATAAGCTAGATGAGCAATACGGCCGTCACTTCTACCTGTGTGAAAAATACCACCGGATCGTTAGGGTGACAGCTGGTTGGGAATATGGGTAGCATGGCACCCCCAAGCACTGCACTAGGGCATTGGTTCAATACCAAGAGGCGGGAGAGCGCCCCCTGCTGAGTCACCTGCTGCACAGCACCCCTAGGGGCGGAGAGGCAGGAGAGCGCCCCCTGCTGAGTCACCTGCTGCACAGCACCCCTAGGGCCAGAGAGTCAGGAGAGCGCCCCCCACTGAATCACCTGTTGCACAGCACCCCCTAGGGCCGGAGAGGCAGGAGAGCGCCCCCTACTGAGTCACCTGCTGCATAGCACCCCCTAGGGGCAGAGAAGCAGGAGAGCGCCCCCTACTGAGTCACCTGCTGCATAGCACCCCCTAGGGGCAGAGAAGCAGGAGAGCGCCCCCTACTGAGTCACCTGCTGCATAGCACCCCCTAGGGGCAGAGAAGCAGGAGAGCGCCCCCTACTGAGTCACCTGCTGCATAGCATCCCCTAGGGGCAGAGAAGCAGGAGAGCGCCCCCTACTGAGTCACCTGCTGCATAGCACCCCCTAGGGGCAGAGAAGCAGGAGAGCGCCCCCTACTGAGTCACCTGCTGCATAGCATCCCCTAGGGGCAGAGAAGCAGGAGAGCGCCCCCTACTGAGTCACCTGCTGCATAGCACCCTGTAGGGGCAGAGAGGCAGGAGAGCGCCCCCTACTGAGTCACCTGCTGCACAGCATCCCCTAGGGGCAGAGAGGCAGGAGAGCGCCCCCTACTGAGTCACCTGTTGCACAGCGCCCCCTAGGGACGGAGAGTCAGGAAAGCGACCCCCTACTGAGTCACCTGCTGCACAGCATCCCCTAGGGGCAGAGAGGCAGGAGAGCGCCCCCTACTGTGACACCTGTTGCACAGCACCCCCTAGGGACGGAGAGGCAGGAGAGCGCCCCCTACTGTGACACCTGCTGCACAGCAGCCCCTAGCATCCCTTGGTGGCTTTGCTTCCATACCCGCCCAGAGGGAACAGCGCCCCCTACTGAATGCCATGGAGACTGGACCCCAGACACAAAGAACCCCAAACACTGGGGAAGTCTGACTCTGGGCCGAAGCCTGGATCACCCAGCTGGGGCTCCTAAGCCAAATTCCTGGCCCGGTAGCACATCCCGGCTGCTGCGATGCGGTTCTCCAAAGGCACCGGGAGCTTTATAGAAACAGCTGGGGCAGAAGCAACATCCTCCTGCCCCAAGATCAACCCCCCGTGTCGGCTGGCCGGCCAGGCCCTCTGGTGCACAGTGGCGAGGCTCTGATTCCCATCAGCAGCAGATGCAGGACGGCCACACGGCCACACAAACACACCCGGGTTTGCACGAGGCACACCCCTGCTCTTGCAGCTTTTAACCTTTCCTGAAATCCCAGCCTGGGGCTGCACGTGTCCGGGAGGCGGATTCAAAAAGGAGAGGGGAAAAATCCGTCAAACACATAAAAGTCTGGACTGGCAAAGGAGGGCGGCGAGCAGGAGCGAGGGAGCGCGTGACCCTGTTTGCCTTTCTCTCCCGGCACTGGCACATTACTCGCGCTTGGGTTCACCAGGAGTGTGAATGCGGGAAGCCAAGTCCCCAGTGAGAGGCAGAGACAAACTTTTCAGCTTTGTTGGGATGAATCAGAGCGGGGGAGGTGGGGCGTGAGCTGGAAATGGGCTGTTGTTCTGGAGACGTTCACACTTGGCTTCGATTTCCCTGCCACTTCCTCCCTGACCGGCCGCGCGGCGGGGTGAAGGGCCTTGTTTCGGACCTCCTGGGCAAACAGGGCTTCCTGCTTTCAGCCACGCCGCCCCTCATGGGGAACTCGGTGGTGCTGATTTCTCTGTGATTACGTCCCTGCACCCTCAGCCTTCTAGGTTTGATATTTTGCTTTGTTCTCAGGAAATCTGAAAATGCAACACTGTGGCCGGGACTTCCCGATCCGGCCCCTGCATTGCAGCCCCCAGCTCCACCAGATTGGACACGCTCAGCCGCCAAACAGAGTCCCCGATGCATGACAGCATCCCCCGCTGTGCTTACAGTCCTTGACTCACTAGGACATATGCCCAGGCTTACCTGCTTGCCTGAGTCAGGGCCTATGGTGCTGTGAGGCAGGCAAAGACTGCAATGAACTGGCTGGGAGGCACAGGTGGGTGCAGCCCTCTGCTGGACAGACTTAGAACATCTGAGCTGTGTGTCATAGGGGCCATACTGCTAGCGGTGGTTCGCCGGTAGCTCAAGTAATAGTAGACGGGTCTTTGGAATAGAGATCTGTTCCTACTATGGCTCTAGCAGCCCTGGTGTAGGGAGGAGTGAAGTCCAAAAGACTTGGAACCCCATGGTTGGGTGGGTAAATTGGCACCCAGCAGGGTTACAGACCTGTGGGGTAACAGAAGCAATTCCTGGGGGCTGAGAGACTCCTGTGATGGGGAAGTGATTGTAACCACCACGGGGCAGATTTGAACCTGGGACTTTGGGGAGGAGCTGCCACAGCTTGAGCTGCAAGCCAGCTGGCGCGCAGCTCTGGCTGTGGAGCTCCCTTGCTCTTATCTCTCGCTGTCGGTGGTCTCAGCGCCGCTCCGTGGGACAGTGAGGGGGTTCCACGATGCCTTAGCACGTGCGCTGCCCTGGGCAGAGGATGGACGGCTGCGGTGTCAGTCCAAAGAGGCAGGAAACTGATGGGGCATGAAATGTTCGTTTCAAGGCTCTCTCCGACTTCCCTTTCATCCACAGGCCTCCGCCGCCTGGCCTTCCCCCAGGGGAAGGAGAGCAGAGACGTGCAGCCGCCGGAGGGGCTGGCCCCTCGTGAAAAGGGCTCACCCGGGACGACCATGCAGCCCCGCATCGATCCCCCAGGCTGTCGGCGAGCCCCTTTGGGGGCTACACACCAGCAGCGGGGAAATGCCATCAGGAGGGGGAAATACGCTGAGATTTGAAACTGACAAGAGAGTCTGGTCCAGGCCAGGCGGCTGCCAGAGCTGGGAATGGTGGAATTGACAAGGCGAGAGGGGAAGGTTTCTTGCTATGGATGCTGCAGAGCTCCATCCCTGACCTTTCTTCCTTCTCTGTGCATTATCCTCCCTTCCTCGAGTCGTGGCTCAGCCTCTCCCTCTGCCCCTTTCCATCTCCTCTGCCCTGCTCCAGCTCCCTTCACGGGCTCACTCATCCCGTTTTCCAGCCTCCCTGCCTCTCTGATTTGACTCGCAAAGAGAGACATCACTGGAGCCAGGCCTGGCTCCTGAGCTCTCAGTCTCCTGCTCTCTCTCCCCCGCCTCCTCAGCCGCACCCCGGAAAGTCCCCTTCCCCTTGCCCCTGCTGAAATCCTCATGCCCGTCTTAGCCCGGCTGCAGTTCTCCGCCACTGCGAAATTGAGGGCAACCTGCCTCCTTTGCTGGCTTTCAGCCCAGGGTTTAACAGAAGGCGGACGGGGAACCCTCCACATTGTACGGGTGGTACAGAAAGAGCCCCCGTCCTGTGTCTGGGCGGATTCATTCCCGAAGTCCATGCAGTAGCACCCCGGGGGGCTCTGCTCTCCTGCCATGTGGTTCTCTGGCGCAACAAGAGGGGGGGTTTGCTTTGACAGCCCCAGCTCCACCCCCTCCTGCGCATCCCTGACTGTCTGCACCCTGCCCGGCGCTCTCGCAGGCCTTGGGAGGCGGGCCAGTCCTCGCCTCCAGACAGCCCCGCAACCTGAGATGAACACGCCCCAGCAGCACAGACACACTCGCCCGGGACCCCACCCCTGCCACAAACCCCGGTGCCAACTCTGTGCACATCTACACAAGCGACGCCATCACAGGCCCTACCCACATCAGGGGCTCATCCGCCTGCACGTCCACTAACGTGATCTATGCCAGCCATGCCCCTCTGCCACATTGGCCAGAGCGGCCTGTCTCTGCGCCACAGGGACACACGTCAGCCAGCAGGAACGGTACCACACACAGACCTGCCCGGAACATTTTAACCTCCCTGGACATTGAGTGATGGATTTCCAAGTAGCCATCCTCCTACACACACACTTCAATGCCTGGAAACCGAGAAACGGCAGAGCTGCAACTGACTTGCAGATTAAACTCGCCCAAGCGAGGACCGAATAAGGACGCAGAACGGTTCCCTCACGACAAAAGGGAGTCCGCATCCCCCCTGCCTCAACCGGCCTTAACACTGGCCCTGCACGTGACAAGTTACTCCCGTCTTTGGACATACTAGTTGGGACGGGGCCTCGGCCCCACACTGGGTTGAGAAGGGTTAAATCCAGCCCTGGGAGAGGGCGGGGCTAAGGAGCCAGGAGCTGTGGTAGCAGCCAATCAGGGCCCAGCTGAGGGCTGTATAAATAAGGGCTCCTGGGCAGAGAAGACTCACTCCAGCTTGCTCTTGCGGTGGAGCAGGAGGGACCTGGCTGTTTGGGAAGCTGGAGGGTTCCTGATACAGAATGGGGCTGGGGAAAGGCAGGCAGGGCTGGGGAGCTGAGGCCTTGCTCTGGAGGCCTGAGGTACTGAGGCTCCGGGGAGGCAGGCGAAGGCAGCGGGTCCACCCTGCTTTGCCAAGGATGAGTGGTCCCGTCAGACGGCCGTTTGCCCCTGCAGTGACCGATTCCAAGAGCCCCTCCTGGCTAGCTGCTATTGACAGCCCTAGACGCCCTATTGGGAGCGAGGGAGGGGCCGGCTTGGGGCACGCTGGTTAGCTGTGGGGGGCCCCTTCCGTCAGTTCCTTCGGGCGGGGGCCCAAGCTGGTGCTGCGGTTTGTGCGTAAATAATCACGGGCGAGCCCCGAGGAGGGGGCCCGTCCTGCCGCCCCCCTTCCTGCTGCGTGGCCGCCTGCTCCTCAGCGCCCCACGGAGCGAGTCCTCCAAGAGAAAGATGCTACTCAGCATGTGTCGGGGGCGGGATGCGGCCCCTAGGGGGCATCGCTTGACAATAGAGAGCAGGCAGGATCGGGCCCCCGTTCTTTGCAGAAGAAAGGACCCGAGTCAAAACCGTGGCTGAGAATGTGGGGGGAAGGGTGGAAAAAGGACACGGAGCCGGGATCGCACCCCCGACCCGACCCGTTCCCCAGCTTCGGGATCACGCGGGCTATCGGGATCCAGGCTACTTTTGTCAGCCTCCATCCACGTGGCAGAGCCGGGGGCTCTTTAAACCTTGTCCTGGCCTGGATTGTGCCCGGCCGGCAGCGCTCACTGCCGCAGAACAGCTGCGAATGGGCTGGTTGAATTAGTTTGTGGGTAAAGGCCCCGATCCGGCAAGGCCCTGAAGCACACAGCTGCAATGGCCCGGCTCCCTCCCCGGGCCCTCCTGTCTCCATGCTCCCTGTAGCCTGTGCACAGTGGGTCGGAAACACCCCCGGGCGTGTCACCCGCTCTGCTCAGAAGGGATTGCGGAATGATCGCTCTGAGCCCCACCGTCCCTGCTGCAAGGCCAGAACTTGGGGGCTGGTCAGGGCTTGTTTTTCAGAAAGAGACGCCATCCCGGCTGGCTGGAACGTGCCCAGTGAGTCCCTGCAGAGCGTGGGCAGCACGCAGGGGTTCTGATGCACAGAGGTTAGCTGCGATGCCCAGGTGCTCTTGGGGTGTATGCGTGTTAGATCTGCTCGTACGGTTGCCAGGTGTTCAGGATTCACCCGGACAGTCCGGTTTTCGGCTCCTGTCCGGTAAAAAAATTCAGAGAATGCCGGATACCTGAGCTGTCCGGTATTTTCTGAATTTTTCCCGGCCAGGAGGCAAAGATGCCGGGCACCTGGCACCCCTACAAACACTCAGCCTCCTGCCCCCCCAACACCGCTTCTGGCCCCCAACACCCCCAGCCTCCCGACCCCAGCCCCCATCCTTACCTGGTTCAAAGGCTGCCAGCCAAAGCAATGCTTCCCCTGGGTCTTAGTGCGCAACTGCTCCCCTGTTCCTATTCCTGCACTTAAAGGGGACATGCTATTTTAATGCTGTTTTCTTTTAATTTTTGGGGGGGTTGTCGTCGTCCTTGGAGTCTTTTTTTTTTTTTTTGCTCAACAATTTTGGTCTCCCCCTTTTTTTCCTCTTCAACAGAATTTTTTCCTCTGTTTTTTTTTTTTTTTTTTTTTTTGAGGGGGTGGGTTTTGGTATTTTTGTTCCAACCATCTGGCAACCCTACGTGTGGCTGGTCCGTGTGTGTTAGACATGGACCTGGGAGGTCTGAGTTCTGGATGAGACTCATGGTTGCTGGGCGCTGTACTTGTGGTAGATACACCGGTTCTGGGTGGGTGAGACGGGACACACCCAACTACCCTTGCGGGGGGCTGAGGCGGGCTTGTGTCAGTTGTGGATGCCTTTTGGGGGGCCCCTCCTAGACTTTGCGGATGTTCACATCACAGCAGCCTGCACATCTCACCTGTCCTGTGGGTGGAACCGAATCGGGGCCCTCTGGAGCTTAGTGCAGCAGCCTCTACCGCGGGAGCTACAAGCCAGCTGGCGCTCCGCAATGGCCGTAGAGCAGCAGCCGGGAGGGGTCTCAGTGCCACCCCAGCAGCTCGTGGGCTCCCTAACTCGTTTGCTTCTTTCCCCTCTGAGATAAGAAGGGGAGGAGCTAACGGCAAAAGCGATTGTCGAAAGCAGCGTGTGATTAAATAAAACCAGCCACTTCCTCCAGAAGGCCTGGGGAACTCTTACCGCTTGGGACTGTAGGAAATGTTGTTTCCTGGAGTAACAGCTAACACACACGCGCACACACTCAGAGAGCAGAAGCAAATGTCACACAAACACACACACATTCTACAGAGAGCAGCACACACACACTGCAGAGAGCGGAAGCAAATGTCACACAAACACACTGCAGAGAGAAGCACACACATGTGCACACACCGCAGAGAGCAGAAGCAAATGTCACACAAACACACACACATTCTGCAGAGAGCAGCACACACACACTGCAGAGAGCGGAAGCAAATGTCACACAAACACACACACATTCTACAGAGAGCAGCACACACACACACTGCAGAGAGCGGAAGCAAATGTCACACAAACACACACTCTGGAGAGAGCAGCACACACACACACTGCAGAGAACAGAAGCAAATGTCACACAAACACACACACACATTCTGCAGAGAGCAGCACACATAAACCATCTTGTTAGTCTTTAAAGTGCTACATTGTCCTGCATTTTGCTTCAGCTACCCCAGACTAACACGGCTACATCTCATCTACTATACATACACCACAGAGAGCAGAAGCAAATGTCACACAAACACTCTGCAGAGAGCAGCACACACATGTGCACACACCGCAGAGAGCAGAAGCAAATGTCACACAAACACACACTCTGGAGAGAGCAGCACACACACACTGCAGAGAACAGAAGCAAATGTCACACAAACACATGCCTCAGAGAGCAGTACGCACACACTGCAGAGAGCAGAAACAAATATCACACAAACACACACACACGCACACTGCAGAGAGCAGAAGGGAATGTCCTTGACTTGGCTTTGCTGAGATGAACCCCCCTCTCCCCCCCCCCGCGCAGGTGCACACTGACAGGGTTGCTTTTTGTCTGATCCTGCCTTGCAAGACTTTTTTTTTAAACAAATACCCTGAGTTATCGGTGTGTAGCAGGAGCCAAGCCGATTGCATCAGCCCAGTGCTGGGGCAGCCCAGGAAACGTCTGTGGCTAACACAGCTGTGTGCGAGAGAGACCAGTTTTGTAGCTGTGCACTGTGCGGGTGTGTGTCTCCACCGGCGCACTTGCGTGTGTATATTTGTACGTGTCTGTGCGTACACAGTCATATGCACTTGAACCGATCAGTGTGTCAAAAGGTGCGTCTGGGCCTCTGTGTGAAGGAGTGTGCGCAAGTCGATTTTGTGAGCATGTGTATGTGAGTCTGTGGGGGGGCGTGCATAGGCAAGTGTGCACTTGTGTGAGAATACCGGAACATGTCTGTATATGCATGCATGTGTGCAAAGTGTGTGGGGGCAGCCCCAAAGTGCTATCTAAAGTTTACTCTCTGTCTGTCTGCCTCACACACACACACACACACACACACACACACACACACACACACACACACACACACACGGTAGACTCCTGTTTGTTTTTCCTTGTCTTTGCACACAAGCACACATTTGTGCAAATGTGCGTGTTACAGCCCTGAAGTGATATCAGGAGTTTACACACACACACGCACTCCTGCCGCACGAGCCGTGCTTGCTTTTCCTTTTGTGGCACTTGCAAATACCCACACGCTCACGCTGGCCCCAGGCTGGAGAACAGGTGTGCTGGCACGGGGGTTCAGTGCAAGGTCACTGAGCACTAGTACCCGGCTCAGCCGGTGCCGGTGAGTCAGAAGGGGGCGTGCCAGGGTGCATTAACACTGAGTCGCCAAGACATCAGTCCACGTGCGCCCCCGCCACGGCAGCGTGCCTCCGTCCTCGTGCGAGGAGAGACATCCACGCTGCCCCACGTCCGGGCAGTCCACAGCCTCCTCCCACCTCGGGGAGGTGACTCCAGGTGTTGCAGGGCAGGATGCAGGCTGGCATGACGGGCAGGGCACCCGTGAGCACCAAAGGTGGCAGCCACGGGGAGAGGAGGGCAGAGAGCAATTCCCTGCCGGGCACCGCAGGGAGGGCCCAGGGCTGGCTTCCCCCTTATGCCTGGATAAGTCAATAAATCGTCGGAGCTGTGAGATTATTTTGCAGCCAGGGCCAGAGACCGTCGGCGGAATGGCTGGGGTGGGTCGTGCCCAGCTGTTCCCTCCTTGATGGGGTGTGTCTGCCGTGAGCTGCATCCCGTGGCCAGCGAGCAGGGTGATGGCCGGCAGGACGAGCGAGGGGGGCGGCAGGAAAAGCCAGAAACTCCATTCATGATCCTGCCGTGACGGAGCCTGGCTTGCCAGCTCCAGCCCTGGGAAATTCACCTTCTCTGGAGCTGGCGGGGAGGGAGGGAGGGTCCAAGCAAACATGGTTTGTGTGTCAAAACCCTCCAGCCCCCCCGGAGAGCGCCAGGGCCCCGCCGCGGGGCTCACGGTTCAAAACCTCTCCGAAAAAGCGAGGCCGGGAAAATGTCAGGCAGTCCCCAGCCGGGGTCAGGGGGAGGCCAGACACGTCCGCCCTGCCCGGAGCGCTGCGGGGGAGGAGTGGTGGGGGCGCGCGGTCACCCCGTCCCAAGGGAGAAGCGGGGGGGGGGCGTTGCCCTTTCTGGCGTTTCCAGTTCAATGCAAGGAGGCTGCGTCAGCAGGGCGAGCGCGGTGCGGGGCTGCCCAACCGCCAGCAACAGAGGGTGGGGTGCGGGTCCACCCCCCCCCGATAGGGCTAGACACTGGGGGTGGCTCCCTCATGGCCCCCCCATGCCTGTCTTCTGGGACCAGGCCTTTCTTTCTCCTCGCCTCACCTCTGACCTGGCCTCCTTCCCCCTCTCTGTCCCAGCCTCTCCCCTACGAGAGGGGAAGGGTAGTGGGGGGGGGGGGAGAAGGATGGGGGGGTGGAGTGCGGGGAAAAGGTAGCGGGTGGGGGAAGGGTGGTGGGGGGCTGGGAGAAGGATGGTGGGGGTGGAGTGCGGGGGAAGGGTGGGGGGAGAAGGACGGTGGGGGTGGAGTGCGGGGGAAGGGTGGGGGGAGAAGGACGGTGGGGGTGGAGTGCGGGGGAAGGGTGGGGGGGAGAAGGACGGTGGGGGTGGAGTGCGGGGGAAGGGTGGGGGGAGAAGGACGGTGGGGGTGGAGTGCGGGGGAAGGGTGGGGGGAGAAGGACGGTGGGGGTGGAGTGCGGGGGAAGGGTGGGGGGAGAAGGACGGTGGGGGTGGAGTGCGGGGGAAGGGTGGGGGGAGAAGGACGGTGGGGGTGGAGTGTGGGGGAAGGGTGGGGGGGAGAAGGATGGTGGGGGTGGAGTGCGGGGGAAGGGTGGGGGGAGAAGGACGGTGGGGGTGGAGTGCGGGGGAAGGGTGGGGGGGAGAAGGACGGTGGGGGTGGAGTGTGGGGGAAGGGTGGGGGGAGAAGGACGGTGGGGGTGGAGTGCGGGGGAAGGGTGGGGGGAGAAGGATGGTGGGGGTGGAGTGCGGGGGAAGGGTGGGGGGGAGAAGGACGGTGGGGGTGGAGTGCGGGGGAAGGGTGGGGGGGAGAAGGACGGTGGGGGTGGAGTGCGGGGGAAGGGTGGGGGGAGAAGGACGGTGGGGGTGGAGTGCGGGGGAAGGGTGGGGGGAGAAGGACGGTGGGGGTGGAGTGCGGGGGAAGGGTGGGGGGAGAAGGACGGTGGGGGTGGAGTGCGGGGGAAGGGTGGGGGGAGAAGGACGGTGGGGGTGGAGTGCGGGGGAAGGGTGGGGGGAGAAGGACGGTGGGGGTGGAGTGCGGGGGAAGGGTGGGGGGAGAAGGACGGTGGGGGTGGAGTGCGGGGGAAGGGTGGGGGGAGAAGGACGGTGGGGGTGGAGTGCGGGGGAAGGGTGGGGGGAGAAGGACGGTGGGGGTGGAGTGCGGGGGAAGGGTGGGGGGAGAAGGACGGTGGGGGTGGAGTGCGGGGGAAGGGTGGGGGGAGAAGGACGGTGGGGGTGGAGTGCGGGGGAAGGGTGGGGGGAGAAGGACGGTGGGGGTGGAGTGCGGGGGAAGGGTGGGGGGAGAAGGACGGTGGGGGTGGAGTGCGGGGGAAGGGTGGGGGGGAGAAGGACGGTGGGGGTGGAGTGCGGGGGAAGGGTGGGGGGAGAAGGACGGTGGGGGTGGAGTGCGGGGGAAGGGTGGGGGGAGAAGGACGGTGGGGGTGGAGTGCGGGGGAAGGATGGGGGGGAGAAGGACGGTGGGGGTGGAGTGCGGGGGAAGGGTGGGGGGAGAAGGACGGTGGGGGTGGAGTGCGGGGGAAGGGTGGGGGGGAGAAGGACGGTGGGGGTGGAGTGCGGGGGAAGGGTGGGGGGGAGAAGGACGGTGGGGGTGGAGTGCGGGGGAAGGGTGGGGGGAGAAGGACGGTGGGGGTGGAGTGCGGGGGAAGGGTGGGGGGGAGAAGGATGGTGGGGGTGGAGTGCGGGGGAAGGGTGGGGGGAGAAGGATGGTGGGGGTGGAGTGCGGGGGAAGGGTGGGGGGAGAAGGATGGTGGGGGTGGAGTGCGGGGGAAGGGTGGGGGGAGAAGGATGGTGGGGGTGGAGTGCGGGGGAAGGGTGGGGGGAGAAGGACGGTGGGGGTGGAGTGCGGGGGAAGGATGGGGGGGAGAAGGACGGTGGGGGTGGAGTGCGGGGGAAGGGTGGGGGGGAGAAGGATGGTGGGGGTGGAGTGCGGGGGAAGGGTGGGGGGAGAAGGATGGTGGGGGTGGAGTGCGGGGGAAGGGTGGGGGGAGAAGGATGGTGGGGGTGGAGTGCGGGGGAAGGGTGGGGGGAGAAGGATGGTGGGGGTGGAGTGCGGGGGAAGGGTGGGGGGAGAAGGATGGTGGGGGTGGAGTGCGGGGGAAGGGTGGGGGGAGAAGGATGGTGGGGGTGGAGTGCGGGGGAAGGGTGGGGGGAGAAGGATGGTGGGGGTGGAGTGTGGGGGAAGGGTGGGGGGAGAAGGATGGTGGGGGTGGAGTGCGGGGGAAGGGTGGGGGGGAGAAGGATGGTGGGGGTGGAGTGTGGGGGAAGGGTGGGGGGAGAAGGATGGTGGGGGTGGAGTGCGGGGGAAGGGTGGGGGGAGAAGGATGGTGGGGGTGGAGTGTGGGGGAAGGGTGGGGGGAGAAGGATGGTGGGGGTGGAGTGTGGGGGAAGGGTGGGGGGAGAAGGATGGTGGGGGTGGAGTGTGGGGGAAGGGTGGGGGGAGAAGGACGGCGGGGGTGGAGTGCGGGGGAAGGGTGGGGGGGAGAAGGATGGTGGGGCTGGAGTGTGGGGGAAGGGCGGTGGGAGGGGCAGAGGAGTGGGGGAGTCACATCAAGCCACTTCTGGGGCGCCCCAGAGGCTCCCGTGCCGGCCAAGGGGAGGAGACCCTGGTGGGGCTGTTTGGTCTGGCGTGGTCACCTGTCTGCGTAGCGCTGACCCGAGACCCCCCAACTCATGGCGCGGGGTCCCAGCTCTCCATCCCGGCCCAGGGCTGGGCTCTGCATCCCGCTCCCAATCCGGCCGGCTCCCCTCCAGCCCCTCGCTGCTCCCCCGGCTCCTCCACCCACTGCTGTGCCCAGCTCCCACCCTCCCTCCAGGCTGGGCCGCGGGGTGCCCTGGCACCTCTCCCGAGTGAGCCCAGGGGAACGCCTGCCCTGCAATGGGCCAGCTGGTTGTTGTGTGTCTGTGACTGCCCCCTGCTGGAGGGAATCAGGGCTGCCCTCTGTGTGGCAGGGGACGGGCAGGTGCGGATTACAATGCGCGGTGGACACAAAGCGCCCGGCAGCGTCGTCTCTTGGAGCAATCCCGGCAGCGGCCCGGGCATCTTTTGTCTGCTGCTTGCCCAGGGAAGCCTGAATTTCCAGCCGCGCGGCCTGGCCCCAGCAAGCCCCAGGCCCGTGCTGCACCCACGCTCCGAGCTGGACTCTCCCCGATCTCTCTGCATGTTTCCCGAGCAGTGGCGCCAGCCGGCCTGTGATGGGCTGGGGGCCGGAGGCAAAGGGGCACCTGCCCTGGAGATTCAAAGGGGCCCCAGGTTCTGGCTGCCACTGACATGACAGCAGCACTCGGAGCCCCAAGCCCTTTAAATCACCGCCGGAGTGCGTCATGCTGCGCTCCGGGCGGCTCGTGGGGCTGCCTGGGGAGAGGGGGGGACACCACGTGGTGGATTCCGGGCAGCTCATAGGACTGTCTGGGGAGGAGGGTGCCACATGGTGCATTCCAGGCGGGTCTTAGGACTGTCTGGAGAGGGGGGTGCCGTGTGGCGCACTCCGGACAGGTCTTAGGACTGTCTGGGGAGGGGGGTGTCGTGTGGCGCGCTCCGGACAGGTCTTAGGACTGTCTGGGGAGGGGGGGGGTGCCATCCGGACGGGTCTTAGGACTGTCTGGGGAGGGGGGTGTCGTGTGGCGCGCTCCGGACGGGTCTTAGGACTGTCTGGGGAGGGGGGTGCCGTGTGGCGCGCTCCGGACGGGTCTTAGGACTGTCTGGGGAGGGGGGTGCCGTGTGGCGCACTCCGGACGGGTCTTAGGACTGTCTGGGGAGGGGGGTGCCATGTGGCGCACTCCGGACGGGTCTTAGGACTGTCTGGGGAGGGGGGTGCCGTGTAGCGCACTCCGGACGGGTCTTAGGACTGTCTGGGGAGGGGGGTGCCGTGTGGCGCACTCCGGACGGGTCTTAGGACTGTCTGGGGAGGGGGGTGCCATGTGGCGCACTCCGGACGGGTCTTAGGACTGTCTGGGGAGGGAGGTGCCGTGTGGCGCACTCCGGACAGGTCTTAGGACTGTCTGGGGAGGGAGGTGCCGTGTGGTGCGCTCCGGACGGGTTTTAGGACTGTCTGGGGAGGGGGGTGCCGTGTGGTGCGCTCCTGACAGGTCTTAGGACTGTCTGGGGAGGGGGGTGCCGTGTGGTGCGCTCCGGACAGGTCTTAGGACTGTCTGGAGAGGGGGGTGCCGTGTGGCGCACTCCGGACAGGTCTTAGGACTGTCTGGGAAGGGGGGTGCCGTGTGGCGCACTCCGGACGGGTCTTAGGACTGTCTGGGGAGGGGGGTGCCGTGTGGCGCACTCCGGACGGGTCTTAGGACTGTCTGGGGAGGGGGGTGCCATGTGGCGCGCTCCGGACGGGTTTTAGGACTGTCTGGGGAGGAGGGTGCCGTGTGGCGCAATCCGGGCGGCTCTTCAGGCTGCCTGGGGAAGCAGGGGCACCATGTGGCCTACTTCAGGCAGCACCGGGGATGGGGAGGTGCTGCGGGCCAAGGACCCTTGGCTCCGCCCCTTCCAGGTGAAGCCCCGCCCCTCCCAGGAGCACAGAGCCACGCCCATCTCGCCCAGGTGTCCCGCATGGCTGTTGGCGCCCCTGGGTGCCAGACCTGCCTGCAGTATCCAGTGGGGAGCCCCCTGCTGGGCAGCCGTGGCATTTCCCCAGGGTCACAGCAGCGGAACCGGCAGCCCGGCTGGGGATCCGCTCCGCTGCTGGCTGCTTCGCGAGACTCCGTGTCACCGTTTGCAGTTTAGGGAGAGAGGGGGAGACCGAACAGGGGCCCTGGCAGCAAAGCTCAGCTCCTCTGCCCACCCTGCCGCATGCCGGCCTGGCTTTTCCAGCCAGGGCCCTGCGCCTTTAAATGTGACGTGGCGCAGGGCAGCTCTCCTGGCCGCAATTAGTGTCACTTGCTTGTTGCCTTCAGCTGCCTCATTAAAATGCCGCAAACGTGGGCCTTGCTCGGCGGGAAGGCGCAGCGGCCGGCAGATTGACCGCTGTGGGAACCGGCTGGCATGCAGGGCGGCTGCCGACAAGGGGTCCAGGCAGCAGCCGTCTGTAGGGACGCTGACCTAATGTACACCCCTGGTACTGCCAGCCGCCCTGTGTCTGCAGTCAGAACAGGAGAGGAGGTCTTGTGGCGAGATGAGAACTGTGCGACTGGCTCTGGTGCGGAGCACAGAAGGCACAGAACATCGTCAGAGGCCACTGAGTGTCACCTTCACCTGCCTGAGCATTGCTTGCCCTCAGCTGTGAAGGAGCTGAATGACCCACAGCACCCCAGGGATGTGGGGAGGGTGGATTCATGGGAGGGGTGAGACACGGCCATGCTGGGGCCAGAGAGCCACCTGTGAGGAGGTTAAAAGCAAGTGCAAATGTTCTCTGATTCCGCACCATTGTGTGTCCCAGGGGCTGTGTGGTACCAGGGGGATACTGCTTCAGGCCCAGCAATTCATCTGGGAGCCAGAAAACTCGAGCTGAGGAGCAAAATCGGAGTTGCAGCAACTAAGGTGTGTGTTTTCAATTCATGCTCTGCCACCGACTCTCTATTTGACCTTGGGCCAGTCACTTAGCCTCATTGTGCCTCAGTGACTAAGTGCCATGGGGAGCAACTCCATGAATGGCTCAGACGTGCTTAAAGGCCGTGGGGTGAGGGCCAGGGTCACAGGAGGGCTGGCCCTTTAAGGGGAATCAGAGCCCACCTTGCCTAGCCATGAGAGACCCTCCTGCTGATCCAGATCAGCTGGGGATCAGGTGGCCTTGTGAACCGATGGACCCTAGAGAGAGGGAGAGAGTGTGAACCCTGGAGGAGTGTGAACTCTGGAAGGGGCAACCCACGGGCCCTGGGTCAGACGGGAGATGCGGCTCCAGGCCTGAAGAAGGGAAGAAGCCGTGAGGGCTGGTGGCTCCATAGGAGCGGGGTCTTGGAGGAGAAGGCATGGGCAGGCGGTGCTGCGAAGGGATGCAGGGATCAGGGGTTTGGAACGGCTGCCTTATGAAGAGAGATGGAAAAGACAGGGACTTTTCAGTTTAGCAAAGAGGAGACTCAGGGGGGCTAGGATAGAGGTCTCTAAAATCATGACAGATGGGGAGAAAGTGACTAAGGAAAAGTTATTTACTTGTTCCCACAATATAAGAACTAGGGGTCACCAAATGAAATGAATAGGATGCAGGTTTAAAACAAACCAAAGGAAGTTTTTCTTCATGCAGCGCACTGTCAATCTGTGGAACTCCTTGCCAGAGGAAGTTGTGGAGACCAGGATTTTAACAGGGTTAAAAAAAGAGCTAGATAAATTCCAGGAGGACAGGTCCATCAATGGTTGTTAGCCAGGATGGGCAGGGATGGTGTTCCTGGCCTCTGTTTGTCAGAGGCTGGGAATGGGTGACAAGTGAGGGATCACTGGATGATTCCCTGTTCTCCAGTCCCTCAGCACATTTCCCTGGGTCTGTGGGGAAGTGGCCCTTGACTCGGGGCCTTAGCATGACAGCTAGGCAGCCAGCCAGGAGCTTGCTCTACCTTCCCCGGTCCCTGCTAGTAGCACTGCTCTGGGTGGGATGCTGGCACGCCGTCGGGCAGCCCGTCCTCCCTCCTTCAGCTCCAGGAAGCAACTGAACCTGCTCCGCCCTCCAGCGCTTCTTATCTGGGCCTGCAAGGCCCTGACTGGCTGCTCCTCATAGCCTCTGCCCTGTTGGCTGCTTTCGCACAGCCCCCTAGGGCGCCATTAACGCCTCACAGGCCCATGCGGGGCAGATGCCCATCGCCGTAAGAGCTCTTTGGAGAAGGAGCTGTCATTTTCCATGTGCGGGTACCAAGTTTAGGGCGATGGGGAGCTGAGCTGGTTCATTTCTCAGTGCAACCACAATAGAAATATGAAATAATAACAATAATTAGCATAATCTAATGCAATGTCTGACGCACGGGGGCATCCCTGTGGTTAATGAGTAGTGCAAAGGCCCCACGCACAAGAGCAACCCTACAATAATAAACCAGCCAACGCAGGCGTTACAGGGAATAACTCTGGAATAACAAACCCTTGAGTGCACTGGAGGTTAAAATAGCTCCACGCAAACGGATTTTATGTTGGACCACCCCTCTGTCAGGGACAGTCGAGGGTCTGCGTCTGTACCAGGGGCTGAACTCTTCAAGTCCCTTCCAGTTCTACGATTCTATGAAATTTGCAGCTCCCTTGTATGAGGTTCAATCCCAGCATAGTACCGATCCGGCATCGTCCCAGCCTCTCTCCTGGCGACGAGAAATCATAAGAACGGCCACATGGGGTCAGACCAGAGGTCCATCCAGGCCAGTGTCCTATCTGCCCACAGAGGCCAATGCCAGGGGAAGATCAAGCAATCTCTCCCCACTTCAAACAGGCCGTGGAACAGGAATTACTAGTCACCTCCCATGGAAATGAACACGCAGAGGGACGGCTTTGCACTGAGACAGTCGGAGGTAGGAGTCTCGCCTCCGTCTGTGAACTGCCTGCCAGGCGTCTAGGGCTGTCATCCTAATGAATAATTGAGTGATGGCTGGCTTCCTCCATGCCGGTGGCACGTGCAAATCGGGACAGTTTGGAACTGTGACACAGCTGGCAATTTGCATGGCCACGGCTCCCGGTTGCTTGTGGCGTGGTGAGAATGACACACGTCGTAGGCACCCAGTGGCACAGACAGTTGAGGGATAATAAAGTTGTGATGAACGGGGTCTGTGTGTGTGCACCACGGTTGGCTAGTAGACAGAATCAAAGCTGCTCAGCTGTGTTTCATAGACCATGTACTCCTCCCAGTGACAGGAGATTCTCCTTTGGCTTCAGTAGCCTGAGCTTTTTTTTTAGTAGTCAGGTTTGAGTTACAGCCCTGCTGTCACTATGAAGGGATACATTAGATGCTCCATCGAACATCTCAGTCAGGTGCAGGTAAATCACAGCCAATGGGAAGTTCTGCCATTGGAAATACACTGTCCTGGCAGGCAGACAAGGGATAATAATATTGTGGAGAACTGACTCTGTGTGGGTGTATCACCGCACTGTGATGGAGAGATGAAGAGTTCTTCAGCTATGTGTCATAAGCCCTATACAGCTCTTGGTGAAAGGGGAGTCTCCTCTAGCTTAAGTAGCCAGGGCTTTATTGCATCTGTGGCTCAGGACAATGCTAGCCTCTGGCAGAACAAGAAAGGGGGAGCGAATGCCAGCTCAGCGGGTCCCTCCTCCTTACATGGGGCTCATGTTCACCAGCAGGCAGACAATCCTGTGGGGATGCGGATCCCAAACCAGCCCGGGTGGAGCTCCCTATGGATGTTCAGAGCTTCCAGTGTGGCCTCAGGGCTGGGTGTCACATGCTCCTTCGCTGGAGCCTTTTCCCTTCCGATCACTTCCCAGGCATCAAGGCAGGGTGTCCTGAGAGGGAGGTCAGGGAGGGAGGAGACAAAGAGGGGTTCGGACCTCTTAACTGATTGCTGAGACTTTATTCTCTGCTCCTCTCCGGCACCTCCCCTTTGAGGGTCTCAGTCCTCCTCACACATTCACCCCCCTGCTCAGAGGAATGGACGTTGGCATCCCGTTGCCACAGCTGGAGAAACTGAGGCACTGAGCTGAAGTGACTCACTGAGGCTGGCCACATGCCTAGTCATCACCAGCGATTAGGACTCGGGAGTGCCTGGTGCTTAGACGTGTGGTCAGCACTGGACCACAGCACTCAACATCTTCGCCCAGGCAGTTTGGCCACGCCCCACAGCCTCTAACCACTAGGCCAGACCACCAGCCCACAGCTCTGGGGGAAAGGAGCTGGAGACGCGGAAGGGCTTCCATCTCCGGTGAGTCTCGGGTAGGCAGGTCAAACAGGGGGTTGGCAACGCCATCAGGGTGTTGGCAGATATTTAACTGACTGTCCCTGCACCTCCCGCCACCGTGGCCCTGGGCACAGAGAAGTCCTGTGCCCCCAACAGCTGGGGGGCAGGGCTTCCTGCTTCCCCTCCCCCAGTGCACACAGCAGGGTGTGATCCCAGGAGTGTAGCTGTCCAATGGAAGAAGGCGGCAAACACGCCAGCCGCTCGCTGGGCACCTGGCTCACGTCGAGGCCAGCCACCGACTGACGCCCCCGGGCTGGGAGCAGCGAGGAGCAGGAGAGAGGGGTGTAAGCAGACCGGGGCGCAGGATGGAGGAGAGGCCGAGAGGCAGAGTCCCAGGAGTGTCTCCAAGAGGAAGATAAACAAGGACAGGCCTGACATTTCGCCCGTCTCACGTCGCTAATTAAGCGCCCGTCATGCTCCCTTAGCTCTCCCGAATGGCATTTCCTGGCGTTCTCTCGCGCGCTCGACTCCGGCTCGTGTCCCCTGGAGGGCAAGGCAGCAATTGCCAGAGATCAGACGGGGCGCTCACGCGGTTCCTCCCGACGAACGCTTGCCCGCTCCCCGAACCGCGGCGGCCGGGGGGACATTTCCAGGACGCAGCCAGATGCCGCCGGCTGGGCTGCGGACATGGCAGCCGGGCCCGGGCCCTGTGACTCAGACAACGGGTCGGGCCGAACGGAGAGACGGACAGAGGGACGGATGGGCCTGGAGAAACAGCCAGGTGGCTGGATTGACCGTCACTCCCCTTCCCTTTAAACCTCCCACCACCCAGCTCCCAGGAGCGCCCACGAAACTTCCCACAGGGTTCCGCTCTCTGCCACTTCTGGGGTGTTTCCCTGCTAACCCTGTGGAGCCCCTGTCTCCTCCATGCCCTACGAGGCAGGGGCTCCCTATAGGAGGCAGGGACCCTCTCATCAGGGTTACCCGTGCTCATGGAGCCTTCTGGTAGCAGCCTCTGACTGCCCCTGGCTGGGTTGTAGGGATGAATGGGGCTGGGTTGTAGGGCAGAATGGGGTCTGGTGATAGTTGGGGAGGTGTGCAGGGCTGGTGGGGCCCAGTGGATGTGTGGGGGGAGGGCAAGGGCACCAAAAATGAGGTGTTTGGAACAGATCTCGTATGAAGAGAGATTAAAAAGATGTGGACTTTTCATCTTAGAAAAGACGAGAATAAGGGGGGATATGACAGAGGTCTATAAAATCATGACTGGTGTGGAAAAAGTGACTAAGGAAAAGTTATTTATTTGTTCCCACAGTATAAGAACTAGGTGGGGTCACCAAGTGAAATGAATAGGCAGCAAGTTTAAAACAAACCAAAGGAAGTTTTTCTTCATGCAGCACGTAGTCAACCTGTGGAACTCCTTGCCAGAGGATGTTGTAAAGACTGGCACTTTAACAGGGTTCAAAAAAGAGCTAGATAGATTCATGGAAGTTAGGTCCATCAAAGGCTATTAGCTAGGATGGGTAGGGACGGTGTCCCTGGTCTCTGTTTCTTTGGAGCTGGGTGACAGGAGAGGAATCACGGGATGATTCCCTGTTGTGTTCCCTCCCTCTGGGGCATCTGGCATTGCCCACTGTGGGCAGACAGCGTACTGGGCTGGATGGACCTTTGGTCTGACTGCGTCTGGCCATTCTTATGTTCTTCTTACGTTCTGTAACGGCCCAGAAATCAGTGGAACCACACAAGGGCAGTGATGTGCCCATGGTGGTGCGGTCACTCAGTGGCAGAGACGAGTGTCCTGGAGGCGCAAGGTACAGAGTTTTGTTTAGGGTCTGTTGCAGTCACATTCTTGGTCACAAGGTGGCGCACACGGCCCATCAGCCTGAGCAGGGAGCTTAGTTTTCTAATGATAAAAAAAAGCCCAAACTCTGTTAAAAACCCTACAAATGTGTGTTTTAGTAGGGAGGTAAGTGACTCCTTGAGCGACTGCTTGAATACTCGCTCCCCCCTCTGCTGCCTATGTAGCAGAGGCAGCAAGGCGGGGGAGCAGGAGCCAGTGTTGGGGGAAGCTGGCTTAAAAGCGGGTGTGCGAGTGGGGGGCAGGAGAGGGAGACCCACAGCAGTCCCAGGGTGCGGCTCTGCACTTTAAAGGTAGTAAGAGCCCGGCGACTCTTCCGACATTTCAAATGCAGAGCCGCAGGGGCGATAGTGAGCTCCCCCCCCAACTAATCGATGGACCCCCCAACTAATCGATGGCCAGTCCACCGACTACGCGATTCGCTAATTAACCGCATTGGAACAACCCTCGTTTTTTATGCATTTAACATGAAACGCGGAGGGTTCATTTCCCGGGCCACACGGGATGTTACGGACGTATGTACAAGCTGGAATCCCCTTGGGCCACCCCGCATCAGAGGGGCAACTGTCCAATGCCTAGAGGGGCCGTGCGGGACACACCCCACATACTTGGACAGTTGGACCCCCTGGAGCCTGTTGGGTTATGTAACACTGAATAGGGGTCTGGGATGGCTGTACCGGTGGGTGAGGAGTTCAGTCACAGCACCCCCCTGGAACATGTGGTTTCTCTTTGTTTCTGCCCTCTGGAAAGACAGAGTCCGGCCAAACCAGGTATAACCCTTCCTATGTAGAAACAAAATGCAGGACAATGTAGCACTTTAAAGACTAACAAGATGGTTTATTAGATGATGAGCTTTCGTGGGCCAGACCCACTTCCTCAGATCAAAAGTCTTTTGATCTGAGGAAGTGGGTCTGGCCCACGAAAGCTCATCATCTAATAAACCATCTTGTTAGTCTTTAAAGTGCTACATTGTCCTGCATTTTGCTTCAACTACCCCAGACTAACACGGCTCCATTTCTATCACTATGTAGAAACAGGCTTTTCCCCTTCATGTTTGTAGCCTAGCAAAATCCAGAAGCGCGCAGCCGCCCTGTTGTGTCTGTTACTCGGGGCTGGCCCGTGAGAGCTTTCCAAGGCTGCAGTCTCTGGACCGATGGATGCGGAAAGTTTGTCTGTAGGAGAGTGTTGGGTTCATTAGAAATTCTGCAAAGAGCCATCAGAGGCAGGGACCAGCGTAGTCAGCACCCGCCTGTTAATGTGCCCGGTGCAGGGTGAGTATCCCCGGGGGCTGCGGGCCGGGAAGAGGGGTACAAAGAGGCTAGAGGACGGGTAGCGAGCAATGGCTCGGTGTCCGGATGGCGTCTCACCCCGGGCCGGGGGGGGGCGGGGCCGGCTCGGGGTGGGCGGGGCGGAGGGGAGGTTCGGGGGCGGGGCCGGCTCGGGGAGAGGTTCGGGGGCGGGGCCGGCTCGGGGTGGGCGGGGCGGAGGGGAGGTTCGGGGGCGGGGCCGGCTCGGGGTGGGCGGGCCGGAGGGGGAGGGGCGGGGGCGGGGCCGGCTCGGGGTGGGCGGGGCGGAGGGGAGGTTCGGGGGCGGGGCCGGCTCGGGGTGGGCGGGGCGGAGGGGAGGTTCGGGGGCGGGGCCGGCTCGGGGTGGGCGGGGCGGAGGCTGCGCTGTCTCCCCCGGGCCGGCGGGGGCGCTGTGGGCGGGCGGGGCCGGGCGCTGCCGCGTTGGCCGCGGGCAGGAAGCGGGGCCGGGCCGGGCCGGGCCGGACGCGGCGCAGGAGCCGCCGATCGCAGCCCCCCCCCCCCCCCCTCGGCCCCGCCGCCGCCATGTGGCTGCTCTACGCGCTCAGCTGGGCCGCGCTGCTCGTCCAGGTGGCGCTGGTCACCCTGGCCATTGGTGAGACCCCGCCCCCCGGGGCCCCCCGGGACCCCCCCGCCCATCGGTGAGACCCCGCCCCCCGGGACCCCCCCGGGACCCCCCCCGGCCATTGGTGAGACCCCGGGCCCCCCCCCACTGCCCCCCCGCCTCTCTGGACCGGCTCGCTCAGGTCCCCCGGGCCCAGCGGCCCCCCCAGGCTTCCCCGTCCGTGCCCCGCCCTTGGGGCTGCCTTGGGGGGGGGCTCTCCCGGGGGCGCGGGCGGCCGGGCCGCGCAGGCGCGTGGGGCGCTGAGCCCAGGGGTGGCCCCGGTGGCTCCGACGGGCCCTTCCCCCCGCCGGGCTGAGCTGAAGCCCCGCTGCCTGCTGCTTGCGCCCCGTGAGCGCCGGGCCTGGGCCCGCTCCCCGCGGGACCCTCGCTTGACCCTCTGTGGCTGGGACTCCGGTCCGGAAGGAGTCGAGAGCCCCAGCACAGAGCAGAGCTGCCAGCGGAGCCCGCACTCGGCTGGGCTAAAAGCCCCGAGCCAGCGGAGGGGGCAGCAGAGCTCGCGGCGGGTCAGGAAGCCGGAGTCTCTGGGATGGAAAAGGTCGGCGTGCATGGGGTGGAGGAGCCGCAGCCAGCGGGGCCAGAGCCTACAGCTGGTGGGGCTGCAAGAGCTCGCAGGGCCGCCGGAGCTCCCAGGGCTGGTGGAGCTGCCGGAGCTCACGGGACTGACTTTCCCTGGTCCGGAAAACTCCCTTGGGCAGGTGCCGAGGGAGCCGGGCCGGGGAGGTCCAGCCTGTAGCTCTCTGGGACCTTTCGCTTGAAGGGGTTTCGGGATCACGCCTCTCCCACGGCTGAAATGCAGCCGCCTCTGGCGTGAAGGCCAGCAGCTGTTTAACAGGCCCCGTGGCCCCAGGTCGGGTCCGAAAAGCCACCTCCCTTTGAGACTGCAGATGCTCCGGGTTGGCTGCGAACGGGAGTGAGGCCTCGTCTACGCTTCCAGGCCTCTGGCTTACGCCGGCTTCATTTCCCCACCCGCTTGGAGATTGTTTCACCCGCCTGGTGCATCCTGTCTTCTGGGATCGCCCTGCTCTGCGCCTGCCCAGCTGCCCGCCGCGGGGGCACCCACTGCGAGCCCCTCAGCTCCGGCAGCTTGGTCTGCCCCCCGGGGTGTCCTAACCGTCCTTCCTGGAGCCGGATTTTCAGTTGCCGTGGGAAACCAGGCCTCTACTACTCACGCCGGGTCTCAGTGTCCCGGGAACGGCCCCGTGTGGGAAACCCGCCCGCAAGGACCCGTCGGGTGGCGGGCGCGCTTTCTGGGAGCGGCCGTGGGCGTCCGAGCCCCAGATAACCCCTCTGGTTTCCCTTGTAGCCGCTGGCCTCTACTACCTGGCGGAGCTCATAGAAGAATACACCGTGGCCACCAGCAGAATACTCAAATACATGATCTGGGTAAGCGCCTGGCCGGGTGTGCGCCGAACGCTCCCGCGGGGGCGGTTAGATCGGGCTTGGCAATGCCGTAAGTGGCACGCAAGGGGATGTTCCGTGGCACACGGTGGGGGGGAGTGGAGAAAGCCCCGAGCCTCGCTGTGCGATTGGGGAGAAAGCCTGCCCAGACCCGCCGGCTGGACTCCCTGCGCTCCCGGCGAGGCGCAGCCTCCGCTCCCAGGCCCGTACGTGTGGGGAGTGGGGTGTGAACCCACGGGCCCCCGTAATGGCAAAGCGGGGTCTGGGACTGCCCTAGAAAGGGGAAGAAGTCAGCGCTCTAAGGCGGGGAGGGAAGGCGCCCTCCGCACACAGAGACACCCGCCACACTGGGACCCCCGGATGCTGGGTTGGTCAGTTCACTAGTGAGCGTGGAGTGAGCGGTGGCTCCGGGGGAAGGAGACTCAGGCGGCGGGCGTTTGCGCTGCGCTCCGGGGCAAGCGGCCTGTTCCCATGCCAGGCGGGGACGTGCCCTGAGCCACTGATGTGGCCTCATAGATCAGCTCCGGGAAGAGCAAAGCTCCCTCCCGTCTCTAGGGCAGCCACCCCGGCCCTGCCTGCTCTGCGGTGGGGGAGGGAGCCAGCGAGCGCCGCAGGTCCTGGGCTCCGGCTGCCCCTTGGAACACACGTGGCCGAGCGCCGCAGCCCGGCTCCCCCGGGAAGGCTGAGCCCAGCTCCGAGTGCCGGCGGGCGGCTACTTGCGTCCCACAGCCAGTGTCCAGGGACAGGCGCGATACCCCCTCCTGTCCCTGCGCGCTCGCGCCCTGGGCGCCCCCAGCGAGCCCCTGGGGAGGAGCAGCGCGAGGGGCCGTTCCCCTCCGCCCCGCAGTGCTGGTTACGTGCAGGTTGCGGGGCCGGGGCTCCCTGCGCAGCAAAGTGAGCGGGGCCGGAGCAGCAGAAGTGACAGGTTGGGCACAAAGTGTGCAGGCGCCTGGCGGGGATGCGGGTTTTCCTAGGTGGGAGCGAGCGTGGGCCAGCTGCTCCCTGGGGTCACTGGGAGGCAGCGCGCTGCACGGCCACTGGGCCTTCGCTTGGCTTTGTGTGTCACCGGAAACCTCGGACGCACGTCCCTCAGGGAGCGACAGCGTGTGTGAGAGAGAGAGAGAGAGAGCGCCCTGCTCCTGCCCCTCCCCCGGCCAGACACCCTGCTCCTGCCCCTCCCCCGGCCAGACACCCTGCTCCTGCCCCTCCCCCGGCCAGACACCCTGCTCCTGCCCCTCCCCCGGCCAGACACCCTGCTCCTGCCCCTCCCCCGGCCAGACACCCTGCTCCTGCCCCCTCCCCCGGCCAGACACCCTGCTCCTGCCCCCTCCCCCGGCCAGACACCCTGCTCCTGCCCCCTCCCCCGGCCAGACACCCTGCTCCTGCCCCCTCCCCCGGCCAGACACCCTGCTCCTGCCCCTCCCCCGGCCAGACACCCTGCTCCTGCCCCTCCCCCGGCCAGACACCCTGCTCCTGCCCCCTCCCCCGGTCAGACACCCTGCTCCTGCCCCTCCCCCGGCCAGACACCCTGCTCCTGCCCCCTCCCCCGGCCAGACACCCTGCTCCTGCCCCCTCCCCCGGCCAGACACCCTGCTCCTGCCCCCTCCCCCGGCCAGACACCCTGCTCCTGCCCCCTCCCCCGGCCAGACACCCTGCTCCTGCCCCCTCCCCCGGCCAGACACCCTGCTCCCAGCCTGCTCCTGCCCCCCACGTCCCACCTAGATCCTGCACCCAAGTGTGGGGAAGCGCGCACGTGCCGCTCCTCCCCTCCCCACAGGACAAGCCGGAGTGGAGCC
Organism: Pelodiscus sinensis; assembly: GCF_052426305.1. NCBI lineage: Eukaryota > Metazoa > Chordata > Testudines > Trionychidae > Pelodiscus > Pelodiscus sinensis. The sequence continues at coordinate 2,988,746 of NC_143055.1, read as the reverse complement.
CAGGGCAGGAGACCAAGGGGGCACGTGGAAAGAGGGCAGGAGGGTTAAGTCTTGGCACGGCACTTCGGGAAGGTTGCCGACCCCTCGGTTAGCTGATCCCTGCGGGCCCGTTCAGGAAATGTACGAGCCCAAGTCGCCTGTGAAAGGCAGCCAGTGAAATAGGTGCAGGATGTTACAATTCCAGGGATCAACCGCCCGGATACAAGCACCAGCCCCGAAGAATCAGGCGAAGGGCCGAGGGCTCTCGGAAGCGCCGGCCCACGTAACGGCAGAGCGCTCTCCCGGTGATTGCTAGAATGGGGATGCAAAGAGGCTCAGGACTGTGTAACACGCGGGGCTCGGGCACCTCCTGGGAGAGAGCCGCACGGCACCGACTTCCCCCTCCTCCTGGGGCTGCCGGGGTGCTAGAGAGGGAGGGGCCATGCTCCCTGTTTTCAGGCTGCTAGGGGAGAGCACAGAAATGTGGGGCCCCTCCAACTCCATCCCCATGGCGTTAGGGCTGATCGTGTGTCGGGGGGCTCCCTGAGCAGACAGCCTGGGGAGATAGAGGGCGTTCGCACCCCCAAACCAGGTTTAAGCCCCGGGTGGGGAAACTGAGGCACGGATGCCCCACAGCTCTTCCAGTGTGGCAGGGGAGCCTGGATTAGAAGGTTCCCAGTGCCACGGCTGGGTTGGAAGGTAGGAGGCCGGGATGCACGTGGTTTAAGTGGTCACGCAACCCAGGCGCTGAGCCTGTTTCCGCAGGGTCTGGTTGTTTTGGAAAGGGAGGGGTGTTAGCAGGCTGCAAAAACTACCATAAACAAGGACCTGCCCCAGCGGGCAGGCGGGGGGCCGTGGGGTCGCACTGCGGCAGAGCCGACGTAGGTGCAAGCTCAGGATAAAGTTCCCGGCTGTCGGAAGAGCAGGACAGTGGGACAGAGGCCTCGGGAGGGGGTGGAAACTCCGTCTCGGGGGGTTCCGGAGGCGGCTGGAGCCATCGGTCTGGGTTGGCCTAGATGCTACAAACCCTGCGTCTTGCCGGGCGTGAGACTGGCTGGCTCTCGCGGGCCCGTCTGACCCGCGGTTCTGATGCTCCGCGCGCTCCCACCCCTTCTCCGGCCCTGCTCGTCTGTCCGCCTCAGGCGCTTTGCGGAGAGGGCGGTCGCTGGCCCCCCTCTGCGGGGACGGAGAAGGCCAGGGACTTGCCTACGGTCACCTGGAGGCCAGTGGCAGGGTCAGGACTAGGACACAGAGGTCCCAGACCTCCAGGCGTTAGGCCATGCTGCTCAGCAGATGGGTGCCCCCTGCCTCCAGGGCTGTGCCCCTAAAGGAGCTCCCTTGATTTGGCCGAAGGTGACCTCTGAGCCCCCCCGGCCTGGGGGGGTCCTGCCTGCCAGAAGGCCTGCCAGGCTGGGCGCAGCGAGGGGAGGGAGAGGCCGCGGGCCCCTCGGCTGGGTAAGACACGCAGCGGCACAAACGGGATCTGAGGGCTCATGTCGCGTGACGTGTCCGGCGGACACATTTATCGCGCAGAGCGTTGGAGGCCACGAGGGGCCGTTGGCTCTGGCCTGAGCCGTTCCCGTGACCCCGGGCAGGACGCAGAGCCGGCAGGCGGCACCCAGGGCTCGGGGCCTGCCCTGGGGCGAGCTGAGCGCTTGCAGCTCCTCGCGGTGTCCGGGGCGAGCTGGAGTAACGATGGGCTGGGGGCTTCTCCGCTTGAGTTCTCCACAGCGGTGCTGGTCGGCCTGTACCTCTTCGAGAGCTTTCCTGGCTTCATGGTGGGCGTGGGCCTCTTCACCAACCTGGTCTATTTCGGCCTGCTGCAGACCTTCCCCTTCATCATGCTGACCTCGCCCAACTTCATCCTGTCTTGCGGTGAGTGGGGCTGTCCGGGCGGGCTGGGTCCGGCATCCCGCTGCGGCCGCAGGGCGGGGGCCGGGTGTTTCCGAGGGAGCAGGCCCCTGGAGCTTCTGGGCCAGACGTTTGAGCCTCTTGGGCACGTCCCGCAGCATGAGCATGTGCGGCGCGACCGGAGTGTGTTGAACCCAGGCCACCCTCTTGCGTCTGGGGATTATAAAGCCTGCGCAAAGCGGGGAACACGACCCAGATCTACGGGCTGTCAGCCCCGCGGCTCGTCCTTGAGCCTGTTCTTCCTGGAGTCACTTCCCAGCGCTTCCACAGCACTGGCAAGTGGAACCAGAACTGAGGGGCTGCTCTACCCACTAGACCACGCTCTCAGTCTATAAGCAGGCAGCTACAGGAGATGCTGCTCTGGATGCCTCAGGAGCAGCATCCCGGCAGGTGCTCGGTGGGAGGGATATTTGGTAAAAAACCAAATGTTTTAAAAGCAGATTAGGGACACTTTGGAAGTGACTGTGCACAAGGATAGTGCACGTGCACTTCTGGCCGTGCGAGGAGAGGGCTGGCTTGGTGCTGCGGGAAGCCGTGTCGGAGGAGTCGGCTCCAGGTCCGTTCCGCAGCCGGGCTCAGGTGTGGCACTAGGGGGCGCTCTGCTGTTGGCCGTACTCTGAATGAGACCCCTGCTGGCTTGGACGAGCGCTAGGGCTGTTAAGCCGTTTCTCCTGGCCACCTTGCAGCTCGGGCTTTTCTTCTGCCCCGCTGGAAACTCCTCCTGTGCAGCAGCGGGAGTCGGACGGGAGGCTCCTCGCTGGCCTTACGAACACTCAGTCCTCCTGGAATTCCCTGGCAGCCTGGCGCAGAACGCAGGTCCTCCTAGCGCCTCGCGCTCCGCTCTGGCCACCAGAACCGCACTCCCCTTGCGTCAGCTGTCGGGGCTGTGCCGGGAGGGGGCTAGCGTTGGGTCTGTCGCTGGGGGGCCGAGGGACAGCACGCTTGCGTCTCTGAGGGCTTTTACGCTGGTTTTCCCGTGGTCGGGGATTTATTTCCAAACACGCAGGGTGGTGGGTGTGGCTTGAAGGCTGGCGGTTCACGCTCTCCTTTCCGTTGGCAGTGCTGGTCGTATTTAACCACTACTTGGCGTTCCAGTACTTTGCGGAGGAGTACTACCCGTTCTCTGAGGTAAGGGACCGTGCGGGGGAAGCGTCTGCGCTGCCTTTTGAGCTGTGTTTGGGGGCAGGAGAGAAGGGCGCTCAAAGATGACCCGCCAAAAGAAAGCTGTCCCCAGTTTCGGGGTTTCTGTAGGCCCTTGTCAAAGAGGCCCCGACAATGTTTCCTCTCAGGACTGCCCCAAGTATTTTTTTTTTTTTAGCCTGTTTTTTTCTGTAATGGCCTCAGGCATGTTGAGTGGGGATGTTACGATGCGGTTAATTGGCTAATCGAATACTCGATGGACTTTCTATCGACCGCTCGATTGCTTGAGAAGGGAAGGCAGCCCGGCTCAGTCCGGTCTGGGTCCTACCCCTGCGGTTTAGACGTTGTAGGGCCAGGCGTGACGGCGCGTCGGGGGGGCCCGACCCTGCACCCCCATCCAACCAGATGTGACGCAGCCGGCCTGTAGAGTAGAAGGTTTTATTGGTTCACAGGGACACAGGGTAGCATAGGAGTGATGTTAGCACAGGCCCCGAGAACAGACAGCCCCATTCCTCTCGGGGGGAAGGGGCTTCACCTCCTTCCTTGGTCTAAAACCTCCTCTCATCCTAGCCCAGTTGAGACTGCCTCCCCCCCCCCACCGCCATGGCTCACTCGCCCCAGGCAGCCGCACCTCCTCCACTGTCCTCCTTTCAGGCCCAAGGTGCAATCTGCTGTCACCTGGGCCTCAGGAGGTGAGAGACTACCCATACTTCCCCAGTGAGTCCCACCCAGCCTCCCCCTCCTCATGCAGCTAGTGCTACAGGGCCTGGGGAAACTGAGGCACGCACACACACAGCGTCACTACAGAGCCACATAGGACGGTAGGATCACGTAGAACCCCACAAGACAAGTGGAACATGCGACACCAGAGTGAACACAGGATTACAAAAGTAGACAGCACCCCCGCTGCGTCTCACCTGGCTGCCTGCCCGCCCGGCTTTTAGTACATTTAAACCGCAGCATCACTGCGGGGGTAAGTCCCAGACTGGCATAAACTGGGACTGAGCCGGGCTGCCTGCTCGGCCGGAGCAGCCTCAGTCCATGACCAGCCCGGGGCCCCATAATGCTGCTTTGCAGCAGCCTGTTCTGCTCTCCTCTTCGTGCCCGGCGTTGCTGCCTCTGATAGAGTGTGTGGGGAGTCGGTTTTTAAGTCGGCTTCCCCCAGCACTTGCTCCTCCCCCCACCTCACCTTTGCTGCTTCTTAGAGGCAGCAAGGGGGTGGGGAAATGGGAGTAGTCGACTAGATTAACCGCTGAGCCCTGGCTTACTGGTCAGTCAACTACTCGCTTACATCCCTGATGTTGATGGAATGAAAATCCCTTCCCCCGGAGTAACCTGCTTTCCCTCCCTTGGTACCTCTGGCGTGAAACCTGCCAGCGCATCAGCCACCCGAGAGTATCCTGGGGTAGACAGGACCTGAATTTAGCCTCTTGATTGCTCCACAGCCAGAGGAAGATGTGGGCACGCGCCTTATGGCTGGCGGGTTATTACGGAAATCGAGTGGCGACCCGGGCTCCCTGCGGTTCTAGCACCGGGCAGAGCTGTTACCTTCCAGGCTGCTCTTACTTCGGCTTTCTCTGTTCTGCTCCCCCGCCCTCGCAGGGCCGGGCAGAGCACCCAGAAGCAGGGAAGGGTCCTGGCAGAGCCCGTGGGATGCGGTTTGCGCTTGGAACATTTGTGTCCCCTCTCTTCCTACCCTCTAAAACCGGGGTGGCCAACCAGTTCTGAAGCAGTAGCCACTGCTAGAGCGAGCTAGCCGCACTCATCCAGCCAAGTGGCCCATCGTTCAAGCCAGCTAGCCGCACTCAACCTGCCAGGTAGCCCCATTGTTCAAGCCAGCTAGCCGCACTCATCCTGCCGGGTAGCCCATTGTTCAAGCCAGCTAGCCACACTCAGCCTGCCGGGTAGCCCATTGTTCAAGCCAGCTAGCCACACTCAGCCTGCCGGGTAGCCCATTGTTCAAGCCAGCTAGCCGCACTCAGCCTGCCAGGTAGCCCATTGTTCAAGCCAGCTAGCCGCACTCAGCCTGCCAGGTAGTCCATTGTTCAAGCCAGGTAGCCGCAGTCAGCTGGCTGAAGAGCCCCATGTAGCCAGTGAAATGCCATTTTGGCCACTGGATTTGACTGCCGACACTGCTCGCGTGTGGGCTTTGCCCCAGTTGAAGTGTCGGGGCAGAGTCCGCGCTGGGAGGTAGCTGACGCTTCCAGGCTGTTGGCTGCAGTGAGTCTGGGGGGGGGGGATGCGATTGTGGCTGGGTCTCTCGCTGCCTCTCCCGTTTCGCCTGCAGGTCCTGGCCTACTTCACGTTCTGCCTGTGGCTCATCCCCTTCGCCTTCTTTGTGTCCCTGTCGGCCGGTGAGAACGTCCTCCCTTCCACGGTGCAGTCTGGAGGTGAGCGGGAGCCGGCGCCAGCACGTGCCCAGCTGTAACAGTAGCAGCGTTTTACAGCCCCCCCCCCCCAGCCCGGACTCCCGAAGGCGGGGCTTGAGGAGACTACAGGTCCCAGCATGCTCTGCTCCCTCTGGAGCTGAAGGGTTAGATAGTGGGGCGGACGGCATTTAAAGCCAGGCTGGATACGTACAGGTGGGATCTCCCTGGTCTGGCACCCTCAGGACCTGAACCAGGGAGTTTGATGGACTAGGGGAGGTCAGGGTTCCCCTCCTGGCTGTTGGCCTTGCTCCCAGCTGCTGCCTCCAGCCTACCAGGGGCTGCATCCTGCCTGGGGCCAGGGCTGTGCTCACCGCGCTGGGGGCACCAGTCCGGGCTGCGCTCCCGGCTGCCACGGTCCTGGCCAGGCCCCCACTGGCCAGGGCTGAGTCCCAGGCACTGGCCCCACGTCCTTGGGCCTGGGCAGGGCTGAGTCCCAGGCACTGGCCCCACGTCCTTGGGCCTGGGCAGGGCTGAGTCCCAGGCACTGGCCCCACGTCCTTGGGCCTGGGCAGGGCTGAGTCCCAGGCACTGGCCCCACGTCCTTGGGCCTGGGCAGGGCTGAGTCCCAGGCACTGGCCCCATGTCCTTGGGCCTGGGCAGGGCTGAGCTCCCCACCGCGCTGGCACCACGTCCTTGGGAGCTCAGCCCCGCCCAGGCCCAAGGACGTGGGGCCAGCGTGGTGGGGAGCTCAGCCCCACCCAGGCCCAAGGACGTGGGGCCAGCGCGGTGGGGAGCTCAGCCCCGCCCAGGCCCAAGGACGTGGGGCCAGCGCAGTGGGGAGCTCAGCCCCGCCCAGGCCCAAGGACGTGGGGCCAGCGTGGTGGGGAGCTCAGCCCCGCCCAGGCCCAAGGACGTGGGGCCAGCGCAGTGGGGAGCTCAGCCCCGCCCAGGCCCAAGGACGTGGTGCCAGCGTGGTGGGGAGCTCAGCACCGCCCAGGCCCAAAGACGTGGTGCCAGCGCGGTGGGGAGCTCAGCCCCGCCCAGGCCCAAGGACGTGGTGCCAGCGTGGTGGGGAGCTCAGCCCCGCCCAGGCCCAAGGACGTGGTGCCAGCGCGGTGGGGAGCTCAGCCCCGCCCAGGCCCAAGGACGTGGTGCCAGCGCGGTGGGGAGCTCAGCCCCGCCCAGGCCCAAGGACGTGGGGCCAGCGCGGTGGGGAGCTCAGCCCCGCCCAGGCCCAAGGACGTGGGGCCAGCGCGGTGGGGAGCTCAGCCCCGCCCAGGCCCAAGGACGTGGTGCCAGCGTGGTGGGGAGCTCAGCCCCGCCCAGGCCCAAGGACGTGGGGCCAGCGCGGTGGGGAGCTCAGCCCCGCCCAGGCCCAAGGACGTGGGGCCAGCGCGGTGGGGAGCTCAGCCCCGCCCAGGCCCAAGGACGTGGGGCCAGCGTGGTGGGGAGCTCAGCCCCGCCCAGGCCCAAGGACGTGGTGCCAGCGCGGTGGGGAGCTCAGCCCCGCCCAGGCCCAAGGACGTGGGGCCAGCGCGGTGGGGAGCTCAGCCCCGCCCAGGCCCAAGGACGTGGTGCCAGCGCGGTGGGGAGCTCAGCCCCGCCCAGGCCCCACTGCGCTGGCCCCACGTCCTTGGGCCTGGGCGGGGCTGAGCTCCCCACCACGCTGGCCCTGCTACCACCAGCCCCTGAACCTGGCCAGCCGGGGCTCTGCTCCCGCAATGTCCGTGGTCCTGCCAGATCACAGATGTTGCCGGGCCAGAGAGTCCCGGATTTCAAAGGCTCAGCCTGTACTTAGAAACCTATTAAGCAGAGGCCCTGCAGTGCCAGTGCTGCTGGGGCCTGGTGGCCCTTGTGAACTAGGCCCCTGGGTCAAAGATGAGGAAGGACGGCCTAGTGGTTAGGGCACTAGCCTAGGCCTCGGGAGACCTGGCTTTAGTTGTGTGTTCACAGTTTTCCTGGGTGACCCTGAGTGGGCGTCTCTCGGGCTGGGTGCCCCACCTGTAAAAGGCGGAGGTGGGGACAAATGCACTGGAGACCCGAAGCGCTTTGAGCTCGGCCGGCGGGAAGCCTGCGTAGGAGCCGGGTCGTCGTCCGCGTTAGGCCTTGGGGGCGCCCGCTAGTAGCTGTTGTTGCTTCTCGTCGGGCAAAGCGTGGGCCCCCGGGAGACGGTCCCGAAGGCTTAAAGGGGGCCACTTCCTTCCCAGCGCCAAACGATTTTGCGCGGGGCTGGCGGCCGTGCTGCTGCTGGCTCTGATCTCCCTGTCTCCGCAGATGACGTGGTGTCCAACTACTTCACCAAGGGGAAGCGGGGGAAGCGCTCCGGCATCCTCCTCATCTTCTCCTTCATCAAGGAGGCCATCCTGCCCAGTCGCCAGAAGATGTACTGAGCCCCCGCGGGCGGCGTGAACTGTGCCCAAGCGGAAGGGCTTGGTGGGGGTGTCAGCGCGGTCCCTGGGCCTCCGGCGTGCCCCCTTCCTCCACTTCGCTCTGAGGGGTTTGGTTAGGAACGTACCATCCCGAGGCAGCCGCCGTGTCCGGCGGGCGCGTTCAGCGCCTCCATGGCGCAAAGCGGGCGGTGGCCTTGTCAGACCTCTCCGATGGCCCCCACGCCTTGCTGACGAGGTCCTGTTCCATTGGAGCGTAAGGAGGGGGGCAGCCTCCGAGAGCCACGGATTGTGTTCAGAGACCATGCCGCGAGCCACTGGCATCCGTTCTTAATTAAAGCCAAAAGCCTTCGTCGGATGCAGTTTGTCCGAGGGCAGGAGGAACGCAAGCCGAGTCCAAGTGGGGTTTATGTACAGCCGTGATTAAAAAAAAAAAAAAAAAAGCTCTTGAATTCCGAAACTTTGCCGTCTGGAGCCCTGCCTGTGGTGACGCCCGCTCGTTACAGGATGCACGACCACGATCCAGACGCGGAGTCTGTGAGCTGGCGGGCACTGGTGCATGCAGCTCCGAAAGGTGACTTGCCAGGGATAAAAACTGGCCGTGCGCCTCTTGCTGCTTTATGATGAGGGTGGAAGATGCCCAAAGGGGGGGTTTATGTTTTTCTGCTTTTCACACAAAGACATTTCAACTTTTTGTCTTCCCTGGGCTTGCTAGCAGTCTCGTTGGAGGGCTCCGAGGTGGCTTGTAGGCCTCCTAACCCTTTCGTTAGGGGCGTTGACGCCTTTGCAAAGAGAGCCCTTCTCCTCTCTGTGTATTTGAGCTACGGTGGGGTTGGCAAAACCAGAAAGCCCAGCGTGCGGTGCCGTGGCTAACAACTGCTTCCCTTCTCAGACATTTCTGGTGTCCGGTCGTTCTCCAGTTGTCCATAGTCACAGGTAGACAAACCCCTCAGCGTTCAGGGAGAGCAAGGGGGAAACCGCGTAGGCGATGATGCGGAATAAAGAAGCAAAACGGGCCCCGGCCACGTTTTTCCCCCTTTGCTGGTCACCTTTAACCTTTGTGCCGGGGGCGGGGGTGGGCGGGGAGGTAGACGCGGTTTTATTAAGGCCGGGCTTGGAATTGGAGTTGGCTCACCCTTTGGAAAGGGTCTTGTCAGATGCGGGATGTGTGTCGGCTCTGGACGAGGGCCACTGAGAGCTGATGAAATCTGCTGTGTCTCGAGAAGGGGGATCTATGACACTGTGTCGCTTTCATGCTTCGTTGAAGGGCGGTGGGGTTTCTGTTCGTGTGCCGATTCTCGTTTAATAAAGGCGATAGACGCAGTTTGCCTTACGAGCAAAGAAGCTGAAATTTGGTGGCTCCCTCTTGGCCCTTCACTGAAGCCGTAACTGGCTGATTAAAGGAGAGGCTTTTCAAGCCCCTCACACGGTCCCATGCTGCTGGTTTTCGGAGCGCTGCGGGTGAGCTCTGGGTGATGTGTATAGTACCAACGAGGATCCACACAGCACTTGGCTATGTGTAAGGCCCCGATTTCTGTAACCCTTTTAAGCGTGCTCAGAACTGGAGAGGGGGCAGAGAAGAGCCATGTCTGGCCCGGGGCTGGAGAGAATGCCTTCCAATAAGAGATTTAAGGACCATCACAAAGATCGAGGAGACTGGATTACAGGTGGTATTTATTACTGTAGCACTTATGAACCCTCGCCGTAGCTCAGGACCACGTTGGCTACGTCTACACTGGCTCTACTTTCAGGTAGGAATAAGAGATCCTCCAGAAAAGGGCTTTATTCCGGAGGATCGCGCCAGTCTAGACGCTTTTTTCCGGCTTTTCCCCAAGCCGGGAAAAAAGCTGCGGCCATGTTTATTTAAATCCGCGGGGGATATTTAAATCCCACGCGGATTTCCCTATTCTGACTTACCTGCTTTGCATGCCTTTTCCGGAATTTGGGGCCAGTGTAGACGTAGCCACTGGGTCTAAGTAGCTTGATGGGGAGCAAATACTGGGGACTCACCAGCTCTCTGATCCAGCAGCGAAAGCCAGAACAAGACTCAAAGCCTGGAAGTTGAAGCCTGACAAATGCCCGTGCAAACTGTGGGAGGGAAAGTGATTAACTGCCAGTATAACTCTCAGGGGACGTGGTGGTGTCTCCATCTCTTGGTGCCTCAATCCAGTTGGAGGGGCTTGCTGGAAGATGCCTCGGCCCAGCACAAGTTATTAGGAGGTCGGATTGGATGGTCTGGATCCTTTTGGCCTTAAAGTGTATTAACTGGATCCAGGCAGGGGCCTCTCCTGATGTGAGGGGGTCTGCCCACGCGGCTGCCCCTGCAAAAACTTTCCCTGTGCAGCGGGAACGCAAGGAGAAAGATGGCAGAGTAGCGCAGGGTGCTCTGTGCGGTTATTGGACTGAACTAACTGGGTTGGAAACGGAGAGTTTATCAGCACAAGCCCGTAGCGCGGGTGGAGCGATACCGTTATACAGGTGCTGACCTAGTAGAATCACCTGCACGGATAAGCATCTTTGTTCTGCATTTGCACTAGGGAGTTGCATTGATTTATGTGTTTCTCTCTCAACTGATGTGGTTACAGCTGCATAAAAGATGTATAAATCAGCCCAAACGCAGAATTTAAACACTGGGGTTATGTCTCCACTGCAGTATTTGTTGGCAGAGAGTATGCTAATAAAGTGCTCATTAGCATTTGTTGTGCTGTCATTTGCATATTCTCTGCCGATGCTTTTTGCACAAAGACAGGCAGTGTAGATGGGTCCATTTTGTGCAAAACCCCCCCTTGCACAAGATCCCTCGTGCCTCAAAAAAGGAGGTATAGAGCATCTTGCGCAAAAGAGTCTTTTTGCACAAAACGGACCTGTCTACCCTGCTTGTTTTTGTGCAAAAACCTCTTGAGCAAAAAGCATCGGCAGAGAATATGCAAATGGCAGTGTGACACATACTAATGAGCGCTTCATTAGCAGACTCTCTGCCAACAGATGTCGGCAGTGTAGACACAGCCCGGGTGAAATTCAGCTGAAGAGCAAAAAGGAGGGACCTGTATAAGACCAGGTGTGAAAGACTCCTGAGGTCTGACTTAAACTCTGGTGGTTTGAACCAGGCAGGTGCTTTTTGCCTCAGTTTACCCATCTCACATTTGCTGACTCTTTGCATATTCAATAACCTCCGTGGTTAAGTTGGACGAAGCTGCTGGAGGGGGCTCTTATTGCAGATGCTGGTCAGCTTCTGTGAAGCACATAGTGCAAGACCTGCCTAGTGTTTGCCTAAAGGCCCAGTTTCCCCTGCAACATGTGAGCACTTGGCAATATACAATCCTAGCACTGGAAGGAACCTCGTGAGGGCATCTACTCCAGTCCCCTGCCCTCCCGGCAGAGCCAAGCACTGTCCCTGGCAGGTTTGTCTAACCTGCTCTTAAAAATCTCCCATGGGAATTCCACAACTTTCCAAGGTGATTTATTCCCGTGTTTCACCATCCTGACAGGAAGTTTTTCCTAATGTCCAACCTAAACCTCCCTGGCTGCAGTTTAAGCCCCTTGCTTCTTGTCCTGTCCTCAGAGGGCAAGGAGACCAATTTTCCTCCCTCCTCCTTGGAGCACCCTTTTAGGGACTTGAAAACCGCTCTCATGTCCCCTCTCTGGCTTCTCCTTTCCAGACTAAACAAGCCCAATTCTTTCAGTCGTCCCTCACAGCTCGTGTTCCAGACCTTCCATCACTTTTGTTGCTTTTTGCTAGAGTCTTTCCAATCTCTCCACATCTTCCCTGAAATGTGGCGCCCAGCACTGGACACAAGACTCCAGCTGAGGCCTAATCAGCGCGGAGTAGAGTGGAATTATCGTCATAATGACCAGGCCAGCCACGAGCGTAGTCCTGTAGGATCTCTGTCTTTTCCCCCTCCCCTCCGTGGTACAGGCCTTGATGTAACGTTTCTCGGGAGGTGCAGTGTTGCTTGAACTTCGTTTTCCCCTTGGCAATCTGGAATAAACTGCCCGAGGAGGCTGTGGAGTCTCCGTCGCTGGAGCTATTGAAGAGAAGCTATTGAAGACATCTGCCAGGGATGGTCTAGATGGTGCTTGGTCCTGCCGTGGGGGCAGGAGACTAGACTCGATGACCTTGCAAGTTCCTTTCCAGCTCATGCAATTCTTCAATTGTCTTCTAATTTCTACCACCGTATTTAACAAAGCTGGAAGCGGCACCTCAGCTGGCTGCGTTTGCAAGTACAGTAATTCCTCATTTAACACTATTGATGTGTTTCAGAAAATGAACGTGTGAAGTGAAAACGTGTTATGCCGGGTCAGTTTTCCCATTGAAAATAATGGAAAAGGTGGGGGTTGCGTTTCAAGCGGGGGTGTCTGTTGGGACCGCGACGTAAGGTTGGGGGAGAAAGGGGACTGGGTTACAGCATGTTTGGCTCTGGGGAAGAGAAGGGGAGGAGAGGGGAGGGGGATTGGGTTGGGAGTATGCCGTTGTAATGGGTCTGCTGGGACCTGCACTGCGACCAGTGAGGGGGGGTTGGCGGGGAACGGCACGCCGAGCGGCGACCCCTCCGCCGCTTTTCAGGGAGGCGGGGGAAGCCCCGCGCAGCCACCAGCAGCGGGCCGGCTGGGGAAATCGTGTTATTCCGGCGACGGTCGTGTAATTCAAAAAACTTTTCCGAAAAAAAATCGTGCTATCACGAAAACGTGTTAAGCAGGCACGTGTTAAATGAGGAATTACTGTACGCTTGCCTCTAAGATCAACAATACCGAGACGTGAGTAGGCTTCAGAGTTAACATGGGCCGAAGCCAAATGCCACAGCTTCCAGCTCCGCTTCGAACTGTTCGCCGCCTCTGGCCGACGGCCCTGCGTCAGGACACAGCCAGCAGGCAGAAGAGTTCAAGACGATGTCCAAAAAAAAAAAAAAAAAAAAAGCTGAGGTGGTGTGGCCACAGGAAGGCAGGGAAGTCCGGGCCCTGCCCTGAGAAGCACCTATATTCTACATCCACCCTAGGGACAGGCGCTGTTTGATCCGGGGCAGCCTGGCTTCCAGACTGATCCCGCCTGATCTTTTACCCACGGCTGCAAAGAGCGTCTGAGCATATCTTTTTAGGACAGTGTGGTCTCCTGTTGCTGATGGGAGAGAAAGCTTAGCCAGGGGGCAGACCCCACTGCCAATGTGGTGCGGAGGGAGCCGGTGGCCTTGGCCTTTGTAGGAGAGCTGAGAATTTGTCAGGCAGGAGCCCTCTAGCCTGTCCTCCCCACAAGGGTCTGTGCTGGCAATTACATAGGTGGCAGAAGTGAGGTTCTAGAGACACAGACCCCATAATACCCAACCCCCCTGCAGAGTTACACTAGTGAGTATACGATGCAGCACTTTAAAGACTAACAAGATGGTTTATTAGGTGATGAGCTTTTGTGGGCCAGACCCGCTTCCTCTTCTTGTGGAAGAAAATTGGCACGTCCATATAGACCAAAGGGATACAGTCAAAAAGTGAACGCACATAAAATTGACAAATCAGATTTTAGAACAGAGAGGTGATGGGGGGGAGGGGGGGAGGTTAAGGTCTATGAGATAATTATATTAGAGGTGATAATTGGGGAAGCTATCTTCGTAATGGGTAATAGCTTCCCCAATTATCACTTCTAATATAATTATCTCAGACATTAACCTCCCATCCCCCCTCTGTTCTAAAATCTGATTTGTCAATTTTATATGTGTTCACTTTTTTTTGACTGTATCCCTTTGGTCTATATGGTTGTGACTATTTTCTTCCACAACTTGATCTGAAGAAGTGGGTCTGGCCCACGAAAGCTCATCACCGAATAAACCATCTTGTTAGGACTATGCAGCTCTTTAAAGACTGTCTTTTGTTTCAGCAAGACCAGACTGACACGGCTACATCTCTATCACTAGTGAGTAGGACCTATGACATTAGCACAGGGAGCAGTGCGCAGTTTTGCACGGCCATCTTTCAATGGCACGGCTGGGACTTCGAGTCCGGGTTGTGTTAGCTAGAAGTCAGGGTAGGCCGTGCCGAGCTCCCACAGGGATGGAGCTACTCCTCCTCCCCTCTCCCCCCGTCCCTGGGCTACTTCCCGTAAGGCACAGTAGTTAGTAAGACCCACTCCTGATCTGATCTGCTCCAACTCAGTGAGCCGCAGAGCCGGGTTACGCCACTCAAAGCCATTTAAAGGGGACTGTTGATAAAGCCGAGAGTCCGAAACGGCAGCATGGGAGGGTACCAGATGGGCTCATCCTGTAAGGATGTCGGTGGGGGTTTTAGGGCGCTCAGCATCTCGCAGGACCAAGCCCTGGTTTTGCGGCTGACGTTCTAGCAGCCGTTGCTGTACGCGGAGAGGTGAGTCTGTAGCAGGGCTCTGAAGGCGGGATCCAGCGTCTCCCGCAAGCTCAGGGCTATTTCGTCCGTCCACCTGTGCTCCAGGCGTGGGAGCCGTTTCCTTTTCACATCGAAGATGTGTGTGGGTTTAAAATCCTGCGGCAGCTTTATGCGGAGGGGCCGCGCACCGGGGTACAAGCTCCGCTCGATCACATCGTAGGGCAGCTTGGGGAGGGGGGCGAGCCTGCCGGCGTAAGCCATTTCGATCACCGGCTTCCCACGGGCGTCCTTGGAGAGAAACAAGAAGGAGCTGAAGTCGTGATCCCCGCAGACCTCGGGGTCAGTGCCCAGCCGGACGGTTGTAGGTCGGAAGATGTCTGTCACCACCGGGGAAGAGGGGTTGACGCTGGTATTCCAAGCTCGCTGGGACTTCCCTCTGGAAGGCTGTGGTGTCTCTCTAACTGTAGCCCTGCGCTTGGCATACACCTGGACTTTTTTCCCTCCAGACGGTGTTTTGCCCACTTTCTCCTTGGGGACGGCAGCTATGATCAGTCTGTCCTCCGGTAAAGGCATCTTTTTAGGCTGCTGCTGCTTCGTTCTAAGCCAGTTAGAAAATGCCAGTGCATTTAGGATTTCCTGCTCCTTCTGCAACAAACACACAAAACCCAAGTAAATCCTGTGGAATTAGAGCATCAGCTCTAACATTTGATATCCAGCCCAGGCAAGCGTAGGTTAAAATGTGTTAGGGAGACCAAACACATAGCAGATGGTTTCTAAAAGTGATTTGGTGGGGGACAGTTTTTCCTCTGAACCACACCCCACTAGCAGACGCTGCTGCCGCCAATGCCCAGTTCCCAACCTTTTTGAGCCTTCAGACCCCTTTCCAATCTATTAACATGTCACCGACCTGCCTCCTTGGGGGAGAAAAGAAAAGTCAGCATCCTTCAATTCCACGGACCCCCTGCAGTACCACCGTGGACCACCAGGGGTCTGCAGCCACAGGTTGGGTACCACTGGTTAGCTGCACTGTTAATTCAGTCGGCTGAAGAAGTGAGCTGTGCCCAGGAAAGCTCATGATCCCATCTCCATGTTTTGTTAGTCTTTATGGTGCTACTAGACTATTTGTTGTTTTAAGTTTTCCCTGTTAATTCGGTGTCCTGGATGCTGGCCAAATTCCAGCTTAGGTTAATATTTTGCCAACTTAAAAATCCCCGCTATGGTTTTCTTGGGGCATAGCGTTTAATTTCTATCCTGAGCCCTTGGGTTGTGTCAGCTGTGTAGACGGCACCTTTTTGTGCAAAACATCCCTCTTGTGCAAGAGCTGGTCTTCCTCATTTTTTCAGGAAGAATGGCTCTTGCTCGAGAGGGGGGTTTTGAGCAAAAAGGAGCTGTCTACACAGTTCTTTTTTGTGCAAAATATGGAGATATACCTATCTCATAGAGCTAGAAGGGACCTTAGAGATCATTGAGTCCAGTCCCCTGCCCTCACAGCAGGACCAAGCACCATCCCTGACAGATTTGCCCCAGATCTCTAAATGGCCCCCTCAGGAATTGAACTCACAACCCTGGGTTTAGCAGGCCAATGCTCCAACCACTGAGCTCTCCCTCCTCCCTAACAGCTGCTAATTAATTATACAAATGAAGTGTGGCAATATTCTACTCTGTGCTTCATTTGCATAAGATTTTGCGGAAGAAGGCTGCAGTATAGACGTAGGCTAGGGGTGCTTCATTTCGGGGTGGAGGGAATGAGACGTGCATCTAAAGAGTCCAGTTCAGCCCCAGAGAAAGCAGGCAAGTATTCTGGCCGTAGCTTGTCCACTGGCAGCCTACGTAAATGAGGCTAGAACAACTCCTGGTCGATGGGGTTGGAATGCCAGGTGAGTCACTCGTAGACAGACCTGGGCTTTCCAAAGAGAAGGATATTGCTGGGCCGGGGGCTTTGTGATTCTCAGATTTGTATTTACATATTCACATGTCTTTAATGTCTCCGCACTAGGTCCAAAATGCCAGGAGAAAAGGCAGCTCAAGCTACTCAGAGCAAAGGTCACGGCCCGGGTCTTTCTCCTGTCAGGTGGAAATGCCACATGGAGATGAGATCTTAGCATTACTGCGTGGCCTCAGCAAGCTCCGTAAGGCATTGAAAAGCCGCTGGCAATATAAACGTCATAACCCCTCTTGCGTATGCAGGGCAAAGCACATCACAAGCTTTCACGCTTTACCCTCCCGGCCGCCCCAGAAGTGTCATTATCGCCAGCTGGAGAACTGATACAGACGGGCGGGGTCCCTTGTCCAAGGTCACACAGGAAGTTTGCGGTAGAGCAAGAAATTGGACACTGGTGAGAGCCCTTCCCATTAGGCCGTACTTCCCTCCCCAGAAACAGCCTCTGAGCCAAACGCTGCCGTGGTGCGCTCCTGCTCGCAACGGAGGCACGCTCTTGCTGAGGGTGAACCCTAGAACTGGAAGGCTGGAAGGGCCTCGAGAGGACCAGCCCCTTGGCTGAGGCAGGACCAAGCAAAGCTCTTCCTCGCCATCCCAGACAGGTTTTTCCACCTTGTTCATAAAACCTTCAGTGTTGGGGGTTCCCAAACTTTTCAGCATCACGCCCCCCTTTCTGATTTTTTTAAAAACCCTCGCGGCCCCCACTCCAAAAAAGTTGTTGACCACAAAAAAAAAAAAAAAAAAAAAGGAACTGAGCAGGACAGCAAAACTTGAAAACTTGATGGGTCACCTCTCACACACCCTGGAATTTCTTCATGACTTGAACAAAATAAGCATTAAACACGTCCGCCTTCTTGATGTTATCAACTAGCTCTGTTCCCCGCTAAGGAGTAAACTGGGGTCAGCAGAGCTAAAGACAATAGGTCTTAAAAATATACTAGGAACCAAAAGAATCCTGAAAATGGAATTGGTCCATTACTAGATGGATAGGTTAGAGTTCATAGAACCCCAGGGCTGGCAGAGACCTCAGGAGTCATCGAGTCCAGCCCCCTGCCCAAAGCAGGATCAACCCAACTCAATCATCCCAGCCAGGGCTTGGTCAAACCGGGACTTAAACAGCTCTAGGGATGGAGATTCCACCCCCTCCCTAGGGAACCCAGCCCAGTGCTTCCCCACCCGCCTAGGGAAATCGTTTTTCCTCCTATCCAACCTAGACCTCCCCCACTGTAACTTGAGCCCATTGCTCCTTGTTCTGCATCTGTCACCACTGAGAACAGTAGAGTTATCGCTAACAACACAGAAAAAGCAGAAGCATTCAATAAATATTTCTGTTCTGTATTGGACACAAACCAGATGGTGTAGTCTCATCATACGGTGATGTTAATACACTCTCCACTCCATCTGAAAGGTGTTAAACAGCAGCTACTGACGTGAAACATTTGCAAATAAGCAGGATATAATTTGCATGCAAGAGTATTAAGAGAAGTAGTTGAGCTTGCTGGACTGTTCCCGTTGCTTTTCAATAAGAATTGGAGCACGTGAGAAGGTCGCAAGAAAATGAATGTTGTGCCAATTTTTAGGAAGAGTCAATGAGATGGCCCAAGTAATCATAGAATCATAGAATAATAGGACTGGAAGGGACCTCAAGAGGTCATCGAGTCCAGCCCCCCGCCCTCAAGGCAGGACCAAGCTCCGTCTACACCATCCCTGACAGATGTCTATCTAACCTGTTCTTAAATATCTCCAGAGAGGGAGATTCCACCACCTCCCTTGGCAATTTATTCCAATATTTGACCACCCTGACAGTTAGGAATTTTTTCCTAATGTCCAATCTAAACCTCCCCTGCTGCACTTTAAGCCCATTACTCCTTGTCCTGTCCGCAGAAACCAAGAGGAACAAATTTTCTCCTTCCTCCTTGTGACACCCTTTTAGATATTTGAAAACCGCTATCATGTCCCCCCTTAATCTTCTTTTTTCCAAACTAAACAAGCCCAGTTCATGAAGCCTGGCTTCATAGGTCATGTTCTCTAGACCTTTAATCATTCTTGTCGCTCTTCTCTGTACCCTTTCCAATTTCTCCACATCTTTCTTGAAATGTGGCGCCCAGAACTGGACACAGTACTCCAGCTGAGGCCTAACTAGTGCAGAGTAGAGCGGCAGAATGACTTCACGAGTTTTGCTTACAACACACCTGTTGATACAACCTAGAATCATATTTGCTTTTTTTGCAACAGCATCACACTGTTGACTCATATTCAACTTGTGGTCCACTATGACCCCTAGATCCCTTTCCGCCATGCTCCTTCCTAGACAGTCGCTTCCCATCTTGTGTGTATGGAACTGATCGTTCCTTCCTAAGTGGAGCACTTTGCATTTCTCTTTATTAAACCTCATCCTGTTTACCTCTGACCATTTCTCTAACTTGCTAAGGTCATTTTGAATTATGTCCCTATCCTCCAAAGAAGTTGCAACCTCACCCAGTTTGGTATCATCTGCAAACTTAATAAGCGTACTCTCTATCCCAATATCTACATCATTGATGAAGATATTGAACAGTACGGGTCCCAAAACAGACCCTTGCGGAACTCCACTTGTTATCCCTTTCCAGCAGGATTTAGAACCGTTAACAACCACTCTCTGACTACGGTTATCCAACCAATTATGCACCCACCTTATCGTGGCCCTATCTAAGTTATATT